>NC_064429.1:26144277-26451777 GCF_023375975.1 Astyanax mexicanus | reverse complement strand
AGGTTTTAGCATTTCTGATATGCCCTTTAATGTATTATTATACCCGCAAATATGGAAAACGTAGTTTTACTTTGACTTTCATTCGATTGTAGAAAATTTGAACCCAAGATATTTCATGTTTTATCTAGTCAACTTTATTTCATTTATTAATATACATCCATTCTTGAATTTCAAAGCTGCAAAACATCCCAAAAAAGTAAGGATGTGGATAATTTATGGCTAGTTATGAGATTTATTAAATAAATAAATAAATGACTATCAAAAAAGGTAATATAAACAAGTGACTGTTATCATGGAACAGTATGAAAGTGAATGTAGGAAACATTGTGATTTTATTATTGTCCATAATGTCATCCAACTTTTTCGACCTGGGGTTGTATATAATAATAGAATACTAATCGAATTATAAAATGATCTTGTCCTTATCTTGCACATTGGTGGCAGATGGGTCTTACCCAAGAACATTAATAGAAATTTTAATGGTGTAGTGAGGTATTCTTGCCTAAGCAGTGACAGTAGTAGTAGTAGAAAAGTAGTGTTTTCCACTACATTGTATAGTATAGTGAGTAGTGTTCTACTACTTGATCCTCAAGTCCAAATAATAGGTATCTTATCTTATCTTAAGACTAAATGGATGGTCTTGTTTTTGTCTCAGTGTAGAAAAAGACAAAGGACAAATAAGATGTAAATGTAAAGAATGTAAACAATGTAAAGAACAACTGCGAGATACAAGGCTTTTTGTCGACAGCAATGATGTAATCTAATTAGTGGAAGGTTCTTGTTGTAAAAATGTAGTGTGTGTGTGTGTGTGTGTGTGTGTATAGTCGCTCACATATGCGGAATCACTCGGGTGTTGAGTCAAGCCAGAGACATGCCGTGGCACAGCGTCAGACGCTTCAGAGGCCTGATGCTATTTCACACACTTGTAGTGAAATTAGAAGCTCACAACCAAAATACCACACACTCACACACACACAAACACACACACACGCTTACAAACCAAGAGCATGTCTAAAACAAGACGTCTGTTAACATCACTGTACGTCTGTGTACAAATAGAATGTTTGTCTGCTGTTGTCTACAAGTCTGCTGTATAAATAAAACAGAACTATACTTATTATACACATCTCTAAAATGCTTTAACCCTTGGATGCATGGACGACCAATACCTACACTCTTCCATGAGTGGGGTCAAAAATGACCCCAATTAGATTCAATGTGTTTTTGCAATGAACAAAAAAAATGCCTTTAATTTTTGTTAAAGGTGATTATATTTATTATGTTTGGGTCAACAAAGACTGATTTTACATTTAACATATTGCATATTTTATAATTTTTGTTTACATTTTCACCAAAAATAATATCAAATCTTCATAAATTATTGTTAGTATTGTAACGGTCTGGGCACTACCAGTGTGTGTACACAAAGACAGGGAGACCAGTTTAGCCAAAAAGAAAGGACCCTGAAGGGTTGTTTATTGGTCAATTCAGTCTGCTTGGGGGAAAATAGAGCCACTAAAACATGTATGCAATCAGTAAAGGATAGAGGGGGTGTATGTGCTGTGTTGTGGGTGCATGTGATGGTCAGTATAGTGAAAAACCCAACCAAAATAATATCCCCAACTCAGAGCAGTCAAACAAACAAAAATGAAAGCCTCCACACTCCTGTGTGGGATTCCAGGTCAGGAGCAGACTTGGTTTAAGGCTTTGGTGAGGAGGCCCCGTCCTCCTATGTGTCTCTCTCTCTGGGAGTCTCTTCAGGAATCTGTATATGAGAGAGAGAGAGAGAGAGAGAGAGAGAGAGAGAAATGGAGAGGGCGTGCAGAGGGAGAGAGTAGCCCACGTGCACCAAAAGTTATAAGGAGAAAAAGCAGACAGTGTTAGTGGACAAAACTGGCATGGATTCCCCGTCATGGATTCTTTGGTAAGAATCAAAGATTCCCAAAGCAAACCCTTGAGATTCTAGAGGAAATGCTTGGGGTCATTTTTGACCCCACTTATGGAAAACAGGGGTAGTGACACAAAAACTGCAATTTCTTAAAAAGTATAAAAACATTTTTAAAAATTCAAATGGCCTCAAGTCAAAAAAATGTTTTATGAGGAATACCTGGAATATGGAAGTGTAAAAACATTTAATTTTAGAGATTTTGAAGAATAACCACCCCCGGGGTCATTTTTGACCCCACTTATGCATCACTGTGAGCTGAGGCACGTGCTAATTCTTTTAATTAATCATGTTTTGCGTATGACAATTGCAGCACTTATGCACTTCTCAACAAAGCAGGTCATTTATGGGAACAGAAATGTTATTTTATTTTGTATTCTGTTTACAGTTGATGGTGCACGGTCGATCTGCATTGCCAACATAGCAATGAACGTCTATTCCGTTGACTGTTATCAAGGTTCAAATCGGTCAGTGGCCAGTGATGGGCATATATCTTAATGGCAATATCCACCCAGTTGTTTGTATTGATCTTTGAAAATAGACGGTTTGATGCATGGTATCATCACTCGAGAGTAACATTGGCCTGTAAAGAAGGATTTGCTTTTACAAACCTCGCAAGGCCAGCAAAACAATGTCTAACAGGACAAGGCCTTCCAGAATTAGCCTGTACACAACCTGGGTGAGGACATACAAACACAACCACACCGAGGAACACACACATCCGAGGTCACACACACATACCCACACCCAGTGTCTATAAACTGCTGGCATCCCTCTCTGTATAAATCACCCCCTCCTGACAACTGGCCGGCCGTTTTCACGAGCTTCGCCGTACAGCTGTCTGTGACACTCTAGCATTGTGGGATAAGGTATGGCATTGTGGAAGTGAGCGTGTATGTATTTATGTGTGTGTGTGAGAGTGATTGTGAGAGTGAGTGCGTGTGTGTCCCAGCCGTGTCAGCCTTTATCCCTCTTTCTAGTCCTCCCCTGCCACTGTATATCCCAAAATCCCCTCTTCAATTCGCCCAAATCTCCCAGTCCCACTGCCACCAAATAGCATCTTAATTAGGCCTTTCCCTAGGCAGGAAATGCTAGGCTTAGGAGGAGCATTAGGCCTGCTCCACGAGTGCCTGCCAGCCTAAACCCTGCTCAGTGGGCAAATACTCACCAGGGCTTTGGCCCCTTTACGCCTCCATTCCCAGGCTTTTTTAGCTTTCATTACTAGCGGTCAGTTGCTAGTACTGTTAGCGCCGCTAGAGCTATAGCACTGGAAGTGAAGGACAACTTCAGGCTACAGGCTTCAGGCTACAGGTAAGTTTTCAGTAAGCATGGACATGAGAGCAGTTTATAGTGACCACATTAGTTTTATATTAGTTTTAAATATTATATTAATAGTATATTAATAGTATATTAGAATTAGTTTTAAAAAGTAATGTGATCTTAATTTGTATTTATAAGTAGAAAAAAACAAAATATTTTAGTTTTAGAAGAGGAATTTAGAAGAAATGTGTCATGTCTTGAGAGTCTCAACTGTGCTAAGTTACCCTGGGGACACACAGACGTCCATTGTGGTTAAGGGTCAAGGTTTCAGGTAGGCCTTTAAAGGTGTAGAACCATGGCAGTGTGTGAACCATCACACTTAAATGAACTTTAATGCATAAATATGTGAAAAAACAAATATTTCCTTTTTTTTTTTTTACAAAGCAAAACAAGAAAAAGTTAAAAAAATATATATATATATATGCCAATGTGAAAAATGTGCATTAATAATATAAAAGTAAAGTTAAGTAAACTTAATTCAGCTCACAGAACTTGCTGCAACTGTAGAAGCAAACCCTGGAAATTTTAGTAGAAAATGTAGAAATCCTGGCTACAAGATTTTTTACATTCCAAAAAGAGGACCTAAAAAAAAAGGAGGACCTATAGTTAGTTGCTTTAATAGTAACAAATTGCCCCTCCCCACAAAGTTATTCAAGGAACTTTTGTATAAACATAAAACAGGAATTATATATTATATATTATATTGTATAAACATAAAACAGGAATTTCCAAAAAGTTAGAACATAAATTTAAGGCTTAAAAAGAGGTACCCCTAACAACTATGCAAGGCCATCTAATTTACCCTCATCACCACATCAGAACACCTCATGAGTACTTAGAGCTTTAATCTCTGAGACAAGCGAGAAAACCAAGCTGTATGTTCATTACAGACCTGAGAACATTCACATCCTTCCACTGTGAGAAGACGCAAGATGAAATACTGTTGGACTGAAAGGATGTAGAGGTCTTTAAGATGATCTTACTGGTAGAAGCAAACAAAAAGACAAAGGCGGACACGTAATCAGATCCAACAAATAACTGTTGGCGTTTTAAAATAGCAACAGACTGATCAACCCAATATCCAGATCTCCACACCATTGAAATATTATTAGTATTTGGATTGAGTTTCATGGCCAAAATTTTCATAACAAGCATAAAAAAGGTCCTTAGTAGCTAGCTAACTTTCCCGTTCCACCTTAAATGGTGCAACAGCCAGCAGGGGCTTCAGCATTTAAGGCGGAATTTTAAAAATAACGTAAAATAAAAACTAATCAAAGCCAATTTCAGCTCCCCATCAAAAAGAAATTAAGAAATTGACAATGTTAATTCATTTCTGAACCATCTCGCCCCTTTCTGAACACATACAATGCCCTAAAATTAGCTAGTTTATTGAGTTTACTAGGTTACTGAACATTAGCACTCCTGAGGCCAGTGCTTGAAAGGTTGTCCCAATTCTTAACTCTGTAACTCTGTTCCAAGGGGAAGGGTTACAATCGAAAAAATGGAGTAGGGCTAAGTGGTAGGGCCAAGGGGTGAAATGGGATTGGGCCTTGCACTTTGAGACTTTGGGAAAATGTTCTAAACTACTAAGACTTGACTTTAGAGATCATAATTGAGTGATATAGTAAAAATACAGAACAAATGTACCAAAACTGTTTGTCACGTTTATCCAGCTTTCAAACATCACAGTCAAACAGCCAGCAGTTCCTGTTACTTTCACTTTCTCTACAGAGAGGGCTAGAGAAAGAGAGAGAGATAGAAAGAGAGAGAGAGAAAGAGAGAGAGAGAGCTTGAAACGAAAAAGGGTAGAAAAAGGAAAGAGGAGGGCCACAATGGTTCAAGTTCATAAAGAAGGCACTCAGGGGCGAGAGCGAGAGAAAGCTCGCTGATTCAGCCTCTCTCCTCAGCCACAGTAGGGGGTGGCTTTTAAAAAGGCACGACCAGGGCAGCTGTTGGCAAACAGGCTTAATAGTCATTGGAGGGGCTGAAAAGGGCCTGACTTAGTTAGCTTTCCCTGAGCTCTGAGTAAAGGAGCTGAGAGAGGAACTGAGGGTCGCTACAGCATATTCATTCTAACTGCTATTTACACTATAATATAAATATCCTATAAATACAGCTCTGGAAAAAAATAAGAGACCGCATCAGTTTCTGAATCAGATTCTCTGATTTTGATATTTATATGTATGTGTTTGAGTAAAATGAACATTGTTGTTTTATTCTATAAACTACAGACAACATTTCTCCCAAATTCCAAATAAAAATATTGTAATTTAGACCATTTATTTGCAGAAAATGAGAAATGGCTGGAATAACAAATTCAGACCTCAAATAATGCAAAAAAAGAAAAAAGAAAAAAGTTCATATTCATAGTTCAAGTTGTAAGAGTTCAGAAACAATATTTGGTGGAATAACCCTGGGTTTTAATCACAGTTTTTGTGCATCTTGGTATGTTCTCCTCCACCAGTCTTACACACTGCTTTTGGATGACTTTATGCCACTCCTGGTGCAAAGATTCAAGCAGTTCATTTACTACATGATTGCTTATGTGTTGATTGAGAAGGTGTATCCAAACCTTTGACTGGTACTGCATGTTGCCTTTCCACTCAGTCAGAATGTTAGTACAATATAAACTCAAACTCACCTGATTATTTATATATTAATATTTAGTGCCGAATGATTTTATTTGCCTTTATAAAAGCATATAAAACCCTGCAATGTAAACAGTTTTACAGACACACACGTGTGTGCATGCATACACACATTGTCAGTCATGAGCTGCATTGTAGTCTCAGGCCACCTACTGTTCCACTCAGCTCCATTAATTACACTCAGCTCCACCGTGCCTGTGTTTAATACAGTAATGCTAAAATCTGAATCAGTTTTATTTTAAATGATTTATTTTGCTCTGAATTTAAATCTTAATCCAAATCCATCTGAATTTACATTATCAGATTTTTTTTAAATGTCTAACACAATTCTGAATCTTTTTTTTAGCTTTTTTAATTGCTTACCAAAATCATGCCAAATTTAAATACCTTATGTTCCAAACTTTAAATACAGTATAAAACAGCTACTCCTGCAACAAATAGCGGGTGAAAAGCTGTTAAAACTGATGCACAATTTTAAATGTACACGTTATTATTAATAATAATAAGTAAGAATGTGTGGTGTTGTTCGAAGAAGAGTAAGAATTATTTTTGTATTTGTGTATTTAAAATTTTTAATCAAAATGTAAACTTTATAATACAATTTCTGTAGAGTTTGGCAGCAATTTCATGTCCTTTCAGTGTATTTATCTTTACTGAATGACTGCCACAGACATTTATTTGTCTAATCTTTTTTTTGTAATCAAGTTTTTTTTTTATTGATAACAGTTGCAGAAATAGAGTCAATTAATACAGACAATGTTTTTCTTTCCCTTTTAAATCCCATCCACATCCACACCACCACTTCCAGTACTCCTTATCCACAACCACCCCTCCCCACCCAACCACCACACGTATACACAATGTATGCATAAACCACACAGTCTATTTTTAATTCCATTCAGCCATATCCTCATTATCCTGGATTCTAAACTGTAGCTGAAGATAATTCTAAATAATGCATTTCTTAAAAGGAATGTAACCAGTGTGTAACACAAAGTAAATGGGGTGGAAGCCAGTGTTGATCAATAATTTTAAACTTTCCGTTTTTTGTCAGATCTTAAGTTCTATATAATAAATATCACTTAATTACTTGTAGACAATTTGGCACACTTTTGACACTCAAGTAAAAAAATTTAAAAAATAACTATTTGGTTAACTGTATGAGGTAGGTATTTTATTGTATTTAAAGTTTAGAAAAAATTATTCAAATATTGCTGTGCATGTGAACAATTTTGTACAATTAGAAGTATTTACAGTTAGTTACACAAAAATCTGGTAATATGAATGAAGCTTTTTTTTTTAGATAAAGTTATTTTGTAGGATATATTAAAAGGAATAGTGCAGTTTGGGTGTGTGTGGTTTTGTGAATTGTGTTAATTATTTTTATAAAACCAGCCTAGTTCACATGTTCAATTGTGTTTTGGCAATTGCAAAAAAGAAAAAAATATATAATAAAGAATGGCTCAGGGTATACTGTAATTCAATAGGCATCCAAACAAAAAGACAAGGCCAAACGCTAGCAGCTCAATCGCCAAGGCCAGATACACTATAGTCCTTCCTCCTGCGAATGCCATCCAGGAACACACTCTTCCCGGATGAGTTGATATCAGATGCTGTGCGGGTGCTTGACCCCCTGGTGTTGAGCTGTGTTGGGTGTAATAGGTAGCTTAATGTTAAATGTCATACGGATGGTCTCAGGTGCTTGTGAGGAAAAGAGAAGGGGAGGGGGGGCCTAGAAAGGTCAGCCAGGCTTTAACACCTATAGCACTTGGTGTAGGATACTGTGCCAGGCGCTGTGTAGCATTTCTGAATGCTTCGGGCTCCGCGTGGCATATAATTCCTCCACAACTTTTCAGCAATGTTAAATGAGATAGAAAAATTACACCTAATAATACTTAGGCCTCAGTAGCCTAATCGGGCCTGAGCGCGGTGGAAAGGCCATGCATGTGCAGCAAATGTCAAAAGGTCAGGCCTATTTCTGGGGTCTCTGAGCTGGGATGTGTTTTTATTTTTTTTATTATTTTATTTTAATCAGCAAAGTGGTGGGTGAAGGACTGGAACATCTAACATTAAAAAAAAAAATAAATTAATTGTCCAATTTTCAATCCTAGCAACTGTTGTGAGATTGGACACACTTTCTATATAACCTATCGTTTCTATTCTTACACATCCATACTGACATGTTCTGTAGATGAGCTACATATTGTGGCTGTTTGAACAAGACCTCCAACATCACCAACATCCCAGCTAAAAAAAAAGAACGTTATAAGAACTTTTAGCAAAAATGTTCTAAAATAAAAACGTGTGACATAATTATGGTATAGAACATTAGAACATTTCTCACATAACATTTCCCAGATACACTAATACTAACATTAAGAAAATGTTATATGTATAAAAAGTAATGTTCCCAAAACTAAAAATTAAAACTTTGACACAAGTCAATTTTGCAGCAGTCGCAACATTGAAACAAGACAAGACAAGGCAAGACAAGGCAGGACAGGACAAGAAAAGATAAGGCAGGACAGGACACAACAAGACAAGACAAGATAGGACAAAACAGGAAAAGACAGGAGAAGACAAGACAGGAAAAGACAAGGCAGGACAAGACAAGACAGGACAGGAAAGGAAAAGACAGGACAAGAAAAGAAAAGACAAGACAGGACAAGACAAGACAAACATATACACCATACTTGCCAAAATTTGCGTCCTGCCAAATTATGTAAAATAATAAATTGTAACATTGATAGAATGTTCTACTAACCAAAAATTGTAAGCTGGGATACTATCTTAACATACAAAGAATAATGATAGGCCAATAACCATATAAAGTTATGAACATTTTTCCCTTTTGGGAGAAATCACTTATTCTTCAGTTAGCTTAGGTATAAGTTATATAGTTTTTATTTGTAACCACAAAATGTATGAACATTAGGTCACACAAATTGTTATTCTGACAAAAAAAAAAGTGCGATCAGTACAAACTAAGCTTTGAATCAGCTTTTACATTGAGTTGGGGAAAGAAAGAAAAAACATAGTGCATCCAACAAGAATGAAAGCCTTATATATCTTTTATGCAGCAATAAAACAACACAGGAGCCTTAAAAAAACTGCGACGCTGATCGTTTTTGCTGTGTGTTACCAGGTACAGTTTGGGGGAAGCTGTGGCAGTGAAAAGAACCAGGTACCTGGTATCGTAGAATGAGTAGAGGCGAGAAGAGTAGGGTTGAGTAGAGGGACGTTGAAGCCTCCTGACCAAGATTACTTACTTTGATACACATATACACAAATATAGTATCTTATCTCATGTACAATATATTCTATACTATAGTGGAGTGAAACCAAGGGGGTCTCTATTTATTTATGAGTATGCACATACATTTACACAATGTGTATAAGTATATTTTAACTAGAACAGAGTAAGTTGCTTCAGTTTTCATAAGGTTGAATGAGATTTTGTAGGCAGAGCAGGTGGAAAGAGAGAGAGAGAGAGAGAGAGAGAGAGTAAAAGAAGGTGGGCATCACTTTATCAGCAGTTGTACTGTAACAGTGTGTGTCTTGGTGAGATGGCACAGTGGCAGCTGTGTTATTTCAGGGCCAGTGTTTTACGGCTGGTCAGGAGTTGTCTCTTTAACCATTTGGAATGCCCCACATTCCTGCGGCTAATAATAGTGCAAGGGGGCCTGGAGGGAGTGTGTAGCCTGGAGAGTGGGCTGTGTGTTTATAAGTGTGTGTGTGTGTGTGTTTGAGTGTGTGTGTGTGTGTGTGTGTGTTTGGAGAGAGTTTTGATATGGCTAACAGTGGGCTTTCCGCTGCTCATCATTAGTACACACCATTGGCCCCCTTCTCCCCTTTTACCCTGCCCCCAATTACTGTTTACCCTGCTGAGACATTAGCTATTATAGGCCTGACTCACAAGTGCCTGCTCTCTCTCTTTCTCTCTCTCTATTTATCTCTCTCTCACTTAGTCTTTACATTTAGAAGTTAAGAATTAATGGCACAAATACAAGACCAAATATCAGACAAATTCTAATATACAATCAACCCAAATTGTAATACAATACATTAATTAAAACATTAAAACACAAATATTTTCAACCTTACAAATTGTGCCTTATTTTATTTTTAGTCAGCATTTTAGTCATCAAAATAGCTATGTTCATAAAGCTAGCTACAAATGCTCTACACATTGTGGCTGATAAAATGTTAACCGTTTTTCTGTATTTTTAAGCATTTTTTAAAAAACTGTATTAGGATTCTGATTGGTTCTACTGTTTGACTGTATGATAAAACTATTCTTTTAAACCATTGCTAATTTTAATAGATTAATTATCCATAACAAATGAGATGGGATTTCTGTTCAAGTGATTTTAATCAAAGTAACACAAACATCCTTTGACAAATGCTTATTTTACCATCTTCTTTTATTTTTTCTACATTTATTTATATGTTTATATATTTAGTTTGTATATATTTTTGTATTTTAATACAACAAACTAACATATAGCAAAGTAAGAGCATTAGAGGAGCGATATTATCCAGAAAAAAAGTATCAGTCTTATATTAATCAGATTTTGAACTGATAAATCAAGATATTTTTAATTGACACATCCCAAGTTGAAGAAATTTGAAGCTACTTTAAAATCGAGTTTGTGGTAGTGGTGTTCATGTGCACTCATCTTGTGAATACAATATTTCCGACATGATTCGAAGGCAGCAAAAGTTTCATACGCAGTTTTTAGAGAAGGTAGAGGAATGATAGCAGGGTCTACTGAGACCACACCCAGATAGCTAAAGGACGTTAATCCTAATTCATCTTTCCATTGGTAATGCATTGACCACCATTGACGTTGATCACCAACATCAGAATTTATTTATTTATGCACATATATTTTACATTCAGCATTATGGTTGGTATTAATATATAGAGTTTTATACCTTGTACCACATTCTTCCAGTGTAGAAAGGGACATTGAAATAATAATCATTAATATTAATATCATTATTTGTTGGAAGGCCCTTTTATTTAAAAACATTATTGTGAGTGTAGATTCAAAGCCTCAGTCTAGGAATTAAACTGTTGTAAAGGTTTAAGGTTTAATTTTTTATACTCTGTGACTTTTATTACACCCTAAACATTACTTACTGGTACAGTAAATACATACAAAGCAATGCATACTGGCTGAGCTATCCAAGAGCTTTACCAGTGGAAAAAAAGCCAAAAGCCACCAGTGGTTCCACAGAGTTTAAGAGGTTAAGTCAACCTCTTAAGTCAACGACTTCTGATCATCTCTGCTATTAGGAACCCCTTTGCAGGCCCACACTTCACTTCAGCTCCTCTCCACACACTGCTGTACAAATTAGTTTCACAGCAGTTATGAAAATAAATCCTGGGAGTGAACTAATGATGTGTCTTTTGCAGGGTTTACAGGGTTTACGGTCCTTTTATGGAGAAATGTCTACATGCTCTGCATATGGAATGTCGGGAAGTTGAGATTTACAGAAGGTAGGGATAGATAAATCCACTGACCCTCTACTGTATGTTAAATAGCTAGAGTTTATAAAGGTTTTACAGTCTTAATGTAATGATTTATCATTAGTTTTAGGATAGTCTAGACAGTTCTGCACTGTTGCAGTCTTAAAAGTCATAGTTCAAGAAATTTTGGTAACACTTCCTATGAACCCTGTATTCATAATGCATTATATGACATGCTTAATACCTTATAATGACTGTAATAAGCCTGCATAATTGCTCATAAGTACTTACAGCGACATTCATAACACATTATAAACTATAAGTATAAGCATTTATAAATAAACGGCATAAAATGCCTTATAATATCTGTTCATAAGAACATTGTACAATGTAGTGTTGTAATTAGTGCACTATGACACAGATTCAGTATATTTTGGTATAATGCATTAGTGTTTTCATATGCTTTTTTAAACGTGAAGTAAATTTTATTATGCCTCACTGTAATGTCTTATAGAGCATTATGAGTGCTCTTTATTGGCTTTAAGTGAAGTGTGTTTTAAACGTGTTTTTAAACAAGTAAATGTTATTATGCCTCACTGTAGGCATTTGAAAAGGCATTTGAAAACACACTTCACTTAAAGCCAGTAAAGAGCACTCATAATGCTCTATAAGACATTACAATGAGGCATAATAAAATATACTTCACGTTTAAAATATATGCATATGAAAACTCACTTCACTTAAAGTCAGTAATAACTGTATATAAGGCTTTATTATGTGTTACATACCTTTTATAAAAGCCTAATTTGAGAAATCATAGCTGCATATTATAATGCATTATACTAAAATATACCAAATCTGTGTTATAGTGCATTACAACACTACATTGTACAATGCTCATATGAACAGATATTATGAGGCATTACATGCCGTTTCCTTATAAAACCTTATACTTGAAGTTTATGTGTTATGAATGTCGCTGTAAGTACTTATGAGCAATTGTACAGGCTTATTACATTATACAGGCTCATAATGTCATATAATGCATTATGAATGCATTTATAATGCACCATGAATACAGGGTTAATAGGAAGTGTTCCTGAAATTTACATAGAAAATAGTATATTCAGTGATAACAGCAGGAAAAGCCAGCTTGCCCTTATTAACTTTTTTTTTGTTGTTTTTTTGGGAAGTGTTTGTGTGTATAACGTATAAATCACTGTGTACAGTAAGTGCGTGTGTGTATATGTGTGTGTTTATGCATCCATGTGCCACACTGTCCTCCATTACCACTGATCCTCCTGTTCACCGTGTGTTTTGCCTATGTGTGTGTGTGTGTGTGTGTGTGTGTGTGTGTGTGTGTGTTTGATGTTTGTCTCAGATAGCTGATGACTATCAGCACTTGTTAAGAAGATTAGAGGGTGAGCTCATTTGCATGTGTTCGTTATCTCATTAGATTGATATCAGGGAGAAAAGGGCTTGACCGCAGTGCCTTCACACTCCTCTCTCGCTGCAGGCTAACTGTACCGAGCTTCACACAGCAAAGTTGTTGCTAACAACCCGCCAAACTCTGCCCTGCTCAGCTAGCTAATGACTGCACTTGTTTTAATGTGGTTATTATTTTTTTTAGACTTGCGTTTGGGGCTTAAAGGCCATTTTTCTAAATATTTAATGCATCCACAGGCAGTTTGCAGGGTTTACTGTTTCCATAATGTGGTAAAATCACTGTCCTTAAACAGATTGGCTTCATTTTAAAATATAGCTTAAGTCACTGAAGACTATTAGGGCTCTATCGTCGACTCTGCGCAAGGTGTGTCGCGATGCTCGTTGCTATCTTACACCCTGTTAACAGTTTATTGTCATGCCTTACGTCCCTCCTGTTGAATTAGAGTCTGAGTTTAGGAATATTTATTACGAATGTGCTAGAGCTTAGATTCTCTGCCAAAATTTCCCACTACTTTCCTCAGGCTGGGTTGGGTAGGGATCAAAAAAATAGTTGTCTGTTTTTTAATGCTATTTTTATTTTATATAATGCTATGGCGTGATAATCACAATATAGCTAAGAAACAAATCAAACTGTTTTTAAATAAAAGTTAGAATGTTAAAATCAAGCAACTTGCATTTTTCTTAAATAATAGGTCTATGCTTCTTCAGTGTTGCAACGTTAATTATTTTGATCATTCAAACAGCCTGAAAAAGTTTTTAAAAAGCTTAGTTTTAATGCTCTACTTACAAAAAAAAATGTTGGGTTTAAATTGGGCTCAGGCTCGGGCTCATAAAGACAGTTTGGATCGGATTGCGGTCAGTCGGATTTTTTGGGTACGATCTAAGCTCTAGAACGTGCAGTTCAATATCCTCTGCAGAGATGCACAAAAGCACTGCGCTGTTAAGATATCAACATGCCAAAGTCAGAGCACCCCTGGTTCTTAAAGAGAATGACAACTGACAAAATGACTTATGGCGGGGTGTGCGATAGCAATGAGCATTGTGACACACCTTGCACAGAGTGTAAGCTAAGGCCTGTGGTGTTTATTTTCAGTTGTGAATTTGTACAGTAACTACTGGTCTATTCATCATTAGTTGTTCACCCAGTGTAAAATTAATAAATTAATAAATAAACAAACAAACAATCAGCACAACACAATAAACTTCACAGCTGAAACTCACAAGGTTTCAACATGACAGTCAGGATATGCACAGGCAGCAGCAGCAGTAACCTGCACCACGATTGCCTCCTTCATTTAATTACCACTCCATGTACATGTGTTTTCAGCAGACCTTAAAAACTGGCACCAGACAACGATAATCAGGTTTGTTGAGAATTAGAGAATTAGATAACTGAAGATCAGTGAATTCCACTGAGGGCAGTGCACCATAGCTTTGTCTGCAGTGTGTCTCTGAGGTCAGATCACGTCCTTACCATGAACAAACCGGATCGAGACCTCGTCTTTTTATCGGTGCGGTTGTTTTGGTCTATATCCGTGTGTGATTAGTGCGTTCACACCTGCATAAACAAATCGCATTAAGGGGTAAAACAATCCAGAACCTAGTGTATGGATTTAACTGGAGTTAAAGGGGGTGTATGGGTGGAAAAATGCCCTCAAAAATGAAAGGTGCCAAAAATATGTTTCATTTTTACAGTAGCCTTTTTTGTGTGTTTTTTTATGTTTGTAATAGAAATGTGTTTAAGAGATTAATGGCTAGATTTTCTAAGGCCTAGTGTCACACCTGGCACTGAAAACGCTCCTGTCTCTGGCAAACAACGATACTCAGAATGCGCCTTTCACCTGAATATTGATTGCACCTGTTCACCCCAGTATATATAGACCTTCATCGCAAACACTCATCCCTGAGTATTGTCGGTTCCCCACTTTACAACATGTTTATTCCCTTGTCTTTGATTTCTCTCTTGTTATCGACCCTTTTTTGTTTCTTCAACCTTGATTCTTGCTTGCATTTTGATATATCCTTGCCTGTGTATGACTCTCGGACTGTTTTACGGTTATGGTATGTTTGCTCCCTTTTGCTGCTGTTCACTGTTTTTTGATCCTGCTCTTTCTGACTGTCCCTTGTACTACTTTATTCTTTAATAAACCTATTTTACTATATTTCCGTGTGTCTGAGTTCTGCCTTGGCATGACACCTAGATTGATTTTTTGCTTGTACAGACTAGTAGTAATCCTTTTTGATTAACAGTAGGCATCTTTTCATCAAATTGAAATCTTTCATTTAAAATTAGTATTGAATTTTGTACAGAATGCTGGATGTACATCCTTTTTTTGTTGTTGAGACATTAACAACAATGAGATGAGAGATTGAGAGTGTGTGTGTGATAGACAGCACACAGCAGGTGTCTGGATATGCCCCTGATTCCTGTCTCCAGTGGCATTGTGAAAATCCCACTGTATCAAAGTGTCGAGGCACTGTGAGACAGGAAGCGGTGTGTGTGCCTGCATATCTGTGTGTGTGAGAGTGTGTGTGAGTGTGTGTATGCCCTCAGGTGAGCAGGTAGGCAGGAGATAGTGGGGGAAAGCTAGACGTCGTCTCTATTCCCCAGCCTGGTCTTTTACTTCTTATTTAAGCGGCCCCTCGGTGGAGTCCCGCCATCAGCCTTCACTATAGGCACCAGTGGGGATCTCCCATTGAAAATAAGTGCTTCCTTTTCAGCTCCTCTTTTATTCTTCCAGCTTGGGGATCCGGCGAAAAGCTGCCGCAGCACATATACATTCAGATCTGGGCTTTTTAAAACTCTTAAAAACGTGCGATTTTAAAGTTTTGATACCCGCTGCTTTTGAACCAAAGGGGACCATGATGCAGCCATTCGAGAAGATGCAAAAAAAAAAAAAGTTAAAAAGTGGATAGGGAAAAGTAAAAAAAAAAAAGAGACAAAATGATGAAGGGACGGATGGTGGGATGAGGGAGGGGGGTGAAAAAAAAGTGGCTGATGCTTGTGAAAACTAAGGCGTGTACAGTACGGTTAATGTACAGTCTCTCTCTCTCTCTCTCTCTCTCTCTCTCTCTCTCTTTTCCAGCCCTTTCTCTATCTCTCTCTGCCTTCAACCTGCATTTCTGGGTCACGAGAGACATTTAAACTACACTTATAATTAACAGCTATTTTTAAACAGAGAGAAAGATACAGAGAGAGAGAGAAAGAGAGAGAGAGACAGAAGGAAATGGAGCAGTGGTGAGGTACAAAAGCATTAAATTTGCCCCAGATTCGCTATTGAATGGGACACATCATGGCAATATGCTGGGAGATCAAAGTGAGAGGGGGAGAAAAAGAGACAGGGCCGATCAGTGGGGATAAATGGATCTCTTTATAATGGCATAAGAATAGGGCCCCTCTTTTGCAGCTGAAACAATTTAATAACTGCATTCATTACTGGCCTGCTGTCCACTTTCTGAGACTCTCTCTCTCTCTCTCTCTTTCTTTCCCTCTCTCTCTCTCTCTCTCGCTTCTGTTTTTTTTTCCTCATTTTTTTTACTTCGTTGTGGCCTAATGTTCACTGTCTGACACACTGTATCTGTCTCTCTCTCTTTGTCTCTTGTTCTCTCCATTCTATCTCTCGCTCTCTCTTTCTCACATTCTTTTTCATTGTGACCTACTGTTCACTGTCTGAGACACTGTAGATATGTCTCTCTCTCTTTCTAGCTCTCTTTTTCTCGTGGCCCCCTCTCTCTCCTTCATTGTGGCCTTCACTGTCTGAGAAAGTGTACATTTCTTTTCCCTTGTCCCTTTCTCTCTCTTTCTCTTTTTTCCCTCTCTCTCTTTCTGTCTTTTATTTATTGTACTTTCTGTTATTTTATAACACTGTCCACTGTCTGAGATGTTATCTATCTCTCTCACCCTTTTCTCTCATTTCTTCTCATTCTCTTTCATTCATATTCATATTTTTTTTCATTCTATTTTTCCTTCACACTGCATCTGTCTCACTCTCTCTTTCTAGCTCTCTTTTTTCTCGTGGCCCCCTCTCTCCTTCATTGTGGCTGTTCACTGTTCACTGTCTGAGACAGTGTATATCTCTTTTCCCTTCTCCCTTTCTCTCTCTTTCTCTTTTTTTCCTCTCTCTCTTTCTGTCTTTTATTTATTGTACTTTCTGTTATTTTATAACACTGTCCACTGTCTGAGATGTTATCTATCTCTCTCACCCTTCTCTCTCTCTTCTTCTCACTCTCTTTCATTGTATTCTTTTGACCTCTGTCTGAGACACTGTCCCACGTTCTTTCTTTCTTTCTTTCTTTCTTTCTTTCTTTCTTTTTACTCTATTATTCTACTCATATTGAGAAATTCTCTCTTTCTCTATCTTCCTCATCTCTTTTTCATTCTCTTTCTTTGTCTATTTTTCCTATTTTTTCTCTCATTTTCTCTTGTTCTTTTTGGCCAATTGTCCCCTATGTGAGACATTTGCTGTCTCTTTCTTTCCTTCTTCAGTTTTTCTCTTTACTTTTCTTTTTTTTTTTTAAGTCCACACTGTGAGACATTCTTTCTTTCTCTCTCTCTATCTAGAATATCTCCTTTCTCCTACTCTGTCTCAATTACTAACCTGTTGGCCACTGAGATATTCTCTCTCGCCCTCCCTCTCTCTCTTTCTCTCTCATTCTATCAGTTTTTTTCTCATTCTCTTTCTCCTTCATTGTGGCCTACTGTTCACTTTTTTGAGACAGTATATTTCTCTAACCCCTCTCTCTCATTCTAGCTCTCCCCTTCATTGTGGCCTACTGTTCACTGTTTGAGACAGTGTATATCTCTTTCCCCCCTCTCTCTCTTTTTCTCTCTCTCTCTCCTTCTGTCTGTTTGTTTCTCCTTTTTTCTTTTATTCATTGTGGTCTACTGTCCACTGTAGACTGTCTTCTACCTCTCCTTCTTTGTAGTCTATTGACCACTCTCTGAGACACTCTCTCTCATCCTTTCTCTCTCTCTTCTTCTCACTCTCTTACATTTTACTCTTTTAACCACTGTCTGAGACACCATGTGCCTCATCCTTTCTCTCTTCCTTCCTCTCTTTTTACTCTCCTTTATTCTCTCATGTATTGTGGCCTACTGTCCACTGTCTAAGACATTCTCTTTCTTTTTCTTTCATCATCTCTTTCTTTTTCTCATTTTTCCTACTTTTTCTCTCATTTTCTCTCTTATTGTTTGTGGCCTATTGTTGTCTTTGTGAGACATTTGCACTTCTACTTTCTACTCTTTCTTTTTTTAAGAAAAGTCCACACTGTGAGACATTCTCCCTTTTTCTTTGTGTGTGTTTTCTCTGCTCTCTTTCTCCTTCTCTGTCTCAATTGCTAACCTATTGGCCACTAAGATATTCTCTCTCTCTCTCTCTCTCTCTCTCTCTCTCTCGTATCCAATAGTTTGTTTAAAACACAACCACCACAAGTTGTGTTCAGACGTTTACACCAATGTTCATCTTCTTTGTAGTAATTATATTATTACGACTTCCTCACCATGTTTGTTGTTGCTCTTGACCTTGAACTGCCCTCTATCCACTCCTGGATATATACTAGAACCATGTCAACCTAAAGGACCCACAGAAATATGACTATACAGCTTCATTTTTGTATAGTATGAACAGCCTATGATGATACAGTTGCAGTAGTAGTAGTAGTACCATTGGCAGCAGTAGCAGCAGTAGCAGTGCAGGTGCAGTAGCTGTAGTATCAGTAGCAATAACAGCTGTAGTAGCATTAACAGCTGTAATACTACCAGCAGTGCTGCAGGTTGAGCTGAGCCGTGGCCCGTGGTCTGAAATGAAGATGTAGCAGCTCAGTCTGACACTCTGAAATGAAAAAGGAGTAGGAGGAGGCAGCAGCTATCAGAGAGCCTCCCGCAGGACGAACCGCACGCTGCAGCCTGCTAATTACAGCCCATGCAAATGCGCTCGCTGTCTGCCGAGCGGCCCACTTATTTATATATTTATCTGCTTATTTATTATTTCATTCATTCAGTCAGAGCCACTGGTGTCAGAGGGGACCGGATAAAAGTGCAGGCTAATAGCGCTCACACTCTCTCTCTCTCTCTCTCTCTCTCTCTCTTTTTTTCTCTTCCTCTCTCTCTCTCTTTCTCTCTGTCTATCTCTGTATATGAGGCTCTCATAGGATAACTGCTATAAATACATTTCTATGGCATTTGTGGGAAGACGGGTTGGAAGGGCACCTTTATTAAAACCATTTTGTCTTGTGGTTGGTGTGTGTGTGTGTGTGTGTGTGTGTTTGCGTGTGTTTGCCATCTTATCTCTCCATTAGCCTTTGGTGGCCTGGCCGGTCCTCTCTTCCTCTCCTGCCTGCTTTAATGGGTAATTTAGTGATGCAGGCTTGACATATACTCCTTGTTTGTTGCCATGGCTACAAGACCTTATGGATGGCTCCATCTCTCTCTCTCTCCATCTCTCTCTCTCTCTCTCTTGCTCTCACCCCCCCTCCTCCCTCCTCCCTCACTCCTGTGGCATGTCAGGTCACTAAATACACACTCCGTGCCCTGCAGCCCACTGTCACACATATCAGTGTGTTACCTCACCATCTTTAGCATAATCAGTTTATCTCCTCATTGCACCACTGTGTTAGGTCAGAGCTGGAGCTAACCTTCGCAGGTGGAGCGAAGTGGGGATCTGGACCTTGAGACATGGACAAAGACTGGCCTTTTTTTCTCATGAGAAAAAGAAATAAATGAAGTCGTATTAAAGGAATATTTTCTTGAAAAAAAATGCTGAAAAAAATATTATTTACACTGTGCTCCAGGATGTTTTGTTCCAGGATGTCCGAAATTTGCGCTGAATCTCTATGTTCTACAGAAGTGAAGCCGAAATCTTCCATCCGCCATATTTTCAAATTTACAACCAGAGCATGCACAGTACAGACAAGAGGCGGAGCCAGACTTGCGTACTCCTAGAAGTGTAATGTTTTAACCTGTAAAAAAAATAAATAAATAAATAAAAAAGAATGGATAGTGCACTATTTCTCTAATCATTAAGTATAGTCTAAAACGTCTAAAATATTAGAAGTATTGTGCCAAGCAAGTTATATAGCAAATAAATTCAAACTTTTATTTCTTTATAAGGAATTAACGGATTACATCAACTTATCCAGGTTTACAGTACATATGTATTTTCCAAACTTATTTTTCTCCTCTAAACTGCCTTTTTCCATCTCCAGTGCCTCAAGTTGTCCCTCTTCTATTATTGGTGCATTGATTGATGTAGCTAATGTGTAATAAAATGTGTCTTAAATCCACCAGTTAGCAACAAACTGTGTCCTTAAATAATCAGTTACTGTGTTAAGTTTTTAAGTAATTTTAAATAAAACAGCCTATAGCTGCCTATAGCATCATGCTCAATGTTTTTTTTTTTGTTGTTCACATAAGAAAAAAACCTAAAATATGCTTTATATATATATATATAAAAATATGTTTATTAATATTTATTTTTTATTTCTTCACTCAAGAAGGCTCAATTACAATAAACTGAAACAGCCAGTGATATGTGCAGGGTGTCTGCTTTTTTTATTTTTTAAGGCCTTAATTTGTCTCAAAAAGTCTTATGTCCATCTCCAGTAAATATAATTTTGGAACTTCACATTTATCAATTTCCAGTAGTTTATTAATGTAACAGCAGATTAAACTAAGAGAAATCAATGTCAGTCATGACTATGAGAGGCCATAAATCCAGGTACTTTGTGGTCTTAATTTTGTCTTGAGTGGTATTAAAAATCATTCATTTAATTTCCTCATACCTTCAGATACCATGTATATAATTTGAATTGTTAGTAAAAAGTTTAAAATATGTAGTAAAAAAAAAAAAAGTACTCGTATTGGTGTAGTGCTGCATTCAGTCTTCCACATGATGTGGTAGCTCACTAGCAGGTAGTGGTGTTTTCCACTGCGCCACACCAACCAAAGGGCTCTAACTCTGTAGTAGGGGCCTTTTTAAGTGACCATTTCCACACTTGACCTCTCAGCAGTTATTTGATTCATATGATGT
Organism: Astyanax mexicanus; assembly: GCF_023375975.1. NCBI lineage: Eukaryota > Metazoa > Chordata > Actinopteri > Characiformes > Acestrorhamphidae > Astyanax > Astyanax mexicanus. The sequence goes on along the minus strand of NC_064429.1, from coordinate 26,430,915 downwards.
AATAAATAGGTAATAAATAGATGATAGAATGTAATGTAACTAATGTTTATTAATTGCTTCATGGCTGCAGTAGAAGCGAGGAGTTGCAGCGGAGGCAGCGCTGCTGTAAATGTACAACAGTACAGTGTGCTGTACGCTCCACCCTCGCTCTCAGTTCCTGACCAAGGTCAACAGTCTTCGCCTCCACTGATTCCTTTAGCAGTCTGTGTAAAAAAGAAAGGACTGATCGGCTGTTTCTATCTCTTTTGATTTTGTTTTATTGTCGGCGGATGGGGGAATAATAACTCGCGCCGGTGTGGTGCGCAGCATTGTATTTTTCATCCGGCTTTATGGCCTCCGTCTGGGTGTTATGACAGAGCTGAGGCTCGGAGCAGGCCTGGGCCACTGATAAATGGCCGGCTTTGTACTTCCCCAAAAAGAAATCATATTTCCAGCTCCTCCGCGGAGCGCCACGCCGAGCCGGCCGTGATGGGTGGTGCCACAGGACCCAATATAAATGTCTCCTCTCTACTGAAGGAAGTCATAACATGGAGAGAGAAAGAGAAAGATTGTGTGTGTGTGTGTGTGTGTGTGTGTGTGTGTGTTTTAGAGCAGTGTCTAAATCATCACTAAGTCAAAGGGGCATTAGTACTCAAAAGTTTAGTAGCACCCTTCAAAAGTGAATCCAAATAAATACATTTACATTATTATATTATTATTATTATTATAACCAGTACATCAGTTTCCTCTTTAATGTATTTGAATATAAATTACAAAAAATAAATTTAAGTAAAGAAAAAGCTTCTTATCTGTGAATTAAATTAATAAATACACACAGAAAATTTACAAAAAGCAGAGCTTTTACAGCCCTGTTTTCCTTAAAACATCTCCTAATCTCTCCTCCTAATCTGAGTTTAATAGAGTTATTTCTAGTTCTCATCATATTAATCAACACCTGGTTTGGTAAATTGGTAAATTTGGTAAATCAGGTGAGCTGCTGATGGAACTGAACATACAGTTACACATGCTGGCTGAGGAGCATCCAGGAGAAACCTGGAACTACACTTTGTTCTTTAGCTTGGCTCACAGGATATAACATACTGAGTTAAAAATGAGAATTCCTTTTTACTTTTACTTTATGTATGTATGTATGTATGTTTATTTGCATCTGTTCAAATCATACGTGGTGTTTTTTTCAGGTAAAACACTTATATATTGCTGAGATAAATGGATTAATGTCATTTGCTTTGGTGCCTAAAACTTTTGCACAGTACTGTATATCAATAGATTTTCTTCAGTATGCTATTGTCAGTCACTCTCAATCTGGTGGACTACACTACCCAGGATCCCACTCATCACACAATTACACTCATCACATACAGCATGGGCAATTCTCATGCTCTTCATCTTCTTCTGCATCTCTAATTCTCTTTACCTGTGTTATTTCCTTATTTCTGTATTCGCGAAGTATTGCCAACTTTTCATAGTATATTGAGCATTTTCTCCTGTTTATGTCTATCTTGTCTATATCTTCCATGGGACACTGCAAAAGGTCATGGAACACAATACTAGTACAAGTCTGTATAGTAAAACAGTATGTCAAGTGATTCAAGTGGCTCTTCATCGACTTCTGGGTCTTTAATTCTCTTTACCTGTGTTATTTCCTTATTTCTGTGTTTGCGAAGTATATTTTAATAGTATACATTTTCTCTTTTTTTATGTCTATTGTGTCTATAGCTTCTGTGGGATATGGCAAAAGTTATTGAACATGATACACTAGTTCCATTCCCATGACATAAGGCATTAAAATAATATTTCAAGTGATTCTGATTAAGGTTCCTGAATAAAAGTGACAGTATTTTTACTCTATATTTACTCTATATTCTATAAAGTATTGCCAACTTTTAATAGTATACAGAGCATTTTCTCTTGTTTTTATGTCTATTGCGTCTATAGCTTCTGTGGGACATGGCAAACATTATTGAACATGATACGCTAGTTCCATTCCCATGACATCTACTCTATACTCTATACTCATACTCTATATTTACTCTATATTCCATTTACCTTAGTTATTTCCTTATTTCTGTATTTGCAAAGTGTTGCCAACTTCTCTAAGTGTGCTAAGCTTTTTCTTCTGTTTTTATCTATTGTGTCTATAGCTTTTGTGGGACATGGCAAAAGTTATTGAACATGGTACACTAGTTCCTCTCCCTTGACATAAGGCACTAAAATAATAATATGTCAAGTGATTCTGATTAAGGTTTCTGAATAAAAGTGTCAGTATTTTTACTCTATTTATTTAACTTTTTACTTAACAGTTATAATGCTCTTCATCACCTTCTTTATTTCTCTTTACCGTTATTATTTATGTTATTTCCTTATTTCTGTATTTGCTAAGTATTGCCAACTTTTCATAGTGTACTAAGCATTCTCTTCTATTTATGTCTATTGTGTAGTTATGTAGTTGTGTTTTGTTTTTTTTCATAATGTCCATGTATGGAGTTTGAATAAGGTATTGGGTGCTAATCGGTGCAAAATGTATGCTATGTTTTGTTTCCGAACTTGTGTGGGCATTTACCTACATGAATATTTAAGTATTTAGCTTAGGGGCATGGCAAAAGTCATGGGACATGATACTAGTTCCAGTCAAATTGCATAAGGCACTAAAATAACAGTATGTCAAGTGCCTCTGATTGAGGTTTCTGAATAAAAGTGTCGTTATTTTTACTCTATAGTGTTTTTGGTATAGCTCACACAAGGTGTTCAATATTCAAAAGCCCTTTGATGCTCAAGCCGTTTTTCATTCTTTTTTTTTTTTTTCTTTTTTTTTTTTTTTTTTTTGAAGTAACGTACCTAAAATTACATGTGTGTGACCTGTTTATATTCTCATTTTACATCACTTATATTTGCCTGTACTCCGGGGTCAAATGATTTGCTGGACGAGTTTCATGGGTAATTGCGTGACCCTGATTAGACGTGTCTAACAATATGCAGCAGCCACGTCTCTAACAACTCTGAAGCACTTTGATGTCTGGAGCAGCTTCTTTTGTTGTGTGAGACGCAGCCTCACCCGGTGTAACAGAGCAGAAGTGAGGGGCAATTATAGACACGGTATAACCAAAAAAACTGCTACAGGATGAAGAGTGTTTTGGGTTTACTCAGATAGAGAGAGAGAGAAAAACAGTAGTAGCACTGAATAGCAAACTCCCATCTCTGACCCCTAGAAGTTTCCCACATATACTGTATAATGTCCAGCTAAATATACATACATTCACATATTAAACAAATAGTAGCACATTGTAGTTCTATAATTGCAGACTGTAGTCCTGCTTACTTTAATGTCATCTTTTACTTTGTCCTTCAATTGTCAGGACCCAACAGGAGCACCACAAAGCAGGTACAGTGTTATTTGGATGGTGGGTCAGTCATTCATTCTCAGCACTGCAGTGACACTGATTGACATGGTGGTGGTGTGTCTTAGTAGTGTGTGTTGTGCTGGGACAACACACCAGACAGTGGATCAGACATAGCAGCAGTGCTACTGGAGTTTTTAAACACCTACCGTATTTTTCGCACTAATAGGCACACCGGATTATAAGTCGCATCATGTAACACTAGTAAGGAACATGGGTGTTGCCATGTTTCCCTTCTAATTTAGCAGGTCTCACCATTGGGTGTTTGTGGAGGTAACTAAGTTAAGTAAAGCTAAGCTAAGTAAACAAAGCTGTAATTATTTTCAAAAAAACACTTCCTTTTAAAATCAAATAAGCGTTGGATGTTAATCTACACAGATTTCTCTTCTGCAAACTGTTTATTTGGGTGCCTTGGGTGCCTGGGTTCCACTAAGGCAGGGTGCAGCAGCATTAGCACAGTAAATACACAGGCTACAATCTGATATACTCATCTCTAAATGGCAAAAAGAGCCATTTACGCTTAGTTAGTTAGTGGTTAATGCTAATGCTGCTCCAGCAATGCTAGCCAGGGTAAGTAGCAGGCTACAGGCCAATAATACTCGCATCTGAATGGCGGAGGAGCTAGCTCTTGTCACAGTTAGTGGCTAATGCTAATGCTACTTCAGCCTTGGTGCTGGAGAACTTAACTGAACTAAACTTCTGTATAACACTGTATTTCAGCTTTACTGCTCCTTACAACCTGACTGATAAAATTCATACTTTTGGGAAAATTCAACGATTTTAAGTATGCCTTATAGTGAGAAAAATGCAGTAAGTTTTCCTGCTTGACTGAGAATAATCCATCAAGAACATCCTGTGAGCATCATCCTGTGATCATTGATTAAGGACCGTGCAATAGGTGAGCCTCTGTCTCTGGTGAAGCAGCTATAGGTGGGAGTGTTTAATAGTGCGGACAGTGAGGGCCGGTGGGTATGGTGGTCTGGGAGTGAGGTGTGGTGGCGGAAAACAGATGCGCCACTGATTAATTCGAACCCTGACAACAGTCAACAGTTAGATGTCCATACCTATGTTACCTATGCAGGTGCGCCGTACATGCTCAGCATAGGCATACGTTTCCCGTCGTTGTGATAGCAAAGATACACTAAATGAAGCTGCATGCTGCACAGTTGATATTTCGCCTATAGATCACTAAAACAGGGCCCTCTGGGTTTAACTAGTCTGTATATTCTCTTTTTACTGTATTTACACAATTTTTTAAGTCTAGTAAACTATAGAAAGAATTTCTAGAAAGAAAAACGGTTACTACTGAGTAAACTAAATTAATTAAATACATATATATATATTTTTTTATTTCTGTGTAGTTAGAACTGTATTAGTATTTCTCTTATTGTTAATACACTTGTATTTATTTTTTTCAGATTTGGCCACATTGTATTTCATATAGTCATTCCAATAAAGCTTTGTATCTTAAATCTTAGATTCAAGTGAATCAAACTGATTACACACGGACTGGCAGACTGAGCAAGAGCCTATGAGCCCTTAAACAAAATCCTAATTTTAGCTTTTAGCTGTATATGTGTGTGTGTGTGTGTGTGTGTGTGTACGCTTGCCTCTGTGCATGGTTCAGTGTGCATTTGCATATAACGTGAGCCCTCCTGTGGAGCGCTCTCAGTCATTTGGGGCAAAATTTCTTTAGTGTAAAACTTTCCTGCACATCAGAATTTGAGTTAAGAGTAAAAAGGCCAGTCTGTGGGAGACATTTTCATTTAAAAACTTGAGAATTTTAGATTTTATGCTCTTAGGCTAAGGCAAGCTATGGGTAAGTTTTATATATAGTGATCTAAAAATCAATTTTATTATGTTTATGACCTACAGTCATCTGGTGGTAATGGCGTAAACAGCGTTAAATGGAACATCAGGGACGTGGGAAGGTGTTGTGTGTTGAGGTGGGGGGTGCTGACATTTTAGTCAGCATATACATACTGTACAGTATGTGAGATGCTAAGTGACATCATGCATTAAAATCATTTATTTTTTCAGGATTTACCTCAAGCAGAATGTACAGTACAACATTATGCTATAATTGCTTTAAGAATTATGCATTATGCTATAAGAAACAGCAGCATTTAAATAAAACTGACATGTGAATTCACTGATGACTGATTACTGTCATCAGTTTAAGCGAATCTTGGGGTGGTATAGCCTTGATGATAACAGCCAGCCTCAGCAAGAGTAGAGCCATGATGGTAAAGGACAGAGCAGCCAGGTAAAAACTGCCCAGAAAAAAAAATGAGATATTTTGTGGCACAAAATTAGCAAATAATCTCATAAAACTATTACTAACTTAACAAAGAATCCTGGAATGTTTGGTGTCTCTAAGACCCCTTTCAACACTTCCCATCATGTGTCCCTGGGGAACATCATCAAAGTCAGAGTAGGGATAGCCAGATATTGGGTTCAATAGAGTTAATTAATAGTTGTTAATAATTAAATGTCTATTTATTACAGCTCATATCAATTTGAACGTAGTAGATGCTATTAAATATGCCCATACGCTTGACTTTTAGTCAGAAACCTAACCCTTACCTTTTCTCTAATAATGCTGAGACTCTGAATTCTACCAATACTTGAGCATATACAGTTCTGGTAAAAAAAAAAAAATAAGAGACCACTTCAGTTTCTTAAATTGCGATTTATAGGTATATGTTTGAGTAAAATGAATGATGTTGTTTTATTCTATAAACTACAGACAACATTTCTCCCAAATTCCAAATAAAAATATTGTCATTTAGAGCATTTATTTGCAGAAAATGAGAAATGGCTGAAATAACTAAAAAGAGTTCAGAAATCAATATTTGGTGCAAAAACCCTGTTTTTTAAATCACAGTTTTCATGCATCTTGGCATGTTCTCCTCCACCAGTCTTACACACTGCTTTTGGCTAACTTTGTGCCACTCCTGGTGCAAAACTTCAAGCAGTTCAGCTTGGTTTGATGGCTTGTGATCATCCATTTTTTCTTGATTATATTCTAGAGGTTTTTTTTTATTATTTGGTCAAATCAAAACTCAAGAAACTCATCATTTTTAGGTGGTCTCTTATTTTTTTTTCTCCAGAGCTGTATATAAGGATTGGTGTGCTTTCCACTCACAAACGTGTCAAAATGTGGGAATAACAAACCCAAGCTTTATAGAGCAATAAAAAAGTACACAGTGTTATTCAAAGGGTTCACTAGAAGTCACGCACTGCTGTCCAGCCCATTCAGGCTGATAGAGTTTTCTGAGTTTTCACTGTGATAAGAGAGAGAGTGCACCCAGTGCTTTTGAATGAGCCTCCCCTTTGTATATGAACAAGGGCCGCGAATGACTGACAAATTAGTTAGACACATCAATTACAGCCAGGCCAGGCTGTATGCACCGCTGCAGCACTGCAGAGTGTGCAAACTCAGTGGACGCATCAAGCTTTGTTGTTGCAGAGAATGATGGTGTGCACCAGGGTTCAGTGCTAGGCCTCTTCTCTTTTTGCTTGTAAACAAAGTGGCTTTGCCATTTCTCGCTCGAGCCTCACTTCACAACCAAAGTGGAGCACTTTGTAGCCTTAACCTCTTTCTTGTCGCTGGAAGAGGCCAGAGTTTCCCCGCACTAATGTGGGGGTTGTTTGGTGCCCCTTGCCCCTCTTTCCCACTTCCAAAGTTGCCCCCTGGCCCCTCTCAGGCCTCTTCCCCTCCGCCGTATAAGCACACCTTCCCGCTAAAGGTCGCCGGGGTCACACATCTGCATGTGAAATGTGAACCCTTTGACATTCCAGGGCTGGCCAGAGCCCCGCCGAGCCCTTTTGTTAGCTCAGACGCTAAAGTTCAGCCTAACAAGCTCCCCGCAGAACGAAGCGTGGTAACTTTAGCTGTCTCAAGCGGCCGGCTAGTAAACAGAAAAAGATAGTGATTAATGATTTGGTAATGCTTAAAGCGCGAGCGAGGGGAGGATAGTATATCAGAAACATTGATACGGAAAAAAGGTCACACACTACGGGTTTCTGTGCATTTGTTTGCAGAAATGCACTGCGACGCGGTCGGACTGACACAATACACAAAAGATACAATAGGAAATTCACATATATTTCTTAACCACTTGTATGTGGGCCCACTCTACTGCCCCTCACTCACACATAACTTATATTACATCGCCGCTGTCCAATAAAAAAAGAAAAACAAGTATCTCCAAAACAGTGACTTTCAAGTCAATGTAAAAAATAGTTTACTTCAAGTAGGTCTGTAAAATTTCTATAGGTCTATTCATCAAGAAATTGGAACACAGTGTAAAAACTTACAAAAAAAATGGAGATCAGCAATGAAATACAATTTAGTACCTTCCAAATATGTACTAAATAAGTACTTTCACTACTTTCAGGTGGCTTATGAAAGTGATATGATTATGAAAATATGATTTTTTTCATATTTCAATTTTTGAAAGATTCACGATTCTAATACTCATATTAGCATTTCAGCCTATATTTGTAGTACCTTTGTAGGTACTAAATAGTTTTGGAACTCTATATCTGAAAGTTAGCTTTGTTGCAGCACTTCTGCTGAGAAATGGGACAACCGTAACAAAAAATTCTACTATCTACTAATATCTTAAATTTAAGTAAATTAACCCTCATGCCCTCCTCAAATTTTGCACCCTCTGGACACCTTCGTGGCAAAAATGTACACGCACCAAAAAACTGCTCTTAAATCATTATACATTAATTTTTTTTTCTGCTTTTTTTTTCATAAATCACTTAATCAATTTCAGACCTACTCAAAACTACCAAACATTAAATAATTTTCAGGATTTTAACCCTTTAAATGACAGTTTAATTATTTGAATTATTGCATTTTGTTTTGCAAAAAAACACGAAAAATGTATTATTTTCCATAAAACAAACAGTGGACAGATGGGGAATTGGTGGTAATTACATTCTTGGATATGTCAAAGATTAGCAACAAAATTGTTTTGATTGCATTATTATTTTTTATGTAGTGCCAGATTTCAAATTTTGCACCCTCTGGACACCTTCGTGGCAAAAATGTACACGCACAAAATCAGCAATAAAATCCTCATATGTCAATATTTTTTTTTGCTTTTTTTTTCATACATCACTTAATCAACTTCAGCCCTGATCAAAATGATCAAATATTCAATAATTTACAGGATTTTAACCCTTTAAATGACGGTTTAATTACATTAATTATTAATTATTCATTAAAAAACCCACAAAAATTTAATTATTTTCCATATAATAAATAGTAGATGGATGGGGCATTGGTGGAAATTAGAGTCTTGGATATGTCAAAGATTAGCAACAAAATTTATTTGATTGAATTATTACTTTTTATGTAGTGCCAAATACTCCCTCTGGACACCTTCATGGCCAAAAATGCCCCATTGACTTCCATTGAAACCACATTTTTTTATCTCACTGCAATTACAGTATAAAATCATGCATTCTGAAATGTTAGTATTTCATTTTGAAGAAAAGTAGTGATATTTGACATTTTTACTGTATTCCATTAGATTCAACAATTTTCCCATTTTAGGCTGATGAATTAAATTCTTGTAATTTTGCCAGTTATATTATGGAGCCATGTGACTAACAGGGGACCCCCTAGAGTGTGTGTGTGTGCAATCAGTTTAGAAAGAAAGAACACTTTTGTTGGCATTGCTGTCACAAATGTACAATAGAATTAGAATTCTGAATTTGCTCCTAAAAGTTTAGCTTAGTTCCTTTCAAGCAGACCAGCAGGCCCTGCAGCATGTGACCTGGTGCTCTCTACAAATACACCTGTTACACTTGGTGCAGGTGGTAGAGGACCTCTTCTTTAGGCCTGTGCACAACCAGCACACACCTCTCTTTCTGGTGGCAGTAGTGCCAATGGCAGTATCAGTTGTTTCTGTATGAGCAGCAACAGGGGCCTGTAAATCCACCACCATGGCAGCAGCAGCTGCTGTACGTGGAGGGTGCCGTCTCCGCACAATTTCTGAGGACACCATGGATTTCCCCAGCTCCTCTAAGAACAGCCTCCGTCTGTATGTTCTTTGCTGGTTCCAGGAGGGAACCACAGCAGTGAACAGCACGAAAGCATTGAAGGCGGAGATATCGATGCAATTGAAGAAGAGGACAAGAGGCCACCGGGAGGTCCGCCTGCTACAGCTGTAGGTGCTGACCACCTACGAACAACCAAGAACAATTGTCTGCTTCAATCTGGGGGGAAGCTCAGGCTTATTTGCTCTGATGGTCCCTACCAGAGCCACCTTCTTCCTCAGAAGCTCCTGGGCAAGTGAGTAGGAAGTGAAAAAATTGTCACAAGTAACTGTGACACCCTTGAGCCCCTCAGTCATATCCAGGATGACTCTCTTTCCCTGGCCCATTTCTAGAGCTCCACCAGCGGGTTTTCCAGTATACACCTGGCACCTCCAGGCATATGATGTGGCGACGTCTGTGGTAACCCAGATTTTCAGCCCATACTTCGCTGGCTTGCTGGGCATATACTGCCGGAATTTGCAGCGGCCTCTGAAAGGTACAAGCTGCTCATCGACGCAGATGTTCTCCCCTGGATTAAAAAGGAGTGGGAGACGCTGCACCCATTTGTCCCACATATTACGGAAAGCAGAAAGCTTGTCCTCTTTGTGTCGGCAAGGACGGGTGAGTCGATCATCGAATCGGAGGCTGGCACTTATCAATTGAAATCGTTTGTGGGACATGGTGGCTCTGAAGACTGGTCTCCCATTCTGGTCATCCCACAGGCTGCGGGTAGATTCTCCTTTGGACCGGTACACACCTGCCAGAATGAGAAGTCCCACGTATGCTCTAATCTCTGTTTCATCTACATCACTCCATCCTGACACCGAACGCCTCCCATGCAGGTTTGTCATTTGTAAAATCAGCTGGATCATGTCAGGAGTGAAGAAAAGGTCAAAAGAAGATGCCACATCATGGATTCTGGTTATGGCATATCTTGTGGGCCCTGCAATCATGCCACTGGGTGCCTGAATGTAGCGCAGTGTCTTGGAATGAGATGGAGACCAAACTTGCCCATTTTTCGCTGTCCACTCACTGTTAAGATGGGCAGGATCCTCAATGTCCTCTTCACTTTCAGAGGAAGGGTCAGAGGCACTCTCAGAAATGGAGGACTCCAGTGACCATTCCGTGTTAGACTCCGCGTCGAAGCTTGTGTCTTCTTCAGAGGATTCCTGCAGCTCGGTTGTAGATAAAGGCTGCATGACCATTTCTAATGCTTCCTCTGTACTAAAATGTCTCTTCATTTTTCCTGCAGGTCTTTCTCCTTCTCTGCTCTCTATGAAATGACCCCTCAGCCAAACTGCACGTTTATCTTTGGCTGTGAAAGCAGCCAGGTGCATAAACATACTAATAGTTTTTTTGTTGTTGTTTTTGATTACATCAAAGGCAAGAGGCCATGATTTTACTCAATCACCTCTTCAAAGACATCCATCAAAGGTGACCTTTTTTCACCCCAAAAATATCAGTGTGTGCTTACAGATTCACACACACACTCTCATTATCTCTCTCTTTCTCACAGGCCCCCACACACACACACACACACACACACACACACTCTAGGGGGTCCCCTCTTAGTCACATGGCTCCATAATATAACTGGCAAAATGACAAGAATTTAATTCATCAGCCTAAAATGGGAAAATTGTTGAATCTAATGGAATACAGTAAAAATGTCAAATATCACTACTTTTCTTCAAAATGAAATACTAACATTTCAGAATGCATGGTTTTATACTGTAATTGCAGTGAGATAAAAAAATGTGGTTTCAATGGAAGTCAATGGGGCATTTTTGGCCATGAAGGTGTCCAGAGGGAGTATTTGGCACTACATAAAAAGTAATAATTCAATCAAATAAATTTTGTTGCTAATCTTTGACATATCCAAGACTCTAATTTCCACCAATGCCCCATCCATCTACTATTTATTATATGGAAAATAATTACATTTTTGTGGGTTTTTAATGAATAATTAATAATTAATGTAATTAAACTGTCATTTAAAGGGTTAAACTCCTGTAAATTATTGAATATTTGATCATTTTGATCAGGGCTGAAGTTGATTAAGTGATGTATGGAAAAAAAAGCAAAAAAAATATTGACATATGAGGATTTTATTGCTGATTTTGTGCGTGTACATTTTTGCCACGAAGGTGTCCAGAGGGTGCAAAATTTGAAATCTGGCACTACATAAAAAATAATAATGCAATCAAAACAATTTTGTTGCTAATCTTTGACATATCCAAGAATGTAATTACCACCAATTCCCCATCTGTCCACTGTTTGTTTTATGGAAAATAATACATTTTTCGTGTTTTTTTGCAAAACAAAATGCAATAATTCAAATAATTAAACTGTCATTTAAAGGGTTAAAATTCTGAAAATTATTTAATGTTTGGTAGTTTTGAGTAGGTCTGAAATTGATTAAGTGATTTATGAAAAAAAAAGCAAAAAAGAAATATTGATGTATAATGATTTAAGAGCAGTTTTTTGGTGCGTGTACATTTTTGCCACGAAGGTGTCCAGAGGGTGCAAAATGCATCCAGAGAGTATGAATGACGTGTAAGAGTAAAAGACAATAGATTTCAAAAATTTAATGAAAAAGCAGATTTTCTGCAAAAATTCATGCCACTAGCTGCAACATAGCCAAAATGATCACCAAATGAAAAAAAAAAGTTGAAAAAAATGTACAAAAATGCCCGAGGAGGGCATAAGGGTTAAGGAAAAAAAACAACTGCTTCATAAGCAGGCTAATCGTGGTGCTCTGCAAGCCACCATCCTATTCTGTTGTGATGCAGAGGAATGGTAAAGTTCTTCTACATCACTGGAGTGGACTTGGATATTTGCTAGCTTCATGTTTTAATGTTTCTGTTCCACCTTAAATCATGCAGCATCTGCCCCGTTTAAGGGGGAACAGAAAATGTAGCTTACCCAAGTACTAGTACTAGCACAGTACTAGTGATTCTTATGTTTAAAATCAGAGAAGAGCCATAATGCACTGTAACTACAGTAAACTAAGACAATGCAAATTGCATTGTAATTTTCAACTAAGAAAATGCCAAATTTGTGGGTATATTTGGTCGATTGCACCACCATTTTGACAGTGATTTCTCATAAGCCTCAATTTGGAGGCCTATTTGTAGCTCTAACCCTTCACCCTAACCCTCTATCCCAACAAGAATCAGTACACTCTACCCCTTAGACATGAACTCACCAAACTGAGGGGTAGGGCACTGTGGTAGGGTCAAGTCGTGAAATGGGATTGGGCCTTAGTTTAGTGTGCATTTGACTAATGACTCAGGGATCAATGCAGCATGCAATATGAGCGATTGGCAAGACAATATATTCCTCTATAAGTACATGCATATCTCTGTGTATGTTCATAAAAGGCCTGGCATTAATGTGTCATGTGTTCAATCAACAGCTTCATCCGAGCATCCCTTGGCCCACGGCCGTTCCGAGCTCCATCTTTGGCTGTGGTTAAAGTGCACTGTAAAAAAGCCGGAGGATCCCGTCCTCATAGCACACTCCCTTTTTATGATGTCCATAAAATGGAAGAGTGCAGCTTAACTTGAACTAATAATATCAGGGCTTACAGGCTGTGATTGATGATCTCCAAAGTGAGCAGGATCGCTCTCATCTTTCTTCAGATTTTTATCACTGACTTGTTTGCAGTCATGTGCAATCAGAAGATCCAGGAGGGGTAACAAGTGTTTGATGTATGATCCTCAAGCCACTTTTGTCAGAGATGCATTTCTTTGTTTCTCTCGGCTGCCATTGGTTTTTTTACGCGACTGATGCCTTCAACGTGAGTCCTTTGCGCACTCTCTGTTTATTTTCTCTCTCTTTTCCCTCTCTCTTCTCTCTCTCTTTCTCTTTTTCAGATGGTGGGAACATCCACTCTTGGGGGATGGGCCAAGAGGTGAGGCCAAACATTTTTCCAGTTCGAGTTTTGCCAAGAAAGGCAGCGAAAAAACAACAGTAGACCGCAGAAACCCCCCCTTCCCTTCAAACCAACCTCCCCCCAGCAACACATATACACACACACACACATACACACACACACTTAAAACCCCCTGCACATCCTGCTATCAGAGACTAAAGGGCTTTTCGTAGGAGGAATGGGCCCTTGCCTCCCTTTGAGGACTTAATATCCTTCATAGTGTGCCAAGAACGCACATCTTTTTAAATAACATAAATCACGTTTATGGGTTCGGCTGTTTGTCTATTTTAACTCCTCTTCTGCTCCTCGACTCTGGAGGAAATCCTCTGCACGGTGGCTGGGATTTGCTCACACTGCGGATGGAGCCGCCGCTGGGCCGAGAGCTGTCGGCAGCTTTCTTGACGAGTCGTTCTCGTGGCTCCTGGCACTTCAAATAAAGCATCTTGTCTGACACGGACAGTACTTTGGCCTTTAACGTTTGACTTTGCAGGCCTTTGCTCCGAAAGGGCACAAGTGTTGCTGGCCCCCGGAGGGTTGCGACCAAGCTTTTACCAGAGATGTGTTTTTAACCGTGGCCTTTTACGAAGTTTAGATGTGTTTCTGAATGATGACATGCACTGCAAATAACATGGAGTGATGTCATGAAAGAAGAACCACTTGTGTATCTTTAAGGACTTTTTTGTGTGTGTTTGGAAATCTCTGTACTTAGGGGCATCTTTGTCCAGATATGTTCAGATACACACTCTCTCCACTCTATTGAGAGTAAATTTTAGTTTTACCCATTTTGGACAGCTGTGTAACATCAACAGAAAAGCACTGCCAGAAGAACAAGTCAAGGGTTCCCAATCCTGGTCCTTCAATCCTAAACCTTACCCTAATAAACCATTCCCAGCATTCCCAGATCCTCTACACCTGTTTTTGTAAGTCAGATGCCTTGCAGGGCTTTGTTACCTGAAGAAGATGTCTTTTCCCCTGCATGGTCCCTGATAAACAAATGTGTGTTTGTTGGTTTTTCCATCAAGCCAATTTGGTGCCTGGAACCCACTCTCAATTGGGATTCCAATTGAGTTAGTCAATTAGGGACTAAAATTTGATAATTATATTTGCTGTTTCGCTGATTCACCAGTGATAATTGTTGCTCTATGTGCCACTCTCCAACTCACAAGCTAGGAGCTCCTAAGATTGTGCCATTGTCTTTTGAAGAGTTACAAAGATTATGGAGGTGTTTTGTGACATTGTCAGCCACATATTGGGGAAAGCTGTGATAGTAGGAAAACTAATCAGGTACTAGAAAATGTGTAGAGTCAAAAAGAGTCACAAATCACATGAGAGTGAATTATACACAGGGGAATACAGACGGTCTTTTGCCAAACTAACAAATCCTTAGGCTGGATAAAAGACAATTTTAAAAGGATAGTAAACTGACACCAAGGGTGATAAGCTAACCTACATGCTTTATTTAATTTTATTTGTGCAAGTAGAGCATAAAAATGAACTTAAACCTGCTAATCAGCTACCGGAGACCCGAGAGAGGCACAACTGGCCTTGTTCTCTCTGGGTGGGTAGATGACACTTTCTCCCCACATCCCTCCAAAGGGTGATGTCGATCAGCACAAGGCTGTGTCTGTGAGCTGATGTATCAGAACCGAGTCGCTGCACTTTCCTCAGAGCGTGCTGTGATGCTACTCAGCAATGCTGCATCTACAGCAGTTCAAAAAAAGAGGTGGTGGCTGTCTTTACATGTATCTGAGGAGACATGTGCTAGTCTTCACCCTCCCTGGTGTTGGGGCATCACTAGTCCTAATGAGTGGATTGGCTAATTGTGTAAATTGGGGAGAAAAAGGGGAAGAAAATGTAGAAATAAACCTGTTGTATGTCGGCTCCCTGCCAGCTCTCTCCCACACTCCCTACTCTGTAAACAGCAGGGCTCTAAACACTGCTGAGGGCCACGCGAGGTGGGTATCGGTGGAGTATGTGCCTGCCATTGCTGCTTAAAAAAACCTTCCATTCCTCGGTTATCGGTTAAATCATTGACTTTTTCTGTATAAATATTCTGTTGCTTTCTAGCCAAAGAGATTTTTGTGTCCAATAGAGTCCACAAGACCCTTATAACTGGTCCATCCATCTACGAAAAGTTGATGCTCAGACACAACTGTGTAACCTCTATAGAAAAAATATGAGGGAGGTCTCAGCGTGGCAGAACCGAACGTGACTCGGGGTGGACGGGAAAAACAAGCTGAGGTCGAGGTGATGGAGTGCGAGGACAGAAGTGAATTGATGTAAATTGTAAACTGGGTCGACGTGGCCTTGCTTCTCTGTGTCCTCTCTGAAGCACAGCTGCGCTAACAAGAGCCATTTCATATTCATAGCACTTGCTGTCCTCAAACCCTCCTCTCTCCCTTCTTCTCTCTCTCTCTCTCTCTTTCTCATCCTTTTCCTCTCCCTCTCTTTCTGCAAAGCAGGGCAGGACTACCTCCTCCACTTGTCGGAGGCTCCTGAAATGATTGATTGTTTCTCAGTGTGTCCTGACAGGATATGTAGTAGCGTCGGGCCCCCGGGGTCCAGGACGGCAGCGCCTTCTGATTAAGACCCCCGCAGTAATCATTCCCACCAAGCCAGCGCTGCACAACACACGTCAACAGCACACAAAAAAAAGGGAGCAGAGCGAAACCCTCTGCTTTATTCCTGGAAGATAACACCACAATCGCCCAGCCGCAGAGCCCGCCGAAAGTTTTCTCGCTCGGAGCGATTGCATTTCTCTCCGGGGTTAAGGAGCAGTTTATATCAGTCGCAACACAAAAAAGGAAGAAAAGCAAAGGTCCTAAACCCAATAAACTTCAGCACTCCTTCACCAATGTAAACCAGACAAGGCTTTAAACCTATTACGGTTGTGTAATAGCATTAAAGATAGAAATCGTATTGTTCCACGAGAGAAAGGAAAGGGAAATGAATGGACTGCAGTCACAGTGTCACATGAGGGAAGCAAGAAAGAATTCAAATCATGCTGGAAGTTGGAGGTGTATCTTGCAGGGATTTGACTCGCAGGGTCACCGCACCAGCAGACTTGGGAAATAAGAGAGCCCGAACCTTTTCAAACAGCAGCCGCCCCTAATCTATCATGTCTTTGCAAGCACATCAGAATGAGCCGCTTGGAACTCAACACAAGAGTTGCACATTTTCTGTGGAGCACACTTATCAGATCTTTCACGGAGGCAGGGCATTCTTTCAGATGGAGAAAGAATTTGCCACTGCCTCTTTTTCCACTGCAGTGCCAAATGGTTACTAATGCCATGCTCTATTGTTCTACAAATCAAATCCGTGCCTTAATTTCTCATAGTTAGAGAGCTAGCAAGGCATGCTTGCTTACATGTTGTAACTTGAAAACATGGTAAACAGACCATACTAATTAAAGGTAAAAAATTAAATACTTAGAATTCCATATACAAGGGAATATACAATCATCCTCAAAACAAAGTTGCACCCAAAAGCTAGTGTTGGATTGCAATGATATTTGGAAGGAAGATAAAGATTACCAGGATCCATAAATAATCCAAATTGACAACATTTTTAAGCTACACATACAGACATAGTGTAAGGCAACAAGCTAGACGTCTGGTTTTAAGTAGTAGTAGAGTAGATGTTCCTAATGGTGGAGTGTTGTTGAATTTTGCCTCAAATACATAGCATTCCACACATTTTCAATTAGGGATCAGTCTGGCGATTCCTCTGGACACTGAGTAGTATCTGTGTCCCCAAGGGAAGCTTTTGAGACAACAGCAGTATGTGGATTAGCATTGTCCTGTTGGAATGGCGCACCAGTGATTGCGTCCAGAAAAGGTAAATCCACTGGTTGAAGGTATGTATCACTGTAACAATGGACTGTAACAAAAGTGCTTATAATGAAGACCATAGGTGAACTGGAAAGGTGATTCCAATGAGAGGTCAAACAATAGATGGCACATCATTAAACCCTCCTTCTGTAAGGTTCCGGGAAAAAGCTACAGAATTGGTTATTCTCCTATTTTCTGAATCGTTTGACCCTGGGGTAGAAAAAAGGCCTTGAAAAAGGTCTTTCCATGCCTTGAACCTTTAGATCAAAACAAAAAAGCCTTCTTTGCTCATTTAGAGTATGACACAAATCTTTATGACCTAATCACACCCCCTTCAATTCTTTTCAATTCTATATGTCCTAATGGCTTTTACCAAATTCTAGAAAATTCGTATTTAATAATACCGCACATAATATGCCACCTTACTAGCAAGGGATAAGACAAGAGGCCAATAGGTCTACAGCATAGCCTTAATTCCACACTGACTTACACGTGAATCCACTGTACCGTCAGACTTTTTTTTTTTCCATGGTCAAACAGAGAACAGAAAAATGAGCTCTGACTCCAGATCGTCTGGCACCGAGCCAAGCGGCGACGCAAGCCCCAGCCGTGGGACAGCATTGATTCTTAATTATTGCCGCAGACAGATAGCACGGCGACATTGCGCCGAACAGATCGGGACATAATTGGTCATCTCCAGGCCTCGTCCTCTCTCGCTATCAGCAGAGGAGACACTCGTGACCTTTCGGCGAGTTAGTGTCTACACGGGGCTGAATTACAGGCTGGCCCACTTCACCTTGATTTGACCTTATAAGCGGCTAATGATGACTTTTCCTCACTGCCAAACTGCATTTGGTCCGGCTCAGTGTTTTTCTTTTTTTCTTTACGGGGCCACAAGAGCAGGAATCAATGTGTTGTGCTGGTGTTTGTGCTATGAGGGAATGACTGAAAGAATGAGTGCACGAATGTCGTTAAATAGATCCTTAAGCTTGAATAAAAGATAAGTTTGAAAAATGCATAATAAACACATGAACACATATGACCAAAG
Source organism: Astyanax mexicanus (assembly GCF_023375975.1). NCBI lineage: Eukaryota > Metazoa > Chordata > Actinopteri > Characiformes > Acestrorhamphidae > Astyanax > Astyanax mexicanus. The sequence continues at coordinate 26,412,645 of NC_064429.1, read as the reverse complement.
ATTTAAATACAATTCTGTATTAATTCAGCATGTTTCTGGTGCGTAGCTATGGTTGTAGACAACTGCTAACACACATACAGAAGAAGAAATGCAAGTATGTGAACCCTTTGGGATTACTTGGATTTCTGCATAAATTGGTCATTAAATACTTGTTCATTCTTGTTTAATGTTTTCCTTACTATAGATTTGTCAACAAAAATGTTGGCATGCACCAGAGATTTCTGTAAGTCTTTAGCTGACACTCTAGGATTCTTACTCACCTCATTGATCATTCTGTGCTGTGCTTTTGCAGTCATCTTTACAGGACGACCACGGCTAGGGAGAGTAGCAACAGTGCTGAACCGTATGTCTTACCATGGACACATGAACCTCAAGGCTTTTAGAGATACTTTATGAAGTGCTGCTCAATATCATCAACCTATCACATGCTTTTCTGTGGAGTTTGTTCAATTGTTCAATGTGCATCACACAGGAAGTTGTGTAGTTCTCCTCGTAATAGGGAGAGACAGCGTTTCTTGCTTTCCTGTTTTTTCCACATTTATGTTGCATTGTTTTATTTGTAACAAAAAAAAGTATATTGAGGCCTTTAGTGGTGGTAGGGGTTATGGTGAGGCTACCTCAGTGAAATGAGTTTTTCTAGGGAGATATGCCTGTATATCACACAGCTTGTTTGTATTTGAATTAGCAGAATTGGTATTTAGTGTTCTCCTCAAAGTGCATTAAGCTTTTTAAAAAATCCCACCTCTCAAGGAAGCTCTGTGATTCTCCTCGTAATAGGGAGACAGAGTTTATACAGCGTAAATTACCTTGCATCGTTTTCTTTGTAAGAAGTATATTTATGACTTGCACCCTTGCAAGCTCCCCTTCTAAGCACCCCTTCCAATATTTCGCTTCAAACCCATGCTTGCTTGTTCTGTTCATCTGTTTCTGTTAATCTGTTCATTTGTCTGAATGTTTACGAGTATCAATGGAGATATTTTGTACACTTTTTTTCTGATTAGCAACTGATGAAACTCATCAGAGCAGATGAACGGTAATGACTGCATTGCAGAATCCTGGGCTTAGTTCCAAAACCGAGGTGTTTGAGGTGCAGGAAAGCTAATCGAAGCCTGGACTTATTCCAGGCTCACTCATTATACTATACATAACATTGTGGTGAAGCAGCTGTATGGAGTGAATTTTGTGCCAAAAGTTTTACACACACAAAAAAAAATCTGCAATCAAAATGTTAAAAATCGAAATGATAAATTGTATGTTGCAAAGTCAAAAGAGATAAAATATATAGCAAATATATATATTTAAACATACTTGGTTACTTTATTATCCTTTGCAGTTATTAAAAAAGTATTTCAGTTTGGATTTTGCCTGTCTTTGCTTTTATTTTTGTGCAGAAGCAAATGAGAAGCAAATGAGAGATTTCAGAAGCAAAAGTCTTGAGCAGAAAAAAAAATCACAGAAAATTGACAAAAACACACAAATAAAAGCAAATACAGGGCAAATCCAAACTAATTTTCAAATAATTGCAATGGATAATAAAGTAACCAAGTATATTTAAAAATATATATTTGCTATACATTTTATCTCTTTTGAAATAGCAACATACAGTTTTTCCTTTAGATTCTTAACATTTTGATTGTGGATTTTATTTTTTTTGTGTAAAACTTTTGGCACAAAATTCGATCCGTATGGCTATCAAGCAGAGAGAATCATAGCCAGTCAATAGCCAGTTAATAACTAGAAGTTGTTTCTGTTGTTTGTTGTTTTTTTTAGCCAAAGTCTTCACTGCAAAAAAAATATATTTGCAAAAACTAGACCAAATAAATGTAAATTGAGACATAAATGCCTAAATTAAGCAAAAAATCTGCCAATACGGTGAGCAAATTTTTCCTAGTAAGATTTTTTTAAATAAGCAATTACAAAGTCCCAAAATGAGTAAGGTAAAACTCAAGTCAGGCAAAAAGTGCTTATTTTGTGGCTTAAATTTGAACACAAGAATCAGAATAACTTAATTAACGTAATTTTGAGTTCAAATTACTTACAATAAGGTGGACATTCTAAGTAAGACTGAATAAGATCATTATTTCTAAAATAAGTAAAACAATCTTACATTTACAATTCTTAGTAAGACAAAAATTCTTGTCAAAGTAAAGAATAAGATTTATTGCCTTGAAATTAGATCATTTCACTTGCTAAGATTTATTTTTTTGCAGTCATCCTAAGATGAACTTACTGAGTGATGTCCTTTGCTATATGACTCTATGAGCATGCTAATGCTAACCCTGGCCACTCTTCTTTCTCCTGATTATTAATTAACCGCTAGACATGATATAGCCTTGATGCTGAGCTTATTGATTTTCGCTAGCCAGCATTAATTGATTGTGCGCTTTACTAATCATACAGTTAATGCAGAGGTCATCATTGTAACTCGATGATAACGGCTGGGATATCAGTGACTGCCACTTCCTGAGGGGTTAGCTTCATCATCCTGCTCACTCAAGCTAATTGGAATTAGCTGAAGCGCTAAAGTTTAGCGGTGTTTGGCAGGGTTAATGAATGGGGTGCGGTGCAGATTGACTGGTTTGGTGTGGTTCAGCATGGCTACGCCCAGCCACCGCATCAGTGTCAGAGAGAGCAGCGCTGTCTGGAGGTGCGCCGCTCAAGTGTCGCCCCCTCCTCTACCGAATCCCAACCCAGATGGTTCCAGCTGCAGCTGGCACAGTGTGGTGCAACACCTGACAGTGTGTGCTACACACACTCACACACACACACACACACACACACACACACACACATTGATTCACAGCCGTGGGGCAACACACACACACACACATGTGCAGCCACACATAAAGCATAACTGTAACAGCAGGCGAACCATTAATAGATGACTGTCTTCCAGCAGTAAAAACACGTATAAATATGCTTATTCCTGTGCATACAGCATAATTACACACATAATGTATCTAAGGCACTAAGTGCTACATAAACGGCACATTAGTCGTTGGTTGTTTTTCAATGCAGTGGCTGCAGACTTCTCTCTGATATGAGTCAGTCCATGAAATGGGTGCCATTACCAATTTGTAAAGCTAAAACTAACTAAGGTAACACTTCCTATGAACCCTGTATTCATAATGCCTTATCAATGCATTTATAATGCATTATATGACATGCATAATGCCTTATAATGACTGTAATAAGGCTGTATAATAACTCAGGTATAATAATAAGTACTTACAGCGACATTCATAACACATGATAAACTACAAGTAGAACGGTTTATAAAGGAAGGGCTAATAATGATTTAGTGTTGTACCAAAATATACCAAATCTGTGTTATAGTGCATTACAACACTACATTGTACAATGTTCTTAAGAACAGATATTATAAGGCATTGTAAGCCCTTTCTTTATAAACCCTTATACTTGTAGTTTATAATGTGTTATGAATGTCGCTGTAAGTACTTATGAGTTATTATACAGGCTTATTACAGTCACTATAAGGTATTTTGCATGTCATATAATGCATTATGAATGCATTTATAATGCATTATGAATACAGGGTTCATAGGAAGTGTTACCCTAACTTTTTGCTAGATTTAGTCAAAAGCAAACATTTTTTAACTGTCCGTAATATGAAATATACATCCGTCTTACATGAACACATATTTTCCTACTTCCTACCATTTTTTCTTCTGTTCCTACCTATTTTGATGTGGTTAAGTTCATAATATAGTAACACACCAAACATTTTAATGTATCATTTTGTTGTTTAATAGTTAGAATATATAACATAGAATAAATATATATATAAGGTACTGCAAAAAGTAAAAAAAAACATAACTTATTTTACACTATATATACAAAAGTATTGGGATAGTTGGGATAATTAAAAGTTTTAATACCATAATCAAGGGTGTTAAACAAGAGTTTATACTCTTTTATCTGCATATCTGTATGAGCAAAGGGTGCAAAGAAGCTAAACGCATTAATAACAAGGAGTGTCTACAAAGATTTGGACATATACTGTGCATACTGTATACACTCTATATCAAATAGTATTTTGTCATATATATATTTTGTCAAATACAGAGACCACTTAAAAATTATGAGTTTCTTTGATTTTACCAAATTGAAAACCTCTGTAATATAATCATGAGGAAATCACAAGGATCACAAGCCATCAAACAAAGCAAGGGCATAAAGTTATCCAAAAGCAGTGTGTAAGACTGGTGGAGGAGAACATGCCAAGATGCATGAAAACTGTGATTTAAAAACAGGACTATTCCACCAAATATTGATTTCTGAACTCTTAAAACTTTATGAATATAAACTTGTTTCCTTTGCATTATTTGAGGTCTGAAAGCTCTGCATCTTTTTTTCGTTTTTATTTTTAGCCATTTCTCATTTTCTGCAAATAAATGCTCTAAATGACAATATTTTTGTTTGGAATTTGGGAGAAAAGTGTTGTCTGTAGTTTGTAGAATAAAACAACAATGTTCATTTTACTCAAACATGTAACTATAAATAGCTAAATCGGAGAGACTGATTCAGAAACTGAAGTGCTCTCTTTTAGAGCTGTATTTTGTGTATCGCCATTCAAAATGAATATTTATTCAAATAATATTTTTTATCCATATCGCCCAGCTCTAGATCAAACAAAGTGTAGATGTTACGGCACCTTAAGAAAGCAAAAAAGAACCTCAGTATCATTTAAGCGTTAGTACTTTCGCGATAGTAAGAAAAAAAAAGTGGAAAGAGGAAAAGAAAGAAATACACACGCGCACAATCGCCCACATCGCTTCTTGTGAGGCGCACGTATGCATGACTGCTGTTGTGAGTCAAAGCAATAATTCTCCCTCATCGTCCAATTGATTTCTACGCGGGCCTGATGAATGTGTTTGTAGCGCAGGCTCATATTTTAGCCCGGACTCAAAACTCCACTCTGTTTATTGTTGGCATAACATCCTACCCCCATCTCCTCTCAACACGGGGGCTAATGTAGTTCTATTGATTGAAATGAAGGAAAAGAGTGTGTGTGTAGGTGGGGGTGCTGTGGGTACAATCCGAATAGCTACTGTGTACAGGGTAGACTCTAGCACACTAGCATTGAGCCCTGCACTGAGAGAATATCTCTGGCTCTCTCTCTCTCTCTATTCTCTCGCGCTCTCTCCCGTGCTCTCTCGCTCTCTGACAGAGAATGCCAAACCTGAATTAGTTTAGACAGGTCTGTTCATTACCAAAGGCACGTGGCGGGAAAGATCTATGGCTGCGCGAGGCTTTGAAAACATTTTAAAACATGCACGGCGCTCACAAATGGCAATGTATGACACAACACTCTGGCTGCCTGCCTGCCTCCCACTTAAAGGATTGTCATTTGGGGAGAAATAAATTTTGTTAACAAGACAAAAGTCAATGTTTCCCCTGTTTCGCTGCAATCAAAGCAGCGCGGCTGACAGTGGCGTGTCTGCTCACGCGACTACCTGCAGAGCGGCTGAATAATGTGAATCTATCATGAACCAACGTGACAGGAACTGCTCCAATGCAATGGAGAATTCAGCAGGTACGCCGCGTGTTCGGCTGTGGCCACATGATGTAAAACGTGTGTAAATAGAGGAGAGCTGCTTCCTAAAGTGAAAGGAAAAAAATTAAATAAAATAAAATAAAGTGCATATCATCGCTCTCCAATGAAAAAAATCTATCTCAAAAAACAGCAACTTTTTAGGTGAAAGATAAAAATCTTCTCAACTTAAGTTGAAATGGAAGTCAGTTAAAAAAATATTTGATTTTAGGTAATTTAAGAGAATTTCTGTTGGCTGCATATCTGTGTGAGCAAAGGGTGCAAAGCAGAATGAATGCATTAATAGCAAAAATGCATATGTTTTTAATGTTTTTAAATGGACTGCAAAGATTTAATGAGATGTTTTAATCACTTATTATATGTGTTATATTGACTATTATATATATATATATATATATATTATATTTATTATATTATACTATTATATTGACTCTATTCATTGTTTAATGTTCATTTTTTAGTCAATACCTCTGAAAAAAGACTGACATCATATATATATATATATATGCTGTATACTATATACTAAATACTGACATGTTTTTCTTAAGTGCAAACAGCAAACAGTAGCCTATATCTATCCACCAACACCTCATTGCCTTGCTGTTTTTTTTTTTTTACCCTACACATGCTCCTGTGTGCGGTTCATAGCTTGCAGCATGCTGTGTACTCAGTAGAAAATGCCACTGCTTCATTAGCTCAGCACGGTCAACATATTGGATTTGCACATTCCTATTTGCGCAGCATCACGTCTCGTCTTTTCACTCTGCTGCAGTTATGTCTTTAGGTGATCTATAAAATGTTATTATTTAAAACAAGCCTCTTTATGGATTGCTTATGTGGCATGCTTAGCAGCAGATTGATTTGACCTTTCCTGGATGGCAGAACCGCAGGAAAAACATGATCCCTGGCCTTTTTTTCGCTGTTGTCGAGTTTCAGAGCGTGCGAGGAGATGGAGACGCAGTAATTACAACAGACGTCTGTAGGCACTCTGGTTTGTTCTGAACTCTGCCGTCCAAATTCTGTTGTTGAAGCTGTTTAAGTTTCAAAGGATCGAGAGAAAGTTGCTACTGTCTGGAACTCATTTAATTGGCAGCCCATTTTAACTTGAGTTGCTGTTTTGACAAAACCTGTTTTTATTTATTTACATCATTCAGATTCTATTTAGCTGTGACAAATAAACTAAAAAAAATAACAATGGAGCAAAAGTCATAAAATGCATGACTTGGAATAAAATGTTAGAATATAAAAAAATCAACATGCTTTACAATACAAAAAGTTACATTCACAAAAACGTAAAAGTTTTCTGTGCAGAATAATGCAAACCTTTTGTTAGCATCTACTTCTCTGGGCACATGATGTCCATTTCAGTATTTATTTGGAAGACATGGTCATCATGTGATATGGACCAAAATGTACAAATGTAGAAAAAAGCACATTGAGACCTTAGAACAACATAAGCTGCCTTCAGGTCACCAAATTTTCCAGTTACGTCCATGCACTTTTCAATAAGACAATACTAAACCACACACTGCACACATTACAAAAGCAGGGTATGGGTACTGGACTAGCATGCTACACTTGATTTTGTAGGAGAAATGAGACAACACACCACCTGAATCACTGAACAACACATTGCACAGTGTATTTGTCTTGATTTCATTTTGTAAAATATAATACATTTCTGATTTTACATATCGATAGCTTTTAGAAGTCTTAAACATGTGAGACACATAGTTACCTACAGTAAAAAAAGCATAGCACTTCATACCAAAACATGTGAAATGCCCCTTTCTACACCCAGAATGATTCAATTATGAAGAATTTAGAAAACAAAGACTTCATCTTTGATTGCTTAATGATATTTTTTCCTTCCCATTAGTTAACATTTGAAATTTGTTAGGTTTTGTCACAATATCACTTATTGTATCATTTGCAAATAAAATCTTTTTTTTCTAAACATTTACAAAAGTATACTCACAAACATATAAATATCAATATCAGTAAGATATGAAGTAAGTGTAATCTGTATCAATGTATAAGTATTGATCCTTGTTTTTCCTGGCAGTCCCTGGCTTTGTATATACAGCTTTGTAAAAAAAATAAGAAACCACTTAAAAATTATTATAGTTTTTTTTTTTTTTTTTACCAAATTGAAAACCTCAGGAATATAATCAAGAGGAAGATAGATGATCACAAGCCATCAAACCAAACTGAACTCGAAGCTTGTATTTTGGCACCCAGAATGGCATAAATTTATCCAGAAGCAGTGTGTAAGACTGGCAGAGGAGAATATACCAAGATGCATGAAAACTGTGATTAAAAACCAGGTTTAATCCACCAAATATTGATTTCTGAATACTTAAAATACTTAAATACTTTATGAATATGAACTTGTTTTCTTTGCATTATTTGAGGTCTGAAAGCTCTGCATCTTTGTTTTTGTTATTTCAGCCATTTCTCATTTTCTGCAAATGAATGCTGTAAATGACAATAGTTTGATTTGTAATTTTGGGAGAAATGTTGTCTGTAGTTTATAGACTAAAACAACAATGTTCATTTTACTCAAACTTAAACCTGTAAATAGCAAAATCAGAGAAAACCGATTCAGAAACTGAAGTGGTCTCTTAATTCTTTCCAGAACTGTAGTTTCAAAATAAAACAAGAAAATCCATTTATAACCAAAGACTGGATTTTAAACGTTTTATATCACCCTAAACAACATTTCTCTTTTCAATTTTTATTCTTTTTATTTTGATCGTGAAAACGGCCCACCTGAGCTCAGCAGCTCATTAATGTAAGCCTCATGCTGCTGGTTGTGTGCAGGTGGCTGCAGAGCCACGTGTGTGTGTGTGTGTGTGTGTGTGTGTGTGTGTGTGAGAGCGAGTGGGCAGACGGGTGCGTGATGATGTAGACTGATGCAGCTACTCTGTTATCTCCGGATAATTAAAATCAACCTCATAAAGATTATTGACTCCTCCACCGCATCCGCACCGCAACCCCCCGTGCCCTGCTGGCGCTCTGTAAAAAGCACTTCCTTGCTGAAGGAATGGCGCATATTAAGCAGCGCATATTTCCCCTTTATGTAGCACATTTAGATGTGGTTAAGTTGTCATAATGTGCAATAAACTCTACATGGCAAATTTGTAATCCACTTTGGGAAATTGCTTAGGATACGGCCTTAACGCAGTCGCTGAAAAGAGCCTGCGAGACGCCTGGGCCAGCTTTATTGTGCCATAATTTAAACATTCTTAAACGTAGGAGGCAGTAAATATAAATTTGTTGATGCGGTGCGTGACGTGTGGACGGTCCGGGCTAGCGAGGGTTCAGTGCTAACTCAGCTGTAGCCCCTGAACGCCGAGCGTCTTCGTTTTGAGGGATGTCTGTTCTGAATTAGGCCTACTTTAATGTCGTAATGGGCAGTTCCAGATAAATGAGTTTAATCAGGGTTTACTGTTGCTCAGACTAATTCGGGAGGAGGCTATGGGAATGGGGGGTTATGGACTGGGTGTGTTGTATGTTGTAACTGTGGTGAATGAGTGGCAGTGACCTTTTTTAATACGTTGGTGTGTGTGATGTATTAGTGTAAGTAGTCCTGTAAGTGTGTTAGTGGTAGAAAACGTGTAATAAGTAACAATAGCATGTAATTAGAAAGCTGGGGACAAGGACGTTGGTCCTATATGTGAGTCCTAGGATATAAGAATGTATGGTATATAGTGTAGTAGATTAATAGTAGTAGATTAATAATGTATGAGAAAGGCTGTAAATGTATACATTCAGTTGCTAGTTTACAATATTTTCATTTGGACACAAAATGTCCACATATAAAACATGTATTTCCCCTTTTTTTTCTTGTAGGAACAAATAGCAGTTAATAACTTTGACGTCAAAGTTTGTACATCTTAAGTCACCCTAATGTTAGTATCCTATTAATACACTTGCAATATCCTTGTGAGATACCATAGGATCCACCTTGAATATCATAGGCTACGTTCGCATTGTTACAAGCCACATTGCTCAAATCCGATGTTTTATCTTGGCGGTTCACATTCACAAATGAAGTGATCTGTATCTGTGTGTAATGTGAACAAATCTGTCCCTGAAACGCCTCACATGCTCACATTGATACGTGTATAAACACTACCTTTTTCACCAACAACAAAACACATCATATTTGAGAGACGACTCGTAGCTTTATAAAGGGAAATGAATGCGTTTGTTAGCAGCTCATATGTGGAGCATCTTTTGCTGGAGTGGAGAAACAGCAAACAGCTGGTCTGAAGTACTGAAGCTCAGGTCGAGGAGGTGAAAAAAGGCCAGGTGGTTTGCTTTTGCTGTTTTTTTTTTCAGCTATAGCTGCACAGCTGCACCAAGAGATGTGTTGGTGGGTACGAGAGACAAGCACGTAGCGCTAATGCTAATGCGTAAAAGCAAAAAGATGCATGAATTCCGATTTGAGCGTTCACATTCATGTCGCATGTCCATGGATTGGAAACGTGTCTGATTTAGGACCACATATGGAAGTGACTCAAATCTGTTTAAAAAAAAAATGGATTTGGCACGCTCACACAGCTTGAAAAAATCCGATCTGAGCCACATTGAGAAAAAAAAATCGGATTTGAGTCACTTCAGCCTGTTATTGTGAATGTAGCAATATAGACCACCATATATATATGTAACTATATGGAAAATATTTTTTGGGACACCTTTATCCACACATAATTTATATCACTCCCAATTAATTGACATTAGTATGGTGTCGGTTCCCCTTTTCAGCTCTTACAGCAAGTTTGTAGTCTTATTTAGAATATATATATATATATGTTTAAGTTTATACGCAGGAATCAAAACACAATATAAAAATAATAATGATAATAACTGTGTGTCATCTTCTCGTCCTGTTCTGTCTCTCCTTTCTGTCTCTGTGTGTTTCCTGCCCTCCTGTACGTTTATTTATCTTTCTCCTCCGTACCTGTGTTCCTCCTGTGTCTCCGCCTTAGTCGTTTGACCTGTGTTCATTTGTAACTCCGCCCCCTCGTTACCTGTCCCTAGGTGTTTCTTGTTTCCTGTCTACTTCTGTGTGTGTGTGTATATATATATATATATATATATATATATATATATATATATATATATATTGATAGCCCATTTGTTCTAGTGTTCCCTTGTCAGATCTTGTGCGTATTTTAAACGTCAGTCAGGTTGTGTGTTTTTTGTTTTTTTTTCAGTAGAAAGTATACTCTGAGTTTCCTTGTTGTTTTAGTTTTGGTCTATTGTTTGTTTATTAGTTTTCTTTGTTTCTTAATATATATTACTCGCATCCACCTCCTCATCTACCTGCAGTAACTGACACTGTCTGTGTGGCGTTTTTGTATTTTATTTTGTATTATTTGGCTTATTATAAATGTAATTTTGCATTTCTTCAGTGGTGTAATTTTAAACTCATTGAAATAAGCTACAAAGATCTTATTTCATACCTTACTTTTTTCCCCCTTATTATTACTATTAAGTTCTAAGTCTTAGGTAAGTACTAGGTAAATACAGAAAAAGGACCAAAAATGTGTTTTTATTTCATTTATTAGCAATTTTTAATCTTCTGTAAGGAATGAATTTTCCTGAACATATTTCCGGATCATTTTTCATCTGCTGGTAGGTGTGTGTGTGTACTGCGCCTTTCTGTGCAAATGTGAGTATGTGTGTGAGTATGTGTGTGTGTGTGTAGATATGTGTGTGTGAAAAGGAGGAGGACTGACACAGAGAAGGGGAAAATGAAAGAAATATCCCATATCTCCTCCACCAAGAGAGTTCTTTTTATTCAGGCTTTCCTGCGGAAGTTCCATGTCACAAATGTTAAGCCTCTGAGCATTTCACTATGTGTGTGTGTGTGTGTGTGTGTGTGTGTGTTCTGCAGGTGTAGAGTTGACGGTGTGGGGCAGAAGCTGCAACATGTCTAATGGAACTTTGCCAGACTTCTGTACAATATGGGCTCCAGGTTCTGTGCTGTTTGTGGGGCCCGGAGAGTGTGATTGTGAGTGTGAGTGTGTGTGTGTCTGTGGCCTGTGGGTCCTTGCATGTTCTGGCCCTCATCAAGAGCAGCAGTGGGACCCACACACACACACACACCAATTCCCACACACACACAAACACACACACACACTCTGCTCATTGAGTCATACACAAGCTATTATCTATACATCACTCGCCAAAACAATTTGAAAACAATTAACGCTGAGGCCGGCTGTCAGTGACTAAGTGAAACTCATCCACCGTGCAGAGCACACAGTGTAATTACTGTGTATCTAACTGCTGAGCCTTACCATGCATTAAATGTGCCACCAGCATTCAAAATGTGTGTGTGAGAGTTAGAGAGAAAGTGTGTGTGACTGGCATTGCATATGTAGAAGGTTGTTGTATTTTTTTTTTCCACATAGATAGATTATACGGTCTTTCCAATGTCGTATCTTTTTTTCCTGAGGTAATTTTTTTCAATTCTAGCTAAGAAAGTTCTCTCACACAGTCAAACATCCACTTAGAACTCAGGCCAGTGCAATACACACCTCTGAAAAAAGAGCACTTCAGTTTCTGAATCAGTATCTCTGATTTTGCTATTTATAGGTATACAGTACAGGCCAAAAGTTTGGACACACCTTCTCTTGTTCAATGCGTTTTCTTTATTTTCTTGACTATTTACATTGTAGATTCTCACTGAAGGCATCAAAACTATGAATGAACACATGTGGAGTTTTATGTACTTAACAAAAAAGGTGAAATAACTAAAAACATGTTTTATATTCTAGTTTCTTCAAAATAGCCACCCTTTGCTCTGATTACTCAATGAGCTTCAAGAGGTGGTCACCTGAAATGGTTTTCCAACAGTCTTGAAGGAAGGAGTTCCCAGAGGTGTTTATTAGCACTTGTTGCCTCTTTGCCTTCTTCACTCTGTGCTCCAGCTCACCCCAAACCATCTGGATTGGGTTCAGGTCCGGTGACTGTGGAGGCCAGCTCATTTTTTGTTAAGTACATAAAACTGTTGTACTGTACGTTTGAGTAAAATGAACATCGTTGTTTTATTCCATAAACTACAGACAAATTTCTCCCAAATTCCAATACTCCAACTCCACCAACAGAAGTATTAACATCTCAAATAGCAACACTACTTGTACCAGTAACAACCATCTAGCAACACCTTTGCAAATAACATCTATTCATAGTTACTCCTAGGCAACCACTTAGCTACATGGCAAAAGTCATGGAACAGAACACTAGACACTATTATGAGTAGGTACCACTTTAAAATAAGACTACCTCTATAAAGGGTTTATAAATGGTTTACAATTAGTTTATTAATGGTTACTAATTAGGTTGTAAATGCCTAAAAAATCATTAATAATCAGTTATAACACATACATAGAAAGGGCAAGAGTGACCTGCTGTTTGTCAAATAGTGAACCCACAGCCGTCTATACTGTTGCCCTTTCTACGTATGTGTTATAACTGATTATTAATGATTTTTAAGGCATTTACAACCTAACTAGTAACCATTAATAAACTCATTGTAAAGCATTTATAAACCCTTTATAAAGGTAGTCTTATTTTAAAGTGGTACCTATAAGTTATAAGTAAGTACGATTTTGCTATGGTTTTCTAAAGCTAGTCTTAAAGAATGTATGTGTAGGATGGAAACAGAAGAGGTCAATTTAGAGACATTACCCCCAAATGAGTTCCAGAAAACACCTCTAAACACCTCTCCAGCTCCAGCTACACTCATGATCCCCAGTGACCCAGCCAACACCTAAAAGCCCTGAAAAAAAGCATGCAGGTCAAAGGTCATGGCTTCAGACCAGAGGTGGCTATAATAGCCTGAAAAACACTCTCAGGAAAAACGTCAGTGCTATAATTAAAACAGTGACTGAGTTATACGTTTTTTTAAGTAGCCTAGAAACTAACTTAACTCAAAGAAAAATGTGTTAGAAAAAACATCCAGCATTTATAAGCATATACACGTTTTTTTGGGGGGTTTTTTTTGGGCCCTGGTCTTCCTTTTTTGGCTCTAAATGATTTTAAGCAATTGAAATGACTATAGTAGAATGGCTATAGGTTCCCCAATGCCCTACAGTATATAAAAACATATCTATAACTTTAGTGTGATTGCAGTGGGCAGTATGATTTATCTATTTTATTTGTATTTTTCCATCTGATTTTTGGAGCTGTTACTCCTACAGTAATCGAGATATAGATAACGTTCCAACTTTGACACATCTGTTATGATCTGGAATAGGGTTCTGAATCACAGGGCATCTCATGATACAATATTATAACAATACATTGCCCACAATACTGATGATAGTACAATATAGTGATTCTGTGATACTCAATTTATCGCAAGTCAATTCTCTACGATACTTCAAGCGCCTGTGTTACTGAATATAATAAAATACTCTAGTCTTAGGGAGTTTAGAGCGCATATGTTTCAATAAAATATATCAATATTTGAAGCCACGCATCAATACAATGCAATGAGGTAGAAACAATGCACTGCTAAAAACTAAACCTCAGCATGTGATGATCTAATTTTAAAATAAAAATGAAATTAATTTACATTTTCCGTTAAATTAACGTAGCCCTTTCTCCATATTGCTTTCTAGTTTTGTCTGTGCATGAAGGACCTTTTGAACAAATCACATTTTTGGCACCCAAACAATTTAGCCAAACTTTTCTAGACAGTGTGTTTGCATTTAATCATCTAGCCAAATGTTTAAAACAGAAGTATTTGCATATAAAATAGCAACACTACTAGTAGCAGTAGCAACCATCTAGCAACACCTTTGCAATTAACATCCATGCCATAGTTACTACCTAGCAACACTTTAGCAACTAACACTTAAACCAGCAACCACCTTACAACATCTACGGAACCAACGTTAATGCCTGAGCAACCACCTACCAACACCTGTGCAACCAACATTCATGCTTGAGCAACATCTTAGCAACCAACATTAATACCTTAGCAACCAACCACCTACCGACACCTTTGCAACCAGCATTAGCCACAGCTTAGCAACATACTGTACACCGGTACCATAGCAATTCCTTGGCAACCACCTAGTAACACCTTAACAACCAAAACTAATTTCACAATGTTTCTGTTTCTGTAGGAATTGCACTCTCTTAGTACCTTAGCTACTAACACTTATACCAACTTAAACCAGCAACCACCTACCAACACCTTTGCAACCAACATTAATATCTGAGCAACCACCTACCAACACCTTTGCAACCAAAATTAATGATTGAGCAACATTTTAGCAACCAACCTTAATACCTGAGCAACATTAATTCCTAAGCAACCACCTACCAACACCTTTGCAACCAACATTAAAGCAACCAACATTAATGCCTGAACAACATAGTAGCAACCAACATTAATACCTGAGCAACCACCTAGCCACGGCTTAACAGCATACTGTACAAAACTGTGCCATAGCAATGCCTTAGCAACCACCTAGTAACACGTTAGCAAACAAAACTGATTTCATACTCTTCCAGTTTCTACAGGAATTGTTCTATTTAATTACATTAGAAAAAGCAAATTTGACATTTCTCTTCCAGTTAAAAGGTTCTACATGGAACCACAAATGGTTCTCCTATAGCATTTGCTTTGAAGCTGCGTACTGGAAGAGCTACACAATAATTTAACATGTGTAATTTTATTATATATAATATACAGTGTTACTGAGTGAGTAAAGCTAGTCACTCCCACCTCTGGGGTAGACGTTGCCAGGTGTTTGACCCAGAGCTGGTTCAGCCTGGCCGACCGCGACTCTTACATAAGGCCAGCCGCCTTTTGAAGGCACCATGGCTGCAGACAATCTCCTTGTTTTGGGGTGAGCGAGGCCAGGGCAGGGGCTGGCAGGAGCGGGAGCCGCTTGCGTAACAGCAGAGAGCCCGGCAGGGTAAGCTCATTACGTCGTTCCTGGATTTGACCCCGGAAAAAAAAAACAAAAAAAAAAAAAACACCACGATATAAAACAATTTGAAAAGTGCCCACACGCAGTCTGCTGCCTTCAGGGAGCACGCCGAAGTGTTGGGTCAAGAAGTGCTGATGGTTTTGCAAGTTGTTGGAGAGTGTTTTCTGGTGTGTGAGTCACATTTTAATGTGTTGAAGTGCTAAGGACGTGACATTTACACCGCCTGCCAAATACATCTGAGGTTAAACTGAACATATTTTCCGAAAAATTGCCAGAGAAAAGAGGAGCTCATAACCTACGAGTCATGAGTTATTACCTTAAACCAGAGTTTCATTATTTAATTATTGTTTTAACCATTTTTATAATGTTACTATTAAGTTATGTGGTAACTACTGTGAAAGTAATAGGTACTGTAATTTCTGTACTTTACTTTACATTAAGAGTGTTAAAGTTTTTATTGAACTTTAATTTAAGTAGGCAAGTCGTTTAAAAAAATCACATCCTGGTTTGGTGAAGTATGAGCTCTTAAACTGGCACAGTCTGGTTGTTTGAATTTTTCCATATTGGCATTCCTTTGCAGCTGGTCTTTCAAGGCCTAAATGCAACAGAACATTTTTTTAAGATTTTATTATTTATTTATTTTTTATATATGTCTATGGTCTATACAAACATATTCATTAAGTTTTTTGGCACAGTTCAGCCCCAGTTTCAGAATTAGCCGTTCAAGGGCTCTGTCACTTTTACAGCTGTTGCAAATAAGCTCTTGCTGGCCACACACCATGTATATGAACAAGTGTTAGCTTGTCCTAAGTGGCAAAACGTCATCTGCTGACTTGCCACTATTAGTAGGTACAGATCCCTCCCTCAGATGAAGTCTGCTGGCTAATCCTGCTGTGTACTGTCAAACAAATTGGTACCTTTGGCAGTGTGGGCAGTGTGCCAAGTGCCAAGTCCTGCTGGAAAATGAATTCCACATCCCCATAAAAGTTGTCAGCAGAGAGAGGAAAGAAATGATGTATGATTTTCCAGGTAAACACTGCATTGAACTTTGGAGTTGATATAACATGGTGGACCAACACCAGCAGATGACATGGCTCTCCAAACCATCACTGATTGATTGTGGAAACTTCACACTAGACCTCAAGCAGCTTGGAGTCCAAAGTCAGTGAAGAGGTTTTTTTTTGTTTTTTTTTTTTTTTTTCGGAAAATATTACAGCAACTTTTATGGAGATTCATTCATACATTCATTTTCCAGCAGGACTTGGCACACTGCCTACACTGACTGCCAAAAGTACCAATTTGTCTTTTCTAATATTCTAGTTTTCTTTCTGAGACACTGATTTTTGGGTTTTCATTGGTTGTAAGCCATACTCATCAACAATAAAAGAAATAAACTGTTAAAATACAGGGGTTGGACAATGAAACTGAAACACTTGTTTTTAGAACACAATAATTTATTGTCCTGACGGACAGTTCTGGTGGAATCAGGAGAGTTGAGGTCAACATTGAATTCTGTCCTGATTTGGGCAGCCGTGGTTTTATGTTTTTTGCATACAATCCGGGTTAGCACTCGAACATCCCTTTTAGACAGTTTCCTCTTACAGCGTCCACAGTTAATCCTGTTGGATGTGGTTGGTCCTTCTTGGTGGTATGCTGATATTACCCTGCATACCGTGGCTCTTGATACATCACAAAGACTTGCTGTCTTGGTCACAGATACGCCAGCAACCAACAATTTGTCCTCTTTTGAACTCTGGTATGTCACCCATAATGTTGTGTGCATTGCAATATTTTGAGCAAAACTGTGTTCTCACCCTGCTAATTAAACCTTCACACTCTGCTCTTACTGGTGCAATGTGCAATTAATGAAGATTGGCCACCAGGCTGCTCCAATTTAGCCATGAAACCAACCACACTAAAATGACAGGTGTTTCAGTTTCATTGTCCAACCCCTGTAGATCACTCTGTCTCACATTTTGCTAAGTATTTTTTGTTGTTGTAGTTACGGTAAACTGTACGAAACACCACGTCCCAGGTATTCTGCTGTAAATTTGTACTAAAACACGGTGTGGTAGGAGTCATGGCAAACAACCCCCATCCTTCCCCTCCACTCCGTGCTCTGTCATAACTCTGTGTTACCTGTGCGCTAATCGTTCCTACTCAGAGTGAACCCTCCTCTCACCTGGGGGCTCCCAATCCTATTAGCCTAAGTGTCCTAACTGTACATACATGTAGTGCCGGGCTGTTTGATCAGCGGCGCTTAGCCGAGAGAGTTGTCCTCTCGCCGCTGAAGGCAGAGCTGGGAGAGGGCTTTGAAAGCGCAGGCTTGGCAACCTGATCCCCTTAACGGTGCTCAGAGCGAGGGAGAGTTCAGCACCCCTGCACTAGTTTTGACACACCACCGTGCCTGCAGGCCTTTTAAGTCCTGATAGTGGGTGAGAGGCGTGACGCTGCACATTACTCTTCGGCGCAGTGCTAGCATGTGTGTGTTAGTGTGTGTGTGTGTGTGTGTAGGGTGTGTGTAATGGAAGTGTAGTGCCATATCATCAACCTCATCACAGCAGTAAATAATCCATTCATGAGGTTTTATCTGTGCACATAAGTGTGTGTGTGTGTGTGTGTGTGCGCACACGCATGTAAAGCACTTTAAAAAGATTTAAAAAGACTTGAACTGATGAACATTGCATGCTATGTTGTGTCTTTCCTTCAGTTTAATATGAACAAATAATATAAAAATGCATAAATCAGTAATAAATCAATAATAAAATACCTGCACATTATTTAGTATTTATTATTTAATCCATAAAATCATCCA
Organism: Astyanax mexicanus; assembly: GCF_023375975.1. Lineage (NCBI taxonomy): Eukaryota > Metazoa > Chordata > Actinopteri > Characiformes > Acestrorhamphidae > Astyanax > Astyanax mexicanus. The sequence continues at coordinate 26,394,290 of NC_064429.1, read as the reverse complement.
TATTGGTTATAGGATTATAAAACTGAATTGACATTCAGTTGACATAAAACGTTAGACTGACTAATTTTTGGTTACTTACAACAATAGTGACTTAAAATCAACTTTATATATATTTGCCATGCCTTGCCATGCAGGCAACGAAAGCGTGTGTCCAATCTCCAGACTACAATACCCAGAATGCACCTCGCTCTGACATCTCTCACTCACCTGATCATGGGACACTGATATGGCACTACCAGGAAGTCTTTCACCTGAATATTGATTACACCCCAGTATAAATAGACCTTTACCCCACACACAAATTGCTGAATATTTCCTGGTTTTACCACATGCAAAACATTTTCCTTGCATAATTATGTCCTCTCAATTCGTGTATGACCTCTGGACTGTTAACTGTTCATGGTATGTTTGATCTCTCTGGCTGTTGTTTACAGTATTAACCCTGAATTCAGTAGATCTCATTGTGTAGAAGTTCTTGGTGTGAATGTTTAACAGAGGTTGGTATTAACTAAATGTTGGTATTGTTGGACAATGTTTGAGCCACAAAATATTGATTATTTTACATCAAATTGCTGTTGTGTTAAATAGACCTCGTTCTGACATCACAACCTACAGTCAACTAAGATAACAATGCGTATTCAGCGGATTTAAATGTGTCTAAAAACAGCAATGTAATTTATCTTTACAGTGATGTTTCCAGTCTGCCACTGTCAGTTGTCGGTTCATGGCCTCGTCAACCTTTGGCCCTTTCTTGTTACCTCCTGATGTTTCTTTTATCTCTAGTTTGTTTACCTCTCTCTCTCTCTCTCTCTCTATCTCTCTCTCTCTCTCTGAGAGTCAGCAGTGTTTGGAGAGGGCAGTTCTCCATCAGTCCTGCACTGAGAGCTGCACTCTCGCGCTGACCGCTCCCTTGCTAAAAGACCCATGTGTTTTCAAATGCTTCTGGATGGAAAATCGAAGCTCCGCTTCTCTGTTTATCAAGCAGCCGTTCTGTCACCCAGCCGGCCAAAACACACCACAAATTGGTGACAGCATCCCACTTTACACACACACACACACACACACACACACATACACACATACACCTCTGCAAAGTAGAGTGGGAGCAGCTTGGGCTGTTGTTCATTTTTATTACCTGTGTCAGGAGAAAGAAGAGGGGTGAAGGGTGGCTAATGCACACACACACGCACACACACACTCAGTCTCCCAACCTAATGACAGAGAGCCATAGTGTGGGACCACTGACACGCCAGGACTGTGGTTAGTTAACCTACTTGTCTCGAGAGAGAGAGAGAGAGAGCGAGAGAGAGAGAGAGAGAGAGAGAGAGAGAGAGAGGAAAGAGAATATAGAGCTTTTTTCTGCTGGGTCTCTGTAAACACACACACACACCACTCTCTATGTAATAAAGGAATAGATGACTGAAGAACACACCACCTTAAAGAAGTAGTTAAGTGACAAAACACATTTATACTTTATGTTGTACAGGATTTTATATCACTGTATTATGGTAGGCCTGTCACAATTATTACATTTAATAATTGACTTATCGCACAATTTAAGGGTAATGACCATAATTTTACCCAGTATGTAGTAAAAAACATTATTAGGCCTGGAAGTCCAGAGTTTTTATATTGTTTTCAACTATTTTACTAATTGTTGTTATTATTATTATTATTATTATTATTATTATTATTATTATTATTATTATTATTATTATTATTATTATTATTATATAAAATTGTTTTAGCAAATTGGTTGTACAGGTTAAAATTGTTCTTAGTTCCTAATAGGTTATTGATGTGGTATTTCAGGTGGCTCACATGGTGTTCCTAGCTGCTTGCTATAATATTTCCCAGATGGTCAATATGCTATTGCTAGGTGCATGCTATGCAGTTGCAAGGAGGTTTCTATGATTTCACTTTAGGTGGTTGCTTGGGTACACCAGAAGGTTAATATGCTGTTGCTAGGTGGTTTCTATTTCGTTGCTAGCATATTGCTATTATATCACTTGTGGTTTATTTGGTGTTACTAGCTGATTGCTATTATATCCCAGATGGGTACACCAGAAGGTTCATATGCAGTTGCTAGGTGGTTGCTGTGATGTTGCTAGGTGGTTGCTATGATGTTGCTAGGGGGTTTCTATTGTGTTGCTTGCAGATTGCTAATATATCGCTTGTGGTTTATGTTGTGTTAATAGCTAATCGCAAAAATAGCCTAGATAGTTAAAATGCAGTTGCTAGGTTGTTGCTGTGATGTTGCTAGAGGGTTTCAATTGTGTTGCAAGTGGATTGCTATTATATCAAAGGTATTTTATATGGTGTCAAAAAGTTGTATACAAGATAAAATAGTCAGGAATAGGGACGGTGTTGATATTTCAAAAACTGAAGAACGAGATATGCTGAGAAAATTGATATCCAAGGTGGTTTACCTGGTGTTTTTAGTTGGTTGCAATGATATACCAGATGTTTAATATGCTGTAAGGATGATATATGCTCAAAAATCAGGCCTCACAGAGCACTCTCTGGCCAGTGTTTAGCTTCACTCACCAGATAACACCTCAGATATCAACGTATACTGGTGTGCATATTCTTAAGCGATCTTCTAAGGAGCATTTCACATGATCACTTTACAGTACACCAGCTATCCTATTGTACTTTTTTCATGCTCGTTGTATCATCAGGCATTTAGATACAATGTTGCATGAAATCGCATGAAAATGAGCATACATTTGGATCTGCAGTAAGAGATAAATGTACAGGGCTTATACATTTACTGATCTAAATCGCAGTTAATAATAATGAATATATCATAAAGATGATGATGTTGAGGAGAATAAGACGTCCACGTAACATGCCTGAACATTTGCTTCTGAATTGTGTGCAGTTATTGTAGGCTAATTGCATATTTCCTCCTGTTTTTATTTTTCAGAGAAAAGATCTGAGTGTGATTTTCCAGCCTTTGATGTTCCTGTCTTTTGAGGTCAAGACCATTTCCACTGAAAGCAGCATTTTTCTCCGCCTTTGAAATCACATTCTCGGTGTTAATTGACCCACCATTGGACTCATCCTGCCCCGCGTACGTGTTTCTAAGTGGAAGTGGCCTACGAAAATTACGGCTATTATGCCGCGCTCCTGTGTGCCGCGGCTGTCTTTGTTGTGTGTGCGTCTTCCATACATCCAATATCTATGTTGCTTTCTGCACCTTAATGACCTCCACCTTTAATAATGCTAACCGTGGTGGAGGTGAACAAAGAAGCCATAGGTTAGACAACCGGGAGCTCAACTTGTGGCCATTGTGCCTCGCCCTGCAATGATGCCGTTTAATAGGGCATTGATCCAGAGGAAGCTGGGTCAATTTGTGCCAATCGATGTGGTATGTTCAATGCAGAGAGAGTCTAGGAGAGTGAAAGAGAGAGGGAGAGTGAGAAAGAGAGAGTACACAGTGAGTGAATGTGTGCTGAGAAGAGAAGGAGCTGAGAAGCCAGTGTTCATATTAAAGTATACCAGTGGCGAACTTGACTGTGTGACTGTCAGAGATGGGTGTTTAGATCAGGCCTTGAAGCTTCAATGGTCCTTTAATGGTTCTACCAACAAAACATATATAACAGCCAATGAAAATCCAGTTTATCAGTGTCTCAGAAAATCTGAATATTATATAAGACCAATTGGTACTTTTGGCAGTGTGGGTAGTTCACCAAGTCCTGCTGGAAAATGAAATAAAATCCGCATCTCTATAAAAGTTGTCAATTTAGTCCTTGAATCTTCAATAGTGCTTCAATGGTTCTACCAACAATAAATAGATAGTAAAAAAGTAGAAATGCTACTTTATAGAACTTTGGTCTTGGGATTGCTAGTGGGTAAATTGATCATGAAGTGTTACCTAATGAAACGGCTTGGTAACAACCTCACCTGACAGAGCTTGGCGTTCAATTCAGGCCTTGAAGCTTCAATGGTTCTTTAATGGATCTACTCACAATACATCGAATGTAAAAAAGTAGAAAGGCTACTTTTTGACACGTTGGTCTTGGGATAGCAGTACAGGTACATCTAAAAAAATAAACATTTGAGTATCATTGAAAAGTTACTTTATTTCAGTAATTTAGTTCAAAATGTAAAACCCATATATTACATAGATATATAAAACACAGAGTGATCTATTTTAAATGTTTATTTATTTTATTGTTGATGATTATGGCTTAAAGCCAATGAAAACCCAAAAATTAGGGTCCCAGAAAACTAGAATATTATATAAGACCAATTGATACTTTTGGCAGTGTGATCAATGTGCCAATTCCTGCTGGAAAATGAAATCCTTCAGTGGTTCTACCAACAATATGTAGAATGGGAAAGTTGAAGTTGAAATGCTACTTCATGGGACTTTGGTCTTGGGATAACAGTATGTAAGTTGATCATGAAGTGGTACCTCAAGGAACAGATTGGGAACTCCCTCATCTGTATAAGTTATGAGGCGTTATCTTGTTATATGTGAGTGAGGTTAAAGAATGACCAGCATGCTTATGGCAAGGCAAGTAAATGATGGATTTCAAGTGAGGCCTGATAGTGGATGCCATGCCAGATGTATGAGACACTCCATTTCTGAAGTTGTGCAGGCATTTAACATTCCTCAACTTACAAATGCCAGCATCAATACATGAATGTACCAGGAATACATTACAGAGGGCATTACCACCCACAGTAGACCGCATAGTGGATGGTAAAGAAGCTAGAATTGTCCATGCAAACAGACAAGCGACATTTAAATCCTTTGTAGAAGCCCCCACATGCGTATCTCACAAATCTGGTGAGTATTACTTGGCTTCTATTAGACATGGCAAAAGTCATGGTACACAATATACTACTTTTTGTCCCATGTTTTATTAAATCAAAAATCAAAATGTAGTCAACTGTAGTTTTTTTAAGTTTTCTTCTGAGCTCCTCCCGAAGTCTTTTGGAACACAGCTGTGAAGATTTGATTGCAAATTTGCTTACGAAAAGCTTTGGTAAGGTCAGGTAACAAATTGTGCCATGCTTATAAACCAAGGTTAATGGATTATTCACCAAAAACATAATTATAGCATTGCTACAAAGACTTTTTTTACATTTTATGTGAATGATTGAAGACCCCTAACCTCCTTTTTTCACTGCAAGTACCCTCCTTCTCCTCACCCCTCTGCCAGCCTACCCACACTCCAACCCCCCACGAATGGTAGGGCAGAGGGCGGAGGGCATGCCAAGCCTGTCAAGACTTTTAAGCAAAGATTAAAGCCGACCCTTTTTAATCAGTCATTTGGCAGAGAGCTAAGCCTTCCTTACCCTGCCACCGCTGTGGATCAATTTTTAATGCTGCAGCACACAGAGCACCCAGTCTGACTGGCAAAAAAAATGCCCAGAATTACAAAGGACCCATTTACACATACAGTATATGTGTGCACAAATACGGGGTATCCTTTGTTTTTTACAACAGTATCTGCAACTCTAAGTAAAGGCAATGCCTTCTTAGTACTCTTTTGTTCAAGGGTTTGAAGAGACACGTGACAATTTACCTGTTTATTTATTTTTTATTGAAAGGGTGTTTCTACTATTCTCCATTAACAGCTTCTCTCTTCCTTTTTTTGAGGGCTTTCTACCACATTTTGGAAAATTGCTGTGAAGATTTAATCTAAGATGATATTAGTTCTACCAGAAAGACTCCAGAGGCAAGCGTGCAAAAATGACATATTTTAATGGTTAGTCTTTGGTGTTGGCCCCCATAGTCGGTCCAGATCTGGAACATCTAGACCCTGGCAGATCCCCTGTACATAGGAGGCAGGGGTGGAGCCAATCCCCAGGTAGCCGGCAGGACCAAACTGGAAACAGCGCCTGCAAGCAGAGAAAGGAGTGTAAGGGGAGGTTATATAAGAACAGGTGGAAGCTGGTGATTGGTTGATATACTACAACTTGTGCTGTCGCTCATAGTTCCAGACCAAAAATGTCACTCCAGCTCATTCCATTACTCCAGAAAGCACATTTCTTCTTCTCCTCAGGTAAATTCTGTAGGTTTTACACATCTCTAGTCCAATGGCTTTCGAACTGGCCCTAAGGGACCCTCAGAAATGTCTAGGTGTTTGCACCAACTGAGCTAAAATAGAATCCCTTAATGCAATGTGGATCCCCAACAGGTCATGGAGGTGTGGTTGTCCATTGGGATTGGGCATGGTGACCTTAAGAACATGTGTGGATGCTCCATTCAAACAGTACAGCTCAGCATAGTACTACATCATCTTACCTTGACCAATCACCAGCTTCCACCTGTCTTTAAAAGACTTGTAATAATACCTGTGTTCCTGCTTCCACCGCCACCACGATGGTCCCGTCCAGTTGCCCTGGGGTTTGGCTCCAACCCTGCCTTCTACACACAGCAAGATCTGCAAGAGTCCAGATGTGACGAGACTTGGGTCAATAAAAGACTTTTACTTCAAATCAAAGACTTTTACTATAAATGAAAAATTATAAATTTCTTACCGATCTGTAAAAGTTTTGGACTATATTAAATGTTCTTCTTTCGTATTTTTACACCTCTGGAGTCTCCTTGTAGAACTATTGCTTAAAACTTTTAGTATTTAGGATCCTTCACACAAAAGAAGCAACCCTATAAGAGGTTTCCTCAGAGTATCACCTCATCTCTCATCACTCAGCATGATGGGGTTGTCTGTTTGTTATATAACAGAAATGGCAGTTAGTGATCTCCTCCAAGCGTGTTTATCTGTCCAATGATGTTGCATTACCAGCAATTCAGAAAGATGCAAATGGCTGCTTTAATGTGCACCCATTACTAACACAGGTATGTAGCTGGATTCTCTAGAGTAGCCAAACATGCATCTGAAGTCACCATGCCTAATGCCAATTCATATATAACAGTTTGATTGGCACAAAAAATAGATTTTCTGGGGGTCCCTGAGGACCAGCTTGAAAACCTCTGGGCTTGAGTGGTATAAAGCCCTGCAGCACTCTTCTGTGAAGCAATGGAACTGTGTTCCCTGAGTGATGAAGCTCTGGTATGTTTGAGTGGAATTTTGAAGAATCATCAGCTGGCACACAACCGACCTTCAACGTTAAAATGTGTTTGAAATATGACTAAAGTAATGTCTGTTGTTGTTTTAGCGTTGAAACAACATTGAAACAACATTTAATGTTAAATTTTAACGTTGAATCACAGTAATGTCCTCAACCTTCTGCCTTTGAAATTAGCATTTTATATTTTATCAGCATACAATAAAAAAACAGTTGGATGGAGGGATGAAAAAGTGGTTTTATTTTCATTTGCAGTTATTGCTTTTTAATTTGGCACCAATGCTTCACCATACCTGAGAGTATGTTCATGATCTGTTTTTTTTTTTACTGTTTTAGTGTTTTTAAGATCAGATGTCCAATCAGATTGGTAGGTGTGGGTAACATTCTTTATACTCCATTTATATACTTTAATACAGTGATGCAAGTTTATTGTTAACACACTGTTAACCATAGGAATTTCTAGTTTTAGTGAGCTATTCCAGCTGCCATTTCAACGTTGAATCAACATTGATCAACTTGGTGGATTTGGTGTTGACTTTGAAAGGTGAATCAACGATGATGTGGCAATGTTGTTTCAACGTCGTACATTCAACCTTTAATAAACCATATCTCACTAAAGTGAGAAAATCCTCTGGTTAACAGAGTTTTAACAATAAACTTACATCACTGTAAATCTGAGCATAGAGATAGTTACCCACTACTACCAATCTGATCACTGAACATCTGATCTCAAAAACACAACAGTAAAACAAATATATCATGAACATTCCCTCAGGTATGGTGAAGCATTGGTGCCAAAAGGTAATAAAAGCAATAACTGCAAAAGGTAATAAAACCACTTTTTCGTCCCTCCATCCAAATTTTTTTTTAATTGTATGCTGTTGAAATAAAATAGTAAAACTAATAGATCATGAACATTCCCTCAGATATGGTAAAGAGTTGTTGCCAAATTAAAAAACTACAAATGACTGCAAATTAAAGTAAAAACACTTTTTCATCCCTCCATCTAACCCTTTTTAGAAATTATATAGTGATGTAATGTAAAATGCAAATTCTAAAGGCAGAAAGTTGGGGACCTTATGTTGATTCAACGTTAAAATTTCAACGTTGAAACAACAACAGACATTGCTTTAATCATATTTTAACCACATTTCAATGTTAAAGGTCGGTTGTGTGCCAGCTTGGATGATTTATTAAATATTAAACGTACGACATTGAAACAATGTTGCCTTATCAACGTTGATTCACTTTTCAAAACCAACACCAAATCCAATGTTGATTCAACCACAACTTCAACGTTGATTCAACGTTAATTTGACATTGAAATGCATCATCAGTACCTTACCTTAACTCACTACGATCCTTAAGACCAAATGCAATCCCAACAATCCTTACAGCAATGTTCCAAAGGGATATCACACTTCCTATTATTACCTTGATGATTTCAAGGGGAAATGTTCAGCATAGTATATCCTATATTACCTTTAATATACCTAGTGCTAATGGCATCATGTGATACAGCCTAACCTAAGTAAGTGAAACCGGACATAAAGACTAAACTGGGGAGAATAATGAGGAATAAAGAGGAAAAATTGAAAAAAGGAAGTGTATATCCAGGCTAATCCAGTTAGGAAGCTTTATGTTTAAGTCAGTTGCCTAATTTCGGGCAGATTGAGTGCTGAGTGTAAACACAGAGCCTCCTGGAGGGCAGGCTAATGCTAATGTACTTTCTGTAATTGCCTGGATGTGTTGTTTAATGTACTATCATTAGAAAATTAGAGTGGAGTGTTTGCAGTAGTTTGTCATGTGGAATAATGCTGTAATTATGGATTATGTAATTGAGATTGAGCTTATAATGTGTTATGTGTACTTATTACTTATTACAGTGCTTATTATGTAAAGGGAGGGCGAGAGGCATGGACTTACAGTTGGGAGAGAGAGAGAGAGAGAGAGAGAGAGAGAGAGAGAGAAAGAGAGAAAGACAAGGAGGCAGAGACATATGGGTTAAAGAGGCATGCTCTTCAGTGGTTGATGGTGTGTGTGTGTGTGTGTGTTTTCCCTGGCATTGCAGAGAGGAGCAAGGGGAATAGAGAATCTGATATTAGAGAAACTGGAGCTCGCTTCAAAGAAGACAGCTACTATCCCCCACTGATAGAGCTCAAGCTAAAAGAAAACAGCAAGCGAGTAACACACACACACACACACACACACACACACTGCAACCTCTTTGTTTCAGCCTTTCAGAAAATAAATCACATCCCTTTCTTTAATGACCCCCTCCACAGCTCCCTCCTCTCTCATCATCACATCCATGCACACATCACTCCATCTCTCCATCCCCTTACTCTCGCACACACACACTCTCTCTCTCTCTCTCTCTTTCAGTCTGTCTGTCAAGTGCTTTTTCCTGACTAATCCACTACCCCTCATCCTTACATCCTTACATCCTTACTCCCATTGTCTGTATATTTCTCTATTCCTCTATCTAATTCTTTTCTCTCTTGCTCTTTCTTTTCACTTTAGTTTGTTTTTACTCTCCATTGCTCTCTCCCTGTGTCTCTATTTTTCTTGATCTTACTTTACCTACTCTCATTATCTCTTACTGTTCTCATATGCTTTTCTCTCTCACTCTTTCTTTTACTTTATCATTTTGCTCTTCTGTGTCTCTCTTGCCAACTCACTGTTTCTCACTCTCACGTTTTCTTTCACCACTTCTTACTTTCACCCTCTTTTTATTAATTACTCGTCTTATATACTTTATATTCTATTTCTATCTTCTCTTCTCTTATCTTATATTCTTTCTCTCTCACTCTCTCATTTTTGCTCTTTCATTCTCTCTCTTTTCACTCTCAAATCTTTCTTCCTATCTTGCACTCTCTTTCTTTTCACTCTCATATTTTTCTTCCTCTCTCGCTCTCTCTCTCATTCTTTCACTTTCATTCTCTCTTTTCACTCTCAAATCTTTCTTTCTCTCTCGCTCGCTCATTTTCTCACTTTCCCTCTCTCTCTCTTTTCACTCTCAAATCTCTTTTGCTCTTTCGCTCTCTCTCAATTTTATACTTTCGTTCTTTCTCTTTTCACGATCAAATCTTTCTTCCTCTCTGACTTTCTCTTATTTTTTCACTTTCACTCTTCCTCAAAATCTCAGTGTATCTCTCTCTCTCACTCACTCACTCAATCTCTCTGCTACTCACTTTTTCTCGCTTTCCCTCACTCACTTCTTACTCTTCCTCTCTCATTCTTTTTTTCACTTGGCTTTCTTTCATTCTCTCTGTCTTTTTGGGATTTTCATTTACTATTTCTCACTTTTTCTTTCTCTTATACTCTCATTATCTTTCTCCTCATTCTCTTTTTCTATCACTATCTTATCTTTATTGTCATGATCTCTCTCTCTCTCAGGCATGCTTTCTTTTATCTGTCTATCTATCTATCTATCTATCTATCTATCTATCTATCTATCTATCTATCTATCTATCTATCACACAGATTTTCTTACCTTCTCTCACACTTTCATTTCTCTTGCTTTAAATCTATTTTCTGTTTCTCACAGTCTCTCTCTCTCTCTCTTATTCTCTCCCTCCCTCTCTTATTCTCTCTCTCTTTCTCTCTCTCTCTCTCTCTCTCTCAGATATGAGGAGGTTTTTGATATGAACCAACCAATAAGTTCCAATAAGAGCAGTACACACAACTCCATCTACGCAAAACAAACTCTCACACAGAGAGCAGCCCAGCGAAAAAGCAGCTGAAATGGTGAAATGGGCCATAGTCAGTGGATCCTCTCCTGCTTCCCTGGAGAGAGCGCTTCATTAGCCAGTCTCTTTCCAGCCGGAGCGCGAGCGAGCGCGGGAGAGAGGGAGACCATTGAATTATTTACAAAATCCTACTTAATTGGTATCAAGTTTTTAAATGGGGTCAAGTGTTGTGGTGCAGTATCACACAGGCTTTTCTTCTCTCTTACTTTGGGGCATCTCAGCTGATGCGGGCTGCACCACAGCTCCACTGATTGCTTTCGAAGCCTTTGATGAGGGAATCTCGCTGTGCCAAGCCAAGACAAAACCAGGCACTGGGAGTAGGTGGATAAAAAGCAAAACAAGTCAACTCTCCCCTATCAGTCTTTCGGCTCATTAGTTTATTATTTAGACCAGGAGCTAATGGCGAGGAGGCACTGAAGGCATGCTGCGGAGCATGACTGCTGTGTATTAGATTGCGTTTCTTTAATAAAGCTAATTAATGATGTAGCACGAGCGCTTGTTAAGGTAGCCTTAGCGTGTGTGAGGCTAACTTTTCATCCTCTTCTTCCCCTGCTGAGAGAAGTTGTTGGCAGAACACTTGAAAAAAAGCTCACAGGATGTAGAGTTAGCTGAGGACATTGGAGAGCTTCGGGGGAAGCATGCCATTGTTTTGTTGTCTTGTCTACTTTTCATGCACTTTGCAGATGTGGATAAAGGTTTTGGGACATCGACACATTATGGGTCATTTATGGTCAATTTTAAATGTGGATACAGATAGAGACGGAGACTTCTTTCTCCATATTTTGCATTCATTTTATTTATTTGTGCACATTTTGCAAAAGCTTACAGATACAGTCTGAACGGTGAAACAATGCATTGTTTTTGGAAATCATGGTAGCAGGAATTGCAGTTCATCCAATTTAATTGGACTACAGTTGTGGTCAAAAGTTTACATACACTTGTAAAAAAACATAATGTTATGGCTGTCTTGAGTTTTCAATAAGTTCTACAACTCTTATTTTTCTGTGATAGAGTGATCGGAACACATACATGTTTGTCACAAAAAACAGTCATAAAATTTGGTTCTTTCATAAATTTATTATGGGTCTGCTGAAAATGTCACCAAATCTGCTGGGTCAAAAATATACATACAGCAACATTAGTATTTGGTTACATGTCCCTTGGCCATTTTCACGGCAACTAGGCGCTTTTGGTAGCCATCCACAAGCTCCTGGCAAGCTTCAGGTCGAATGTTTGACCACTCTTCTTGACAGAATTGGTGCAGTTCAGCTAAATGTGATGGTTTTCTTGCATGAACCCGTTTCTTTAGCACTGTCCACATGTTCTCAATGGGGTTTAAGTCAGGACTTTGGGAAGGCCATTCTAAAACCTTAATTCTAGCCTGGTTTAGCCATTCCTTTACCACTTTTGATGTGTGTTTTGGGTCATTGTCTTGTTGGAACACCCAACTGCGCCCAAGACCCAACCTTCGGGCTGATGGTTTTAAGTTTTCCTGCAGAATTTGGAGGTAATCCTCCTTCTTCATTATCCCATTTACTTTCTGCAAAGAACCAGTTCCACTGGCAGCAAAACATCCCCAGAGCATAATACTACCACCACCATGCTTGACAGTAGGCATGGTGTTCCTGGGATTAAAGGCCTCACCTTTTCTCCTCCAAACATATTGCTGGGTGTTGTGGCCAAACAGCTCAATTTTTGTTTCGTCTGACCAGAGAACTTTCCTCCAGAAGGTTTTATCTTTGTCCATGTGATCAGCAGCAAACTTCAGCCGAGTCTTAAGGTGCCTTTTCTGGAGCAAGGGCTTCTTTCTTGCACGGCAGCCTCTCAGTCCATGGCGATGTAAAACACGCTTGACTGTGGAGACTGACACCTGTGTTCCATCAGCTTCCAAATCCTTGCAGACCTGCTTCTTGGTGATTCTTGGTTGACTCTTGACCATCCTGACCAATCTCCTCTCGGCAGCATGTGATAGCTTGCGTTTTCTTCCTGATCGTGGCAGTGACACAACTGTTCCATGCACTTTATACTTGCGTATAATTGTCTGCACAGTTGCTCTTGGGACCTGTAGCTGCTTTGAAATGGCTCCAAGTGACTTCCCTGACTTGTTCAAGTCAATAATTCACTTTTTCAGATCCACACTGAGTTCCTTTGACTTTCCCATTGTAGCTTTTGTAGCTGAGTCTAATCACTGGGTCAAATGAGCCCTATTTAAATGGGCTCATGAGAAGTCAACAGCTGTAGTCAATCAGAATCACTTACAAGAAGTGAAGAGGCCATGACATGAAGCTAATTTGATTGACACAACTTGCTACATCACCAAAATTGACACATTTTGTTGCTGTATGTATATTTTTGACCCAGCAGATTTGGTGACATTTTCAGCAGACCCATAATAAATTTATGAAAGAACCAAATTTTATGACTGTTTTTTGTGACAAACATGTATGTGTTCCGATCACTCTATCACAGAAAAATAAGAGTTGTAGAACTTATTGAAAACTCAAGACAGCCATAACTTTATGTTTTTTTACAAGTGTATGTAAACTTTTGACCACAACTGTATGTAATTATGCTCTCTGTAACTGATAATATCTTTAATATTATTTAAAAAAAAATATTGTCAATACAATAAAAATATTTATCACTATAAATCTACAATGCAATAGTGCTACATGTATATTTCTACCAGTAGAAACAAAATGAATAATTTGATATAATACAAGGGCCTTATCTTACACCCTGCACAAGGTAGGTTTATATGCTTATTGCTATCTTACATCCCACCAACAGTCTATTTTCACACTTTGCCCTCAGAGTGTAAATAACTATTTTTACTGCATAAAAGATGGGTTTTGTATCACCTGCAGCCTGTCTACAGAACAAGGCATGTTAATAGGTTAAAGAACACTTCAACTTCTACTCAAGTCACTTTTTGTGTTGATAGAGCACTTCCTAGTAATTTCTACATGTCTGGTTCTAAATTATTTAATATAAAACAAAATAATAATTTTTCACAAACTGGTAAAATGTCTCACTTTCAACACATTTATATTTGTTGAGTTGTATTGTGAATGAAATGTGGGTGTTAGAGATTTTTTACAATTTTTTACTAATGTTTTACACTGTATATCTATAAAACAAATACTGCCAGCTTCTATAAGTTACATGTTTTTTTACAGCACTACAGCATGTATATTTACATATTCCTACATGACTAACGTCCTTACCCAATTCTCAGTTTTCCCATCTTTAAGCCCTACTCCACCTTCAGGTCTCCAGCTCTACCCTGACAAATAACTGTCTCTCACTCTGCATGACCACCACGCATCTACACACAGGGAAGAAGAAGAAAAAAAAAGAACAGAAAGAAAAAAAAGGGCTTGTTGAGAATGGAAGAGAGCCTAATGCATGTAACACACACACACTTTCTCTCAAGCCTTCATTCACCCCCTCCCCTCTCCCACACAGGTGGGCTTAGCCCGCTCTCCACTCACCCACACCAGGCTCTTTGATGGGCTTTGGTCCAGGCCGCCGTGGGCCTGGTGTAACCCCCTGTGCAGCGATGCTTCATTTGATGGTATGAAGAAAAGCGTTCTCCTCGGCAGCGGCTCTGTCTGAGCGGGAGAAGTGCGGAAATGGCTTCTCATCAATCACGGGACGGGAGAGGGCTGGCAGAAGTGGTGGTCTCGGGGGAGGAGGTGGATGTGGAAGGAGCAGGGCAGGCCTTCAGCTGTCTGCGTGGGCCGAATCCTGGAGTCCGGGACCCAGACGGCCCGTCTCCCGGACGTACAGCGGCGTCCAGACGGAGAGGGAGATGTGCCCGGGTTGCTGGGGGGTTCAGAGGGGGTGGAAGGAGAGGATGTGGAGTTTGGATGGACAGGTGAGGAGGAGCAAGAGAAAGAGAGACTAACACCAGAGAATTTGTGGAGGTGTGTCTGTATATGTATTTAGTGTGTGTGTGTGTGTAGAGACAGAGAGAGAGGGTCTTTTGGAAGGCTGCTGTAGGTGTGATCAAATTATGGACTCCTGAAAATGTGGATTTAAAAAAAATTATATATATAAATAAATATATATTATAGAATATAAATATATAGAATATAAATAAATTGTCGCTGTCCAATGAAAAACAAGTATCTATAAAACAGCAATTTTACCGGAGAGAGAAAAAAACATTCTAAACTTTCAAAGGAAGTAAATTTTAATTTTATTTCTAAATTTTCCCATTTTCTCCCCAATTTAGCACAGCCAATTACCCAACACACTCATTAGGACTCCTCCTATCACTAGTAATGCCCCAACACACCAGGAGGGTGAAGACTAGCACATGCTTCCTCCGATACATGTGAAGCCAGCCACCGCTTCTTGTCGAGCTGCTGCTGATGCAGCATTGCCGAGTAGCATCACAGCACGCTCTGAGGAAAGCGCAGCAACTCAGTTCCGGTACATCAGCTCACAGACGCCCTTTGCTGCAGACATCACCCTAGGAGTGATATGGGGAGAGAGCGCCATCTACCTACCTGGAGGGAGCCAGGCCAATTTTGTTCCCTCTGAGCGCCGGCAGCTTGATGGCAAAGCTGCATAAGTGGGGGTTCGAACATGCAACCTCCCACTAGGTTAGGTAATTTTTTTTCTTAAATATTTCTATTGGTCCATTCATCAAGACATTTTGCCGCAGTGTAAGAGACAATTTGTCTGTTTAAATTATGTAGTAAACTAAACATTGGCAAAAATGGAGATGATGAATGGAGAAGATATACGCAACCATATAATGAAGAGTTTTCGGTGTCCCTTATTTTTGTTATGTATCATATGGATCATATAGACCTGAGAATGAAAGATACATACTGTGATGTGAGAGTCATAAATTAACATTGGGCTAGTAAAGTGTCCCATCACTTTTGTCATGTCCCATAAAAGCTAAAAAAAAAAAACTCTGTACTGACCTGTTTATGTGATGTCCTGCCTGTGATTGAATGTGATTACTTAACTGTATTCACAGACAATTCTAAACAACACACTTTTATCTCTGAATGCATTCAAATCCTTACAGCAATGCTCGAAAAATCTAGTAGACAGCCCTCCCTCAACAGTAGAGACAGTTACTCCAACAAAAGTAGGATATACTCTTTTTTAAGCATAGTTTTCTTGGCTGCCAAAGACTATTGACTGTTAAGAACTATGCAGCATCACATGTGCTCCAGCATGTTACCCTGCTTTTTTAACCAAAAAAAAAAAATTGACTTAATTTACTCACCTCCTATGCAAATCATCATAGGCCTTTATGAGCAGCCTGGCTCTGTCTATGCACTGCCTGTAGAGCCGTGTCCATGTCAGCTGACCCAGCGCTGTCGTACAGATGTCCAAACAGCTCTGCCAGCCAGGCATTTGGCCAACAACAGCAACCTTTGACCTAAGCCGGATCACAGCACTGGACATGGCTGGGATTATGGAGGCCAAGGTGTTGGCAAAATGCTGTTTTCTGAACATGGTTTTTATTTTTTACCCATTGTACACGAATCAAATACGAAATTGTGACCACCTGTTCCTGTTTCTTCAATCATTATTTGATTTTTTTTACCTTTAATGATCTTATAGTATATATGCTTTCTTTATATTTTTTATCCCAGCTAACAAAAAACATACTAGTAGAATGTTTTCTAAACTTTACTGTTTATAGAACATTTTTATTTAACATTATTAAATATCTTGGTGACTATGCTGCAATTTTCCATATTTTAGTTTCCATAACATTAGTTCAGTAGTCTGAAACGCACTTACAACATTGTGACTTTTTAAAAAAATTTTCCAGGGACGGTTACAAGCTAACCTTGCTGTTACCTGTTCAAAAAATGATGCTAAATGTTTTTTATTATATTCTCTGTCTGGAATCCTTCTTTCACCCTGTTCTTCAATAATAAGGACCCCACAGGACCATTGCAGACAGCTGTTATATGGGTGGCAGGTCACTATTCTCACCACTACAGTCACACTGGGAAACATGGTAGTGGTCTGTTAGGTAGTTTAGTGTGTTAGTAGTGCACACTGTTTGTGTATATACAAGTATATAAGTGAATCTGATGCAGTAGCAGTGCTGCTGGAGTTTTTAAACGTCTCAGTGTCACTGCTGGATTGAGAATATTGCACAAACAGAGAAGAGTCTTGTGGTCAGCGTCCTGTGAACACTAATAAAAGACCGGATGGTGACCAACCCAAACTGTGCAGCAACAGATCAGAGCTTCTGTCTCTAAATTTAGAGTACATCAGACTTAAATAGTGTTTTAAAAAGTGTTTAAAACCACCAGCAGCACTGCTGTGTCTGATCCACTCCTGTATCCTGACCATTGAAGAAACAGGGTGAAAACAGAATACAGGACCACAGTCTTTAATTATAAAACTACATGCTTCTACGTGCTTCTACATATACAGCTCTAAAAAAAATAAGAGACCACTTAAAACTTTGTGTTTCTTTGAATTTACCAAATTGAAAACCTCTGGAATATAATCAAGAGGAAGATGGATGATCACAAGCCATCAAATCAAGCTGAACTGCTTGAATTTTTGCATCAGGAGTGAAGGCATAAATCTATCCAAAAACAGTGTAAGACTGGCGGAGGAGAACATGATGCCAAGATGCATGAAAACTGTGATTAAAAAACAGGGTTATTCCACCAAATATTGATTTCTGAACTCTTAAAACTTTATGAAAATGAACTTGTTTTCTTTGCATTATTTGATTTTTGAACTCTCTGCATCTTTTTTTGGTTATTTCTCATTTTCTCCAAATAAATGCTCTAAATGACAATATTTTTTTATTTGGAATTTTGGAGAAATGTAGGAGAACTTTGGGAGAAACTGATTCAGAAACTGAAGTGGTCTCTTAACTTGTTTCAGAGCTGTATTCTGTATATATCAGTAGAGCTGAAAGAAAAAAGCTGGATAATGTGTGTAGAAACAAAGAGTTGGTCATAATGTTATGCTTGGTCTGTGTATTTTTTAACCAAGGCTTTTTGGCCACCATGCTCGTGCAGTCGTAGGCATATGCCTATCACTCTGAGTCATGCTTTGGAGCGGCTCTGGATCTCTTGTAAGTCATTTCACGGTGAGCTGTTGCTCTGTTTGAAGAATCCCTTCCTCAATCACTCCCATGTGTACACTTTAATGCACGGAGCTCTGCGAGAAACTGATTCGGCGAGAATTGATGCGATGTGGGCTCCTTTGTGCAAACAGGGTGGCTGCTGGATCGACTCGGTATTATTTTCTCTGGATAAGAGGAGGACGAGAGGCTTTTAACTGCTCACGATCTGTATTTCCAACCCAAAACACGGCAGCCAGAAGCCCTTCTTCCAGTGTGGGATTTCTGCACAATCTCTTGACAAAGTGATTTAATTTCAATGCTCTGCTTCCTGCCGAGCTGTCAGATCCGTCCATGTTCTACCTACTGTGTAGTCAAATCTTTCTCTGTTCATGCAAATTGCCGCGATCACGCTTGGATATTTATGTATAGAATCAGGTTGATGATGTCAGTGGTGATGAGGATTTGCACTGTTAAAAATAAAAGTACCACAGGGCCCAAAGAACCTTCCACTGTAGGGTTCTTTGAAGAAGCATGTTTATAAATTATTTGAATGGAGATGAAAGAAGAATCACCACATCATATAAAGCATACCAACCAATTAACCTACTAATCCCATACTTTACTGGTGCTTCCAGACTCCTGGAAGACATCTACTTGCATTCCTTACTCCTACGTCACAAGCCATTGCTCGAATGATATCGGATTTGTATATCTTGACGCACATTGACACATTTATAAATGTCTCCTTCTTCACCAGCAACACAAAACGTCATATTTGAGAGACGACTTGTGGCTTTATAAAGGGAAATGGATGTGTTTGTTGTCTTTTGCTGGAGTGGAGAAACAGCAAACAGCAGGTCTGAAGTACATGCTCAGGTCAAGAAGGTAAAAAAAGACCAGGCAGTTTGCTTTTGCTGTTTTTGCAGCTATACAGGTAGCGGCTCAGCTGCACCAAGACATGTGTGGCTACGAGAGAGAAGCACGTTGCGCATGCATAAAAGCAAATTGAAGGAATTCCGATATGACCATTCACATTTATGTCGAATGTCCATGAATCGGATAAGTATCTGATTTAGAACCACATATGAAAGTCACTCAAATCTGATTTGAAAAAATCAGATTTGGCACGTTCACACAGCCATGAAAAAAATTAGATCTCAGCCACTTCAGCCTGGCAATGTGAGCGTAGCATTTGCACAGCTTCCTATGCATTCTACACCACATACTATATATATATATATATATATATATATATATATATATATATATATATATATATATATATATATATATATATATATATATATATATATGCTGAACATGCCTGTAGATGATTGTAAACTTTTGCATATAAAACAAAATACAAGACAATTTGTCTTGTTTTTTTTTATATAATTTTTTTTTTTTTTTACATTAAGAATAAAGGTAGTGCTAGTTTTCATGCCATCTACTGTGCTTTTGCTTGAAATTTTGAAAATACTCTTTCAGGGCAGAGTTATCATGATCATGATCCTCATGATCAATTCACTGTCACTGTTTTGACTAGAACTTGTTTATTTGTCATTATAGCATCATCCCTTCACTCCCATTAATTCATTTTCTACAGCTAGAGTTGACTAGAGTTTATTTTCCCAACATCCACCAAACAGCATGTTTTCATTTGGTGCAGGTCACTATGTTCTACTTCACAGTCTTTCTGACCTACACTCTATTTGTCTATTTTTTTTTTATTCACTCCCATTCATTGTTGTGCGTGCCCAAACTGCATTTATTCTTTATGGGCAGGTTTCAGGGCTAAGTGCTAATCCAGAGTCATACTGACCTGCACTCATCTGTTTTGAAGTTTTTTCATCACTCATTACTCTTATTTACTACCATTTATGTTTGTTCATGCCCAAGACCTAGAGTTTCATTTCCCCAACAGTCACTTTAAACTGCATATTATTCTTCTTTCATTCTTCATTCTTTCCATTTAGCTTTGCAACCCTTCAGTTTTTGGAATGTTGGAAATCATCGTAAGTATTCATCATAGGTTTTCGATATGATTGCCGACTTTTTGACCCAACGGTATATTGTATTGGTGAATATATACTGATACAGTGCTAACATGCTATCATTCCTTCAGTGTATAAATATAAATTTCATTCCAAACGTAGGCATTTGCCCTATCATTTTCTTAGCATCACCTTTCCTTTCACTCACACTGAAGAGTCCGTCAAAGACTGACAGCCTTAACATACTCTCTCCTCTCTCAGCCATTGATTCCAGGTCCGGAGGGTCGATCAAACTCCATTCAGTCAGATTCCATCTCTCTCTATCCTCCTTCAACTGCATTATATTGATACTCCCCAACATCTCCATTGATCCCCACCATCCACTCCTCTTCTACTGATGTGGAGAGGCCGTAGCTTTAATTTGTGACAGATTTACACCACCTCCAGCTCTTCTTTAACTCTTCCGCCTTCTACAGGCTTCGTGATTTAGCGGCTAAAGAGGAAGAAGAGTTATTGTCAATTGTGGACGTTCCACAGGCAAGGAGAAGGTAGAGCCTGCTCGTAATTCAGTGGACGAGTGTCTAGTTAGTCAATCACTTGATCTGTAATCACAAATGCTGCCAGATATTACATGAATGATGAGTGGTAATAAAAGCTCTTACTTTTCCCTGCGCATGGGGTCTTAAGTGTTATTGGCAGGGGCCGCCTAGTCCCTGGAGAGCCAAGACTGTGAAACACAAGCTCCGATATAAACTGCCTCATTGGCTTCAGTGTGTGTCTGTATGTGTGGACTGTAAAGATCGTATATAACATATGTATGTATTTCCATGTCATTTTGGAAGTTTATCACATTCGATTAATCAGATTTCAGTTTACATAACTAAGTTTATGTTTCAAATAACTACAAAAACTACGGTTTCAAGGTTGGTGTAATAATTAATTTTAACATAAAGATTGTGGCATATTTTAATTAGAATAATTAAATTCACATAATGTGAATTTACATTGTGTCCAAATTTCATGATAAATGAAACAATAACCTTTAAGATCTTACAAAACAAAATAAATGTGCATATAACCCTAAAGTGTACCCAGAAATATCCGTAATATTTGCAGGGATATATTGTGTACTTTTATTATGATTCGCACTACAGCTCCAGGCCACTTGTGGTGCTGTTTTGCCAAATACATACAGTACAACCTGTCTGCTATGAGGTAGAAGAAGAATTAAGAAAATAGCTTTGATTTCCTTCATTTTGGAGCTTTTTAAAAATGTATTAATGTGGTAAGAATTTCATATTATACTATGTCTGCTTTCGGTTATGTTATGGTTAGAATTGTGTTCAGATGTAGTGGGTTAAGTTAATGGTAAAGTGTAGGTTAAGTTGAGGTTTAGGTTGAGGCATGTGTTAAGGTTAGGTTTAGGCTGAAGTGTAGGATAAGATGAGGTTTAGGCTGATGTGTAGGTTAGGTTAAGGTTTAAATTGGGGTTTAGGTTAGATTTAGGTTTAGGCAGAGGTGTAGGTTAAGATTAAGTTTTAGGCAGAGGTGTAGGATAAGATTAGGTTTTATGCTGATGTGTAGGTTAAGATTAAGTTTTAGGCTGAGGTGTATTTTAAGATTAAGTTTTAGGCTGAGGTGTAGGTTAAGATTAAGTTTTAGGCTGAGGTGTATTTTAAGATTAAGTTTTAGGCTGAGGTGTATTTTAAGATTAAGTTTTGGGTTGAGGTGTATTTTAAGATTAAGTTTTGGGCTGAGGTGTAAATTAAGATTAAGTTTAAGGCTGAGGTGTAGGTTAAGATTAAGTTTTAGGCTGAGGTGTAGGTTAAGATTAAGTTTAAGGCTGAGGTGTAGGTTAAGATTAAGTTTTAGGCTGAGGTGTAGGTTAAGATTAAGTTTAAGGCTGAGGTGTAGGTTAAGATTAAGTTTTAGGCTGAGGTATAGGTTAAGATTAAGTTTAAGGCTGAGGTGTAGGTTAAGATTAAGTTTTAGGCTGAGGTGTATTTTAAGATAACATTTTATTCTGATGTGTAGGTTAAGGTTAAGTTTTATGCTGAGGTGTAGGTTAAGATTTGGTTTGTGCTGAGGTGTAGGTAGACTAGATTTAGGCTAAGGAGTGGATTAAGTTTAGGTTGAGTTCTAAATTAAGTTTAGGTTTAAGATGAGGTTAGACTGAGGTGTAGGTTATGATAACATTTTATTCTGATGTGTAGGTTAAGATGAAATTTTAGGCTGAGGTGTAGGTTGAAATTAGATTTAGGTTGAAGAGTGGATTAAGTTTAGGTTGAGATGTAGGTTAAGATAAGGTTTTATGCTGAGGTGTAGGTTAAGATTTAGGTTTAGGTTGAGGAGTGAATTAGGTTTAGGTTGACCTGTAGATTAAGTTTAGGTTTAAATTGAGGTTAGGATGAGGTGTGGTCAGTGCAATAACTAGGAATGCATCAAATAGTCAGAAAATACAATTATTTGGCTAAAAATAACAAAATGTCTCCTGGGATGTAAAGGATTATTTTTAAATTAAACGTTCATTTTAAATTAAAAGTTTGGAAACATTTTTTTCTTTGAGAAGATAAAAATACATTAAGGCTGTTTAATTTTATTTGTATTTTTATTTTATGCAGTGGTAAAAAAAGTCTAGTGTGTCTTGCCTTTTAAAGAAAAGGCAATTATAAGACTATATTTAATCAAATTACTGAAAACTCAGTATTTGTAACATTTTAATAAAAAAAAAGCTTCAAAATGTTTTTAAAACATTTTTATTTCCATATATTGTCATTTAGATACATGATTTGCAACGTTCTCTGTTTCAAATCATTAGCTTTTTGCTTGTCTGGTTTGTGTCAGTAATTGATTTATATGCGGAGGGTTAAACTATGTTTAGTACAATCCTGTATGAATCCTGAAATCCTGATCTTTTATAGTAGAATACAGTATATACAAATTCCTCTTTAGACCAGGCTGTACTAAAGAATGTGTTTGTGGATCTGAGCATACAACAGGTCAATTACATTAACTCGTAACTCACACCTACAGTACGGGACTAACTACTGAGAAATCGTTTTTTGAGTGCTGGATAGCAGGGCTTGAACTTTGTACTTAACAGCATATTTCTTCAGTATATTCATAGTAATAATTCCAGCATTGTTTTCACCCCAGCGGCTGGCCAGAAGATCAAGCATGACAGCTTTATTGATACAAAAGGGCCACGATAATTACAGCTTGCACTATTGATCACACCTATTGATAAAATCATATTTTACTGTAGGGCGTCGTGCATCTGATGCAAACACACCGCAGCCAGTGTAAATCTCTATCTCCAACCAGCCGTAGCTGTCGAGCTACAGAGCGCTTCATGTGTCTAAAGCGCGAATGCAATCTTTCTCTCTCGTTTCTGTTTCACCCACCGACACCCACACACGTACCGACAGATAAAATGCATTAATCTTTACATTCAAGCCGGCCTAGACAAAACACGGGATGTTTAGATACGTGCAGTTGAAGACCATTTCCTTTTTTTTCTGCTCTTTCTGAAAGCGACATGTATTTCCACTGAGCTGCAACTTGATAGTACTTGCACCGGGGCCCTCTCCACCATTTCTTCATATGAGATTATATCAGATATGATAAAGGACCATGCTGAGGCTGTTTCTGTCGTGTATGATGATGATTTGTGCTGTCAGTGCTGGCAGAATACGCACTGCCTCGATGGACGACAATACGGTTCAAACGTCTCATGGTAAATATGATTGGAGATTAATCGTACTTTGGAGGGCTGCTGCTATGTACAGTATAGAGAGTAAATCGGAGGGAAAGAGTCTGTTGAAGAGCCCATATTGAAAAAAAGCATGTTTTCCCACTATCTTTAGATAAAAGATAAATTTGATGCACCCAGTTAATATAGTTGTATATGAAAACTGAGGAAGGAACATGGAAATACTGTGTGTAATATTTTTTTGTTGAAAGACCATGACAAGTCACAGGACCTATATAACCTTACCTAACCTTTCATTCATTTGACAAATTTTAAATCCAGCCCAAAATATTTACCTTCTCTGCTTGACCTTCTGTAGCATAATTAGATACAGGTGCATAAAAAATATATTTTTTTTTGAGTTTCATTGAAAAGTTATTTTTTTTAGTTATTCAGTTGAAAATGTGAAACTCATATATTATATAGATGTATTACACACAGACCGATCTATTTTAAGTGTTTATTTATTTCTCATATTGTTCATAATTATGGCTTACAGCCAATGAAAACCCAAAAATCAGTGTCTCAGAAAATTTGAATATTATATAAGACCAGTTGGTACTTTTGGCAGTGTGGGCAATGTGCCAAGTCCTGCTGGAAAATGAATTCCGCATCTTCACAAATATAAAAAAAAATTCTAAATTTACTGATGGTCAGTAATGGTTTGGAAAGCCATGTCATCTGCTGGTGTTGGTGTTGAGTTTCACATTTTGAACTGAATTACTGAAATAAAGTAACTTTTCATTGATATTCAAATGTTTGAGGTGCAACTGTAATTTATATTCTTTTATTCTGTAACTTATATTATTTTACTCCTATAAGGAGTGTTTTAGCTTGAATTGCTTTGAAATGAGAAACAACACAGGACAGTCAATCAAAAGAGACGTCATCTTAGAGATGCAGTGGCAGATTATAACTTTTTTTGTGGCCTCCATAGAGGCCTCCACCTCAATAGTTGCACACATGTTTTTAGCTACTAATAGTTATTAATACATCTGCAGACTGTATTACGTTTTACATTTATACATTTTTTAAGATTATACATCTTATTTTTCTGCTGTTATCAGAATACTTTCATTACAAGATTCATGGGCTTATTTGCTAAAATATTCAAACTTCAAACTAAGTGTGTGAATCTTCTGCTTATTCTTGTTTTGCTGGTACAATCAAGGTTCTCCAGGTATTTTTACCAGCAGATTTTTGACCTTGCTTGGTAGAATCTTGAGGCTTGACAGATGCTGACCTACTGTCACTTTTCTCACCAAAATCAGACTTCATGATTTCATAGATAAAGAACAGTATTCCGAAGCTGACTTTTATTACTTTTTTTGTTGGCTCCCCTTTATGTAAAGAGGGCCCTGGGTGCCCCTGGGGTGTCCCACACTTTGAGAACCATGACTTTGTACAGGATAAAAAGAGGATGAAGTAAAGTAAAAATATATATATATAAAAAAGTTGAATAAATATAAGAAAACAGAAACATATCAATTCTTTAATTTCATTATTAAAAAAAGTAATTTTCTGAAACTTTATTTATTTGACATGGCCACGTGTAGTCATACATACATTTCTGACAATTCCATCAGTTTCTTCTGTAATCCTGCCCTGATAACTGCGTAGACAATCACAACAGAAGCATAAAAAATGAAAGTCCAAATTTATTACTGTTGAAAGGAAAGAAAATAGCCGTTCCGACTTTAAGGTTAAAATGTGCTGCACTAGACTGTGTTTCCTTTTTGGCCGTCAGTTCAAAAGAAGATTTCTCTTTTTTTTTTTGTTCCCGTGTATGTTTTTTTTTTTTTTTTTTTTGCCTTTCGCCAAGGTCTGAGCCACTGGGGTGCCGTTACAGATGGATCTCGCTGCAGAATGGTTTTCAGATTTAAGGGCCAAAGGCTCGCAAATGTTATTGGCCTTGCTGTTCGGTGACAAAGCGCCCCAGTTTCGGCTGCGATACCAAGGCCGCGTTTTGGCACGGGTGTAAGAACTGCCTTGGGATTCAATATAAAATCCCAGAGCGTGGATTCTATTCAGCGTAATTAGCAGTGAATTGTTTTACACCCACTAAGTATGCAATAACTTAATCTCCTTATGTAGCCAGGTATATGTGATGAGCGCTGGAGTGGATTTGGTCCCGTTTCCATTGCGGATTCTGATGCCAGGAAATGGAACTCCGTGTTCCTCCGTGTTCCTTTCCCTGTGGCGAAGAGTATGAAAAGAGTTTCTTTGTGGTAGGAGGCTGGCCAGCCACAGTGTTGTGGAAATTATATTTAAAAAATATCTGTCTGCTAAAGGACTGTGCTTCTGTATTTCACACTGTATTTTAAATGTGTAATTAGATTTTAATATTTTGTAGTAAGATTTGTATCCATGTCCTTGTCTAGTCTTATGCATAGTGTGTGCACTGAATTGACTTAATTCTTGATTCAAATACATCATACTTAATTTACACATGAATCCACATGAAATACTGTATATTAAATTAAACACGATTTTGTCTTCTGGTTTTACGTAGTTTCAGAGATTTTCAGAGATTTGGAGGTGTTGATATTTTTAGTTTTATGGCCCATATTTATTTGGATTAGCTTTAATGCATCAAAGCATTGCAATCAATGCATCCTTGTTTTTGGTGCTTACAGCATGTACAACAGTATAAGCTATTGAATAGCCTGAATAGCATTTTAAACAAAAAAAAAAAAAAAAAGGAAGGACAAGCTTTCTTCACACATCACCATCTGAACATCTCAACATCTCAACAGTCTTACAGAGCTACTGACGACGGATTCGCTTCTAAAAACACGGTAAACCAAAGAGAATCTCTCACACAACAACAAAAAAAAACATTAACAAAATGTGTGATATTTTCTCAGAACAGCCCTGTCGGTACCAGTCAAACGCTGTTTTTTTAGTAATCGGATCAGAAGGCAAAGAGAGGAGATTCCCCGTGACAGTGTGATGGATATGGAATAAGTAAACAGCGAATTTACAGAAGCTGACGGCGTTTGAAAAAAGAAGAGCGCTCTTTTTTTTTTTTTTTTTTACCCATCCCTCTGCTTATCTCACCCCATAAATCACTCCCGCTGGGCTGCATAAATAGGTCTCATCTTGTCATCCACTCTCAGGCACCATGTAGTTCCACTTTAACCTCTACATGTGGCAATGGTCACCCATGCCAAGTGCACACCATGACCCTTCTTGACCTTGGCCATTCATATTTAATAGTCGTTAAAAGGCGGTGTCAGCCTGGACAACAAAGACTTTGCAGTTGCAACTACTGTATATGCACACACACAGAGCCATTATTGTTCATTATTGTATCATTATCCGGTCATTTTCTATAGGACATTGTGGTGTGGGGTAGATAAGCAGTTATCGGCTTAATAATGGCCACCATTCATGCCTGTCGGTTGTCAGTAGCCCTATACATATAAAGGTTCCTGAATGGTTCTTTGGATTGCTTTGGATTGTTTGGTTTTAGAACCCACTTTTCATTGGAATCATTTGATCATTGGATATTCTTCACAGTTTTGGAGGCTCTTCAGATCAATTGAGATTCAGTACCAAGAGTACCAAGAGTATTTCTTTATTGGTAAAAAAACAATAATATAATAATGTAACTTTTCCTGGTAGCAATATTACCTTAATCTGAGAAGTTTTTGACCTTTATTGTCAGATTATCAATCCAGTAATGGCAACCATGCATGCTTGTCAATTATTGGTAGTCTTATACACATAAACGTTCCTGAATTGTTTTTTGAATTGCTTTGGATTGTTCGGTTTTGGACCAAACTTTTTTTATTGGTGGTATAGAACCTTTCAATGATTAGATGTTCTTCAAGTTTTTGGAGACCCTTAAGATCAATTCTGATTCAGTCCCAAAAATATTAGTGTTTATTTATTGATGATACCGATACAAAAGTATTACTAATGTTCCTCAGGTTGCCTTTGGCCATAATATTGTAACTTCTTCTGGTAGCAATACTACAATAATGTTGGAATTTTTCATCAGTGGTATAGAACCTTTCAATGATTAGATGTTCATGAGGTTCTTGGAGACTCTTAAGATCAATTCCAATTTAGTGTCAAAAGAATCATTGTTTATTTATTGGTGAAACTGATACAAAAGTATTAGAACCCTTTTTTCATTGGATGTTTTTTTTAGGTTTCTGAAGGCTTTGGTCATAATATTGTGACATAATATTAAAATGGTTGCAAAGCCATTTAACATAATAATTGTATGCCTTCATTCTCTAAATATTTCAGCTATATCATCAATTAAGTAGTTATCAACTTGCCTATTGGCTGTATTCTTGGACATGTACAGAAAATGTTCCTGAATGGTTCTTTGGATTGCTTTGGATTGTTTAGTTTACCTTTTTTATTGGTTGGTAAACTGTAGAACCAGGAGGTCTACAGGTCTACAGGTCTACATCATTGGAGGTTCTTCAGGTTCTTGACGGCTCTTTAAATCCATTCAGATCCAAAATGGTTCAATGAGAAACCCAAAGTGGTTCTTCTCTGGAACCTGAGGCTCCTGTCAAAGTGGTTTTGTCGCTGTATTTCATTGCGCTCCTTAGCCCATCTTATGGCTGTGCTAACCTTTGACTCGAGCCCCCGTTTTAAAGGCTTTGCTCTTTGCCCCGGGTCCATTAGACCTGGCTGGAGTATACTTTAATAATTGCCACGACCACCATCAAACCAACATATGAGGGGCTGGGCCAGGCTGGGAAAGCAGCCTGTCCAGAAACCTTTTGGCCCCTGGGTCAGGCGGCGCAGCATATGCTCCTGTTGAGACCATCCATTTGACCTAGAGCTCCATACAGTACAGGTCTGCACGTCAGAGTTATTGATAGACCCGGGACAATTTTTTATAGCTCACTCTCGACCTCTGACATCCGCAGACCAAAACGACTGCCATCCACAGCCACCGAACGCATGATCAGATGGCTGTCTCAAGGTTGCATCTGAATGAGCCTAAAGATTGATGGTTTTCCTGTGTATATAATGTAACGATCGGGAGCCGGGGGACCCTGGATGCATGTGGCAAGTAACTTTATTAGAGCTGTTCCAGGAAATGGGTCCAGAAGGCAGGCAGGGTTAATATGGGCAAATACATGTTAGGAGATCCAAACAGAGACAAATGATGGCTGTGTTTAAATAGAAAAAGCATAAAAACATACGTTAATCATCAAAAAAGAGTCCTATATCAACCCATACCAATGAAAAACATATCCAAAATCATGACTCCAATAAAAATAGTGGGCAGTGTCCAAAACAGTTACAGTATTTCAAGTGTTTAAGAGCATTTATATTAGTCTGTTTATCCAGTATCATTTACACAGTGTACAGAGCAGCTACTGGGTTTAAATCAAAACTAAAAATGGGCAAAAATGAAAATATATATTTGTATTAGACAGCAACAATATAATTATATATATCTTAAAATATTATTAGAAATAATTTCATAGAGGTACTTTTGTTTATTTTATTTTATAAATAAGAGATGAGTTTGTGTAAAAGGAAAGAACCTGTTTGCAGCTTTAAATAACTTCCAAATGATGTAAAAATTCCAAGAATCCTTTTTTTTTATCAGACCTGGTTTCCTTACATTGCTCTTCCATGGCATTTCTCAATAAAAACCTTTGTGGGACCTCTTCTTATAAGACCATGTCTTCTTAAGACCATAAGCCATGTCCAGCTTATAAATTAACCAGTGTGATGGACCCTACGATGGACTGGCATCTGTTGTGTATTCTTGCCTTGTGCCCAATGATTGCAATTGGGCCTGTCTAAAGCGAAAA
Organism: Astyanax mexicanus; assembly: GCF_023375975.1. Taxonomy (NCBI): domain Eukaryota; kingdom Metazoa; phylum Chordata; class Actinopteri; order Characiformes; family Acestrorhamphidae; genus Astyanax; species Astyanax mexicanus. Next base: position 26,364,870 of record NC_064429.1, on the reverse strand, counting down.
TCCCTAAAGTTATTAAGTTTTTTAATTTCATATACACAGTGTTTACATTTGAGCACTGATAGGAGGAGTAAACAATGTTGATTTTCTATCTGGTTTTAGTGGCATCTGTCAAGGTGTGGTATCTATCTACATATTAGGCAGCAAGTAAACAGTCAGTTCTTGGTCAGTGTAGTCCAGTGTAGCCTCTACTTCACACAAACAGGCATTTGAAAAACCTTCTATTAAGCTATATGAATGAATGAGTCCCTATCTACAGGTATCAGGGTTTTTAAATGGCTTTTGTTTGGATTTCAGTCCACATTAAAATGCTAATTTTCATCTTTGGAGATTTTCTGTGTTTTGGCGTGGACAGGCAATTTAGAGCTTCATGAAAACACTGACATCGAACTCTTCCATATATCTGATTGAATCTCAAATTTTCCCTTTTATAGTCCCTATATAGTACAACTACATAACGCTGCTGTCCAATAAAAAACTTAATAAAAAATGTATCTTCAAAACAGCAGCTTTAGAGGATTGAGATAAAACCTTTCTTACCTTTAAGTGGAAGTCAATGTAAAATAGTTTATTTCAGGTCATTTTTTTTTTTAATAAGAATTTATTTTGGTCCATTCATTAAGATTCTTTACAGGGTATAAGGGACAGTTTGTGTGTTCAAATTACTGTATGTAAACTAAAAATCGGCAAAAGTGGAAATACTTGTTTTTTTTATTATTTATTGGCCAGGGACGATAAGTCGTAACACTACAACAGCTAAACACCTATTTCAGCAGTAGTTTGGCTTTTTTCAAATATATACTAAAATAATTGTTAGTACTACTCAATTAGGAATGCATATACCTGTATTTAGATATTGAATCTGTACTTACCTGTCACAGTTTAGCCTTTGTCTGTCTTCTGTTTCTCCCTCGTTTGGTCTCTTGTGCTCCTGCCCCTCTGTTTTTCTGTCAGTGTTCACAGCCATGTGCTATTGTTGTTGTTAGTATTTGTCTCCACCCTAGCTCCGCCCCAGCCCTGCCCTGTAGCATCAGTGTTCTCACCTGTGTCCTGTTTGTAACCCCGCCCCCTCGTCTTCCTAGCCCAGGTGTTTCTCACTCTCCTCTTGTATTTAAGCCCCTCTGTTAGAATGTTCAGTGTCGAGTCTTTTGTATTTTGTCTTTTGTATCCTGTATTTTGTATCCTATATCCTTAGTCTGTATGTATCCTTGCTGCCCGTATGTTTCCTAGTCCTAGTTTCTTAGTCTGTGTTTCTTAGTTTATATCATCCTAGCCTTGTTTTTGCGTTACCCGCGTTTTGTTTATTGTTTTGTTTTATCTTGTATGTTTAAATAAATATATATATTGCACTTACGTCCATCCCTCCGTCTCCCGTGTAACATAAGACTCGACCTAAAATATGGACGTAGCAAGGTGGCAGGCTACGAGGAAGGCGGACCTCGAATATCTGCGGTTCCTCGCCGAGCAAATTCGGGGAGATGAACCGCTCCCGGCGCCTCTCCTTGGCTTGGAGCTCGTCAGCCCAGCTCCAGCTAAGCTAGCTAGCCTGCTAACTCCACCGCGCTCTCAAGCCCGGCCGCCTTCCAGCTCTCAAGCCCGGCCGCATTCCAGCTCTCAAGCCCGGCCGCCTTCCAGCTCTCAAGCCCGGCCGCCTTCCAGCTCTCAAGCCCGGCCGCCTTCCAGCTCTCAAGCCCGGCCGCCTTCCAGCTCTCAAGCCCGGCCGACTCCCAGCTCTCAAGCTCGGCCGGATCCCAGCTGTACAGCCCGGCTGGATTCCGGGTTTTCGACTCCTGCTCCGGAAGCAAGCTCCGGTCCGGTGTTTTCAGCCACGCCCACTGCTGAGTCTGCGGTTCCAGTCCGGATCTTGGCGGCAGCCGCACTCTCAGCTCCCGCTGAAGCGGCTTCTTCGCCAGCAGGACCCACCGCCTCTGTTTCAGCGCTGCTCGCGGCTCCGGCCGCCTCTGGATCAGCGCTGCTCGCGGCTCCGGCCGTCTCTGACTTTGTACCCGCGGTGCCTGCCGCGCTCACGCCAGCAGAACCCACCGCCTCTGTTTCAGCGCTGCTCGCGGCTCCGGCCGCCTCTGGATCAGCGCTGCTCGCGGCTCCGGCCGCCTCTGACCCAGTTCCCGCGGCCCCGGCCGCCTCTGACCCAGTTCCCGCGGCCCCGGCCGCCTCTGACCCAGTTCCCGCGGCCCCGGCCGCCTCTGACCCAGTTCCCGCGGCCCCGGCCGCCTTTGACCCAGTTCCCGCGGCCCCGGCCGCCTCTGACTCTGTGCCCGCTGTTACCCCAGTTCAGGTGCATGGGGGTCCAGCCTCTGCTCCTGTGCCTACTCCTAGGTCACGAGCTCCTAGACCCGCCGCGCCTGCTCAAGCTGCACCCGCCGCGCCTGCTCAAGCTGCACCCGCCGCGCCTGCTCAAGCTGCACCCGCCGCGCCTGCTCAAGCTGCACCCGCCGCGCCTGCTCAAGCTGCACCCGCCGCGCCTGCTCAAGCTGCACCCGCCGCGCCTGCTCAAGCTGCACCCACCGCTCCAGCTCCAGCTCCAGCTCAAGCACCAGCAGCACCCGCTGCTCCAGCCTCAGCTCCAGCTCAAGCACCAGCAGCACCCGCTGCTCCAGCCTCAGCTCCAGCTCAAGCACCAGCAGCACCCGCTGCTCCAGCCTCAGCTCCAGCTCAAGCACCAGCAGCTACCGCTGCTCCAGCCACAGCTCCAGCTCCAGCACCTGCTGCCACAGCTCCAGCTCCAGCACCTGCTGCCACAGCTCCAGCTCCAGCACCTGCTGCCACAGCTCCAGCTCCAGCACCTGCTGCCACAGCTCCAGCTCCAGCACCTGCTGCCACAGCTCCAGCTCCAGCACCTGCTGCCACAGCTCCAGCTCCAGCACCTGCTGCCACAACTCCAGCTCCAGCACCTGCTGCCACAGCTCCAGCTCCAGCACCTGCTGCCACAGCTCCAGCACCTGCTGCCACAGCTCCAGCTCCAGCACCTGCTGCCACAGCTCCAGCTCCAGCACCTGCTGCCACAGCTCCAGCTCCAGCACCTGCTGCCACAGCTCCAGCTCCAGCAGCTCCCGCTGCTACAGCCTCAGCTCCAGCACCAGCAGCTCCCGCTGCTACAGCCTCAGCTCCAGCACCAGCAGCTCCCGCTGCTACAGCCTCAGCTCCAGCACCAGCAGCTCCCGCTGCTACAGCCTCAGCTCCAGCACCAGCAGCTCCCGCTGCTACAGCCTCAGCTCCAGCACCAGCAGCTCCCGCTGCTACAGCCTCAGCTCCTGTGTCTGCAGTGCCTGCCGCTCATGTGGTACCCACTGCCTCTGACCCTGTGCCCGCGGCTCCGGCCGCCTCTGACCCTGTGCCCGCGGCTCCGGCCGCCTCTGACCCTGTGCCCACTCCCAGAACTTTGTATACCCCCAGGCCTGCCCCAAGGCCCCCTGTCTTTGCCCCCAGAACTGTGCCCAGGCTGGCTCCTTGGACTTCCGTACAGACTTTCGCCAGTCCTGGGCACCCACCAATGTTTGTTCCCGTGTCTCTCCCTGTCCTGGTCCCGGTGTCTGTGTTTGTTCCCATTCCTGTCCCCGGTGGTTTTCCTGTTCCCGTCCCTGTCACTGTGTTTGTGTCCGTCCCTGTCCAGGTATTTGTTCCAGTTCCCCGGTCCAGTTTTGTCCAGCCCCCTGTCCAGTCTCAGCCCCGTGTCCAGCCTCCTGTCCAGCCCTGTGTCCTGTCCCCTGTCCAGTCTCAGTCTCCGTTCCCTGTCCAGTCTCCGTCTCCTGTTCGGTCCCCTGTCCAGTCTCTGTTTCCGTCCACAGTCCAGTCCCTACCCTCTGTCCAGTCTAAGCCCCTAGCCCAGTCTATGTTCTCCTCCACAGTCCAGTCTCTGTCCCAGTCTAATGTCCAGTCCTCTGTCCAGTCTCCGTTCGTGTCCCCTGTCCAGTCCCTGTTCCCTCTCTCTCGGCGCCTCTGGTAGTGGCGCCGTTGAGGGGGGGTAATGTCACAGTTTAGCCTTTGTCTGTCTTCTGTTTCTCCCTCGTTTGGTCTCTTGTGCTCCTGCCCCTCTGTTTTTCTGTCAGTGTTCACAGCCATGTGCTATTGTTGTTGTTAGTATTTGTCTCCACCCTAGCTCCGCCCCAGCCCTGCCCTGTAGCATCAGTGTTCTCACCTGTGTCCTGTTTGTAACCCCGCCCCCTCGTCTTCCTAGCCCAGGTGTTTCTCACTCTCCTCTTGTATTTAAGCCCCTCTGTTAGAATGTTCAGTGTCGAGTCTTTTGTATTTTGTCTTTTGTATCCTGTATTTTGTATCCTATATCCTTAGTCTGTATGTATCCTTGCTGCCCGTATGTTTCCTAGTCCTAGTTTCTTAGTCTGTGTTTCTTAGTTTATATCATCCTAGCCTTGTTTTTGCGTTACCCGCGTTTTGTTTATTGTTTTGTTTTATCTTGTATGTTTAAATAAATATATATATTGCACTTACGTCCATCCCTCCGTCTCCCGTGTAACATTACCTCTTGTCCTGTTGTCTTAGTTGTCTTTATGTCTGACTGTTGTGTTGCCCTGTATTGGCTTGTAAAATGCTTGTGTAAGCGTTTTTTTTTTTTCTTTTTTTCATCTTTGTGTGGATGTTTTCTCTCTTTTAAAAAATATTCAGAGAACTGTAGAATTAATAAATAAAAAAAATATTAGCAGCTTAAGTAAGACTGCTCGATTTATTTTAAACATCATCATCCAAAATGTGAACGGGTGTTTAAATAACGTCCTCAAAAGAACCCTGAGTGTCATTTTCTGGATGCTACTGTATATGCTTCTGTATATCTCGACTCAGCCCAGACTCGGTTAGCGGTGACACAGCAGCAGCAGAAGAAGCAGCAGCAACAGACACATCAAAGGCTTCGGCTGCTCCCCAGAAACTGCTCTTTACAGTGTGCCAATGATATACATAACAAGCCGTGACAAAATGATTCCACCTTGACTTGCTTGTTTCTCGCGGACCGCTTTAAGGTGCCGCTGCTATGCATTGTCTTTCACTGCTAGCGCTGCGTACTCATCTTCCTACACTGCGGTCATTTACCATCTTTTCCCTCCAAGTTCCCTCAGCGAATTGTTGTCAGACTATCTCGGCACTCCAGGCTGAACAGGAGAAAAGAACAAGGAGGAGAAAAGAAAAAAAAAAGAACAACAAAAAAAAAACCTCCACCTCGTTCCCCCCCTCTTCTTCATAACAGGGACTGGAGCTGGAGCTCAAGCACTGTGATTAAGATAAGCCCAACCAGAGCTGGACAATTACCTGACGACTAACCTTTTCTGGAGCCACTTAAGGATGTAAGGACCCCTGAGAACCGTTGTTTTCTCTGCGAGGAACACGGCACTTGACAGCAGCAGCCTGGAGAGCGGCTAGCGGCTAACGGCGGTATCATGTTTGAGATTACCTAATCCTCTCACAGCATCAGAGCTGAAGGATTTTGTCATATTTGAGGTAAAAAAAAAAAAGCGAGATGACTGGATGTTTTCAGTGAATAAATGGTAACTAAAAGTTTGAGTAAAAAGAAGGATATTATGCATAAGGCTTTCAAAAACATTATATATTTGGCCTGGAATTAGTGGTGTGATTTATTGTTTGGCGCCCATTCAACTGTGGTAATCAAGCTATTTGCTTGATTTTGATAGGTCATAAAGCAATGTTTGATTGAAATGGGTTAATAATTTACTTTAATAAGGGTACAACAGAATGTCTCAACTAATTACTAATTAATTGGCACTAGTTAAGACATTATTAATCATTGCACATGTTTAAACTAATGTTTTAACTTAATTATTTTTTATTATCAATATTCCATAGCATTCCTTTAACATTTATTAATGTTTAATAAAAGACTTAAAATAGTGTAAATTAATAATTAGTTGACACTTCACTCAACATAACTATTTAACAACATTTATTTCTGTTGTAAATACTGATTTAATTGATTTAACCCTTACTGTGACCCTTATATGTGACAAACATATACAGAATACAATTAAAGATCTTTACTATGTTTTTGATTGATTGATTGATTGATTGGCCATAATCATTAAAACCACTGACAAGTGAAGTGAATTTCATAAATTTTATATCTCATTACAGTGGCATATGTCAAGAGATGGCATCTACATGTTAGATAGGGGTAGGGGTGTGGGAAAATATCAACATATCGCAGAAAATATTGCGATATTTTGTTTTGCAATACTGTGTCGATTATCAATTTTTAATTATTAGTACATGTAAAAATGTACGTGAAACAGTGGATCATTTAGTGTTGTGTATCTCATAGTATCACAATATATTGTGATATATTGAATCATAACCCCTGTATTGCGATGTATCGTGTATTGTATCGACAAGTCCTTGCCAATGGTCCAAGTGCCAAAAAGAATTATACTGTACATAAATAAATAAGGTACCTTAAGTAGGTGTGTATTTTACAACAGATACTGTGTGTACTTTTGATTGGCCATAACATTAAACCAGGTAAAGTAAATATCCTTAATATCATCTCTACTTACTCTATGGTAACATCTATTATATATACATATTAGGCAGCAAGTGAACAGTCAGTTATGAAAGGTCCTGCGTTACAAATGTGCAAGCATAAAAATGTGAGCAACTTTGGCAGGAGCCACAGTGTGATGCTAGAAAATGGGTTAGAACATCTACAAAACATAAGGCAGGTCTTGTCTTTCGAACCTACTACCCAAGGAAGGAAGGAAAGGGTCATGAACACCCAAAACTCATGATTCATGAAGACCACACCTCTGAAAGAAGTAAAAATCTAATGTAAATATATATATTTTTATTAAACCAACAAGATTCTTCCATACTTCCAAAACCTTTTGTATGATCTGTTGTTGAAAAGTTGTGGAATTGGAATATCGATATATAATCATATTGATCATGAATTTAGGTTGTGGTAATTCAGGGGCTGCTTGGAAACACTCACACCTGTATAAGTTGTGAGGTGTGATCTTGTAAATGACGTTGGATAAATACTGGCCAACATGCTCATGGCAAGGCAATGTGAATTATCGATTATCAATATAATTCAAATGAGAACTTATAGTGTGTGCCAAATGGATGATGAGACATTCCATTTCTGGAATTGTGAATGTCTTTATCATTCCTCAATCCACATTCAAGTCACATGTCTACTGGGAATACATCATAGGAGGCATTACCACCCACAGTGGACTGGGCAGCACAATGGGTGGTGTATGATCGTGACTGGCAGTGTCTGGCTAGAATTTCCCTGCAAACAGACTAGCAAAGCATTCAATGCAATTCAGTCATATCCACATTCAAAACCTTCCCACGAAGACTGTAAAATTTGTGTTGATGAGAGTGAGAACCTAAAAATGTAACATTTGTCCGTATCGTCTGCCGTCAACTCTCGGGTCCTTGAATACGACTGTGTGTATGTGTTTGTGTGTTCCAAAAAGCCTGAGGGAGGCACATGGGAAGCCCTGGCTGGAGAATTACACACACATTCTTCCTCTCATCCACTGCCCAGGACTGCCACACAGCAACCACATGCCGCCCACCCATGCCTAGCCACCCACACACAGGGGTTACCACCATATGACACGTTCAGTATCCCCATTAATTGTTCTTACATTCATTGGATGATTGGATGTCAATCTTTGATACCTGCAACTCAAAAACCAGCACTCGAAGCCTGGAAAAAGGCAGTAAGAACGGCTTGCTGGTGTTATCAGTGACGGAAAACAATGCTTAACCTGTGCAGCCAGACAGGCGGTCATTACCAATCCATTCTGAGCCCTGAGTGGAGGCTGTAAGTATTACAGACTTACAGCTTTGTTCAGCCGCCTTCTGGGGGTTAGCGCCTGCTGCGAACGCGGCCGTCGGAATCGAGCGTCCCCCTGGTTGCGCTCGCGAGGCGAAGTCAGGGGTTATTTGCTGCTATTTTTACAAGAAACGGGTTGATTTGTCTTAGGCCATTACCGTCTATTACAGCCGGGAGTCTCCGGGAAGGAGGTGGGAAGCGGCAAACGCTGGCATTCTGCCTAAAGAGAAATCAATGAAACAAATTAATCCTTCGCAGGCCGCGGTGACACAGTAATCCATCATTCAGGGGCGCTTTTACACACCGAATCAGAGAGCCTGGGCTCAGGGAGAAAGCCCCAAGGGAGCAGGCTCGCACAACACACTCTCTCACACACACATACACTTACGTACACACACTCTTACACACTCTCACAAGGCAGCAAGATCCACAAACTGGAAGCAGGCAAGAAGGCAGGCAGGCAGGCAGGCATCCGCCACACAGCTGCAACCCAACAGCCCTGTGTCTGAAAGTAGAGGGATGAAAGACGGTAGAATATAATCACAGGCTCCACATGATACAGGACATAATCCAGCAGTGTGTTGTCCGAGTCTCTCGCTCTCGCTCTCTCTCTCGTTTTCTTGCTTGCCTTCCTTTTTCTTCCGGAATCTGCACCCCTTAATCAATCCATCCTTCTTTCTTTCCTAGGACCCTAAAAAAAGGGTGTGAAACGAGTGCAAAAGGGGTGCAAAATTTCTGCAGTTCTGTTGATGCTTGGTTATTAAATTCCTAACATCCAAAAACCCATGGGCATCTAAAGAAGACTACAGGACAAGGAACGATAGAACAGGGTTTAAGGCAAAAGGACACTAGGGAGGAGAGAAAAAGGGGAATCACAGTGGGGGTGGGCATTGAAAACAGCCATCTCTTTTCCACCCACCATCACCTCACCATGTGGTGTTGCATTGTTCATGTGGCAGCACATTCACGCACATTGTTCCAATATTCCGACACTCTGTTGCAGGGGAGCATTCCCATGGCTTCTCCTGCAGCCCGCTGAAAAGGGCAGGTGTCATCACCCGCAAAATTAAGGCTGCACCACCTCCAAACGCACACACACTCTCACATACACACACTCACTCATCGCCAGGGATGGCTAAAAGCTTAGCTTAGCCATGCTCATATACAAAGGTTAAGCCCCGCAGATCCACCATAAAAAAAAGCACATGATTGGGTCACATGATCCGCAGAGGGAAGCATCTCTGTGCTTTTTGAGGGCTCTCCACAATGATGCCCTCCGTAAACCTTTTATTTTTCTTCTTTTTTTATGTGACAGACAAAGGACCCCAACCAGTGTAAACAAAGTAGTACAGTAGTAGTAGTATTAGACCCCAGAAATTAGGGATGAAGTTAAAAAAAAAATTAAGGAAGGAACAGACAGTGAGATTTGGATGTATATGTCGTCAATTTATTTGTATTGTATTTTATTGTTCATTTACATTGTATTATATACTATTTATACATACATACATACATAGTGATTATTTTAGCATCAGCAGTCTTTATATATTGTACTTGTACTTTATATATTGTACAAAACTGTACAAGAACAAGAATGAACTGTAGGCCAAATATCCACTTAAAGTTAAGAGCAGCAGTATATTATCATTACTCAATTGAAGAAAAAAAAAAGATGTATCTCAAAAATGGTTATTTATACATTATTCCAAATATTTTAGAGTATTCTGTTAATTTATTCATCCATAATTTCCATAATTATTGAGATTTATTTACGAAGTGAATGGACCAATAGAAATGCTCCAAATTAGTTAAGAAAATTACGTCTGAAAGATTGAAAAACACCATTTTCGAGTTATGAGACTTATTTTCCTCATATGTCTAAAACAAATTGAGTCCCAAGCTATGCTAAAGTCTTCAATTAATAATTAATATCGTAAAAGTTTTTTTTTATATATTGTAACAAAAACATGGACAGTAGTGATGATATACTGTACATTACTCCATAGACCTAAACAATGCAATACAGCTTCTTTCACACTAGTTCATTCTATCTATTTATCTCCACTGGAATCTCTGGTTCCCGATCACCTGTGGCGCCCACAAGCTCTCAGAAAACGCAGCCAAAAAAAAAAAAGCAGGCTTGCCCAAACCCACAAGGAGGGGTTAACCTATAAATAAGTAATGCAGAACCAAGGGGACAGACTGTACCATTACTTGCCTTGTCATCATAATAGAGGGTGCCACTTACCTTTAACCATGCTCTGATAGATGAACAGCAATAGCTTTTGTTCCTGCTGGCTTGGGGGAGCTGCCTAGGAAGCCGGAGAAGGAAGAGTCGAGGACGTGAGGTGATCAAATAGCATCAGAATCAACTCAATCTCAGTGCTGGAGCAGACATGACGTTAACATCAAACGATAACAATGAACAGCCAGTAAGCCAATTAGCATTTAGTAATGGTGTTAAGAGGAGATGCTTAGAGTCGCATACTGTGCATTTACAGTTAGAATATAAAAAAAAAGATATAGCAGAAATCATCATAAAATTAGTCTTTGATTTAGTCTTGATTTCTTTCTTGTATTGTTTGTATCGCATCTTGTTTTACATTATATCAAAATTTCATAGTGAACAGACCAATAGAAATGCTTTAAAATGACTTAAAATATTTTTTTTTACATGAACTTCCATTGAAACATTGAAAACTGCTTTTCAATTCAATAGAAAATTCAATAAATCATGTTGCACTGCATTTAAAAACATTAAAACATGTTTTTTTGTATAGGGATAAGCTTATTGCATTTGTTCAGGATATTATCTAAAGGAGACATTATTTATACTCTAATACTCTGTGAATAATACTACAAAATTACTACAAAATTAAGTTAGATTTGTTTTTGTTCTTTTGTAACCATTTAAGCATGTATAGGATTTTTGTGTTCAATGACACAATGTTTATATAAACAGCTCTGGAAAAAATAATAGACCAAAAATGAAGTTTCTTTGATTTTACAAACTGAAAACCTCTGGAATATAATCAAGAGAAAGATGGATGATCACAAGCCATCAAACCAAACTGAACTCAGGCACTGCTTGAATTTTTGCACCAGGAGTAAAGGCATAAAGTTATCCAAAAGCAGTGTGTAAGACTTGTGGAGGAGAACATGCCAAGAAGCGTGGAAATTGTGATTAAAAAAGAGGGTTATTCCACCAAATATTGATTTCTGAACTCTTAAAACTTTATAAATATGAACTTTTTTCTTTGCATTACTCGAGATCTGAAAGTTCTGCATCTTTTTTTTTTGTTATTTCAGCCATTTCTCATTTTCTGTAAATAAATGCTCTAAATGACAGTATTTTTATTGTGAATTTGGGAGAAATGTTGTCTGTAGTTTATAGAATAAAACAACAATGTTAATTTTACTTAAACATATATCTATAAATAGCCAAATTGATTCAGAAACTGAAGTTGTCTCTTTTTTTTCCAGAGCTGTATATAATTTTAAAGTCTTGGCCTTTTTCTTACTGGCCAATAAATTAGCCTTGTGTTGTCTTTGTTAAAAAATGTTTTGGCGCTTTAAAACAAGACGAATTCATATGATGAATCTAGCCTGGAGGAATGTTTGTGTTTAGGAATGACGGCTGCATTCTTTTCCCCTCAGAGACTGATAGAGCTGATAGAGAGAGGGGACGGAGGACACTCAGTATGGAGAGGGACAGAGCATAAACAGAGATGTAGGCACAGCACTTCCTGTGTTTCTTTTTCCACATGCGTGCACTAGTAGTGTGTGTTGGCACTTACTTACGTAGATACATTAAATGGAGATGTATCAAACCACTTCCTGCTTCTGTGCTGATGACCACATCATGTATAATAATACTGGATCAATGTCCTTGAGGGCAGAGAGAGATATAGAAAATAAAAATAAAAAGTTTAGCCATAAAGTATTACACTGTAACATACTGTACATGATAGATGACCTTTATGAATGAATGCTATTGTTCTAAACATGAGGTCAATAAGATTATTAAGCTAAACAAGGCCTTTATAGTGAGTTATAATGGTTCAGTACACTTTCACCAATAAAGGCCCATAAATGGTCCTTGGCTTGGACATGCAGTTCTAGCAAAATCCATTCATTAGTGTGGAACCTTGACATCATAGGTCCATTTGTCAATCTTTAAATACTCCATTGACAGTTTCATTACAGAACCTAAAGTGGTTCTTCTATGGCATCGCTCCAAAGAACCCTCCTTGGCACCGTTATTTTTAAGAAGGTATCGTGTTATACAGTATTAAACCCAGGGTGACCGCAGCATTTTGCAGTGTCACCGAAGAACATGCTAAAACAAGTGGCAGAACGGAGCAGAACGTATGGGTGGACACTCATGCTTTGGTGGCCAAATTGCATCATCTGGTTGTCAGATGAGAAGAAATGAGAGAGCGCTGTGCCAGTGTCCAAAAAGCCCACACTTAGTCAGTCGCTTTGTCAAAAAATGACATTTCGGTGTGACAGTAATGATGAGGGACCATTTTACTCAGTGACAAGATGGACACAGAAGGAAAACTGACATTCTAAACTGCCCCTCTCAATCTGCAGACATTTGCTGTGTAAGCCCACAGTAGGAGTATCAGGACTAAACTAGCAGCAGGACCTGAGACACCGTGTGTGTGTGTTTTTGTTTTTTATATAGAGCTCAAGATTTTTAATGTTTTTTTCCCCCAGAGGTCAGAGTGTACGTTCTATAATAGAAGAGAATATCTTTGTTGATATTTTAATGTAAAAGAAATTTAAAGTAGCTAAAATTACTGTATAGTACAATTTTTCTTTACTTTTTGACGTTTTTGAATGGGGCACTCGTTCTATACATTATGTTCAGTTTTAATGATGATATTTTAATTTTATTCAATAGGATTAAATGTGCATTGATTCCTTACATTCACTTCCACTGGAAGTTAAAAAGGTTTTCCTTTTTATCTATAAAGTTGCCATTTTGTTATCAAGGTTGAATACAAGGTTTTAGCATGACAGCAATGTTTTTAACTTAATGACAAATGTTCTTAACATTGAGTCAAACTGTCAGAATGAATGGACCAATAGTAATGCTGTAAAAATGTTTTATGTTGATTGCATTGAGAGTTAGGAAAGTTTTTTTTTTTCATTTGTTCTGTACATAATACCAATAGACCAGAAATTACTCTGACTTCTATTAAATGCTCCTGCAAAACTGCTATTTTGGAAATTTGACGTTGAAATTTTTTTAAGTGACAGCAAAACAACGTGGCAGATGTCTTTGCATCATTTCCAATTTCCATAATGAATGTGAAATGCCAATAGAAATGCTCCAAAGATACTTGGATTAAAGTCTTTTTTACATTGACTTCCGTAGAAGTTTTTTCTTCTTCTGTTAAGTTTCAATTTTGGGCATTATTAGGTTTTGCATTATAAATATAAAAAAATTAGTAATTATTGTTAGTAATCTGTTTTTAACTTCTTTAACTTTCTTTACAATTTTCCTGCAATTTTTACAATTTCACAAATGTTACAATCTTTACAATTTTCCTGCACTAACTACTAATAGTTACTCTGTTACCTGTTGGACTATTTCATTACTTCCAAAAACACACTATAGATATCTGCACATCTATATAACATTGTATATTTATATATTCAGTCTTACTTAACATATTTCTGTGCAATACCATATGTCAATATATCTATAGTGTAACTTATTGTGTGTATTGGTATTGTGTGTATTGTGTAGATTGTGTGTATTGTAAAGTCATCTGTATTTTATTTTATTATTATACATGTTGTAAATACTAAGTATTGTTCTCTGCACACTAGTGGGAACCTGCACCCAAGTTTTTTACTCTCATGTACCCCTGTACTCTGTGACGTGACAAAAAAAAAATCTTGAATCTTGAATTGTAAATCTTGAATCTGCTCAAATATCATAATAAATAGACAAATAGATTTGTTCTGGAATTCAAATCAGAAAAAATGATTTTATATTGATTTCAATTTAAAAAGTTGATGAAAAGTTTTTGTTTTTTGAGTTGCAAGGTTTATGCAATAATATAATGAACAAAAAAATCAGTGTTGATTAAAATGCCTTGCTTTTTTTTTTTTTTTTTATGTTCATGTATTAAATGTTTATCCATAAGACTTCTTATATTTGAGAACAAACTGGTGGATGTTTAACTCAAATAAACACTGGAATGTTTTCTCTGAAATACTATAGAAAAGTGTTTAAAATTTACAACTGCTCCATTTCATTCATATACGGCTGAATTGTGTAACTGATGTTATTATGATATTATGGCGCTGGCTGTGAGCATGTGTGTATAGACATACCTGCAGCTGCTCAAGTTTCGCTGTTAGCCAAGCCTGTCAGGAAATCAGAACAACTCATTAAACCAACGTAAATAGTTATACACACACTTACACACACTTACACACACATACACACACACAGAAGCAAAACTAAATAGGAAAGATGTGATTAATTCAAATGTGTCTAAACTCATGGGTCCAGATGCTGAGTCATGGAATGTTTGATCTGAAATTGCTACACCAGTGAGGATAGAGGCTGTAACACACACACACACACACACACTTAGAATGTCAAAAAAAGAGGACAAAGGAGGATGCCATGAAAAGAGAGATGACTAGCTGATGAGAGAATAAGAATGCTTGACAAATGACTAATGTTCATTTTGAGATTGAATGTCAGGGAGATTAGTGTCTTTCAGTCAGTCAAAGCCAGTCGCCTCACTGATGTGGCAAGTCAGGCAAAACACTTATATGACACGGCACAGAGTGAGCATATATATATATATATATATATATATATATATATATGTGTGTGTGTGTGTGTGTGTGTGTGTGTGGTGTGTGTGTGTGTGTAGGCCTATACTTAAACTTAGGATTCTTGTATAAAAGCATGTTTTTTTTAAACGATCTCTAAAAGAAGAATCTCTTTAAGAAATAACTTTTCTTAACTTGAATAACTCTGTAACTCTGCAACTAAGACATTTTAAAAGTCCAGTACAAATACATTGAATATGATCACTTGTCTTGTCTTTAACAGGATTTAACTTAAATATCTAAAGAATTTAACTCAACGTAACTGAATGAAAAGTTAAATGTACTTGATTATAAATCCTTAAAAACATTGTTATTTAATGCTTTTTCACTAAGGCAAGAAGAAAGTTGCATTCTTCTTCTTATTGAATGAAACTCCTTTTTGATAGCTCTTAAAACAATTTTTTTATGATTCTATGTAGCATCAAGTCAAAAAAACAATGTTACTTTAAATTGAGGATATCAAAAATATAAATTACCTGATTCCATGTCATTTTGGTACATTTTTAATTGTCCATTCCTAAATAAATATTGATATGATATAAAAAAACAACTCCCAGATTCACATTATTTCATAAATAGCAAAAGAAATGTTTTTTTTTTTCTTATGATTGTGACGATAGTGAACCTTGTAACAGAATCTCTACATTTATACAACCCCCTAACCTTTACTTTAACCCAAAGCCTAAAGCTAATCATAACCATAAATCTAATGGTGTGTGTATCACAATACTTTGAGCATCTGTTGATAATATGTGGCAGAGTCTCAAATTACGATTTTAAATAATATTCAGTTAAATATTGAGTTATTTATGGAACTGTAAGCTATGTACATGTTGCTTATATTTTTGAGAGTGTAAGCAATTACACATAGCAGCTTATGTTAAAAGCATGTCAACATTGGCCAACATTTATAATTTTGTTAGTGAATCATCCAACCCTGATAAAAACTGATCATTGATTGGATTTGTCACTCTAAAATTCACTTAATACATGTGATCCATTGTAACCCTAATAGTAATACTAATGGTATTAGCTTTACATTCAAGCATATAGAATACAGAATAGTGAAAGAAAATACCTGTCATTAGCCTCAATAATCATTGTTCAGGTAGTCAGGAGTAGTTAGATGTCATCTTTGGTCACATAGTGTACGCCATGGTTTTCCACTCAGACTAAGGATAAACAACACAATTAATCCATGCCATAACCAAAAATGCTACCGACATAGATGCAAACAGTGTTAAAGAAGAAAAGAAATAATTAAAAAAAAATGAAAAAAAAAATACATAGATTGGTCTGAAGATCTCAGCTTGCTAAACAAATTTACATGGACACACACACACACGCTCAGAAAACCCATGATAGCCCTAAAGCCTCAACACACCTCCATCTATCTACAGTTAAAATGACTCAGTTACCACTTTAGCTAATGATGTGGCGTTCCTGGAAAGATGCGATCCTTTTTGTAATCAATTACTTTTAAACAGCCGTTTTCTTGCTTGTCTTTATTAAGTGCAGTTATGCATTCTCATAGTGTCAAATTTGATTAATTAATAATACAAAAAAGTATTTATTAAAAACGTATCAATATATATTATAGATGAATAGACTGACTACATAGGTGTCTGTGTGTGCGTGTATATGTATATGTCACTTTACCATGGTACATGAGATACAGTGTGTGTGTGTGTGTGTGTGTTATCCCTAACTAAATGCATTGTTCACTACGAGTCCAATAAAATATATCTCATTAAAATGTCCCTTTATAAGATGTTAATTAATGGCTCTGTGATGCTTCACTTCTTTAAAAATGGCACTTTTCTCTTACTAAAAGCTATTCATTCTTTCTTTATCTCTCATCCACGCGGAGTCCTGCATCTGATGTAAACGATTTAACCCATTAACTGCGTTGAAATGCGCGGTCCAGTTCCTGATTTGCTGCTGAAAGTAGTAAAGGAGTAAAAAAAAATTAAATCTGGGGGAGAAGTGAAAAATGCGACGTCTGCTTTTTTGGCGGAGATAAACTGCGAGAGTGCGCTTTGTCCGTGCTCTTTCTCGCTCTTCCTGCTGATCATGTGGGGATGTGCAGTAAATCCGTGCAAATTTCCACAAGCTTTGGTGCGCGCTTACCTTTGCCCTGCAGTTTCCTGAAACTAATAGCAGGGAATCCCTTGGAAAAGCACGCCAGAGCACACTGTCCTGTTTTGACTTTGGAGGAAAACGGAAGCGTTTGCGACTGATGGCTTTTCACTAGTAACATTTTCCAAAGTTTAGATTGTTTGTCTAAGCAAGAATAGAATTAGGAAGTGCTGGGAAATTAAAAATATTAAATTAATTCTGTAATAAAAAAAAATAAATAAATGTAAATAAAATATGTCCTATGCAGTAGGTTCAGTTCTTCTTAAATGTGAGGGTAGAGTAAAAAATAAAGATAGCACAGAAGTTTCTGAGGAGAAACATTTTAATTCAAATAACCATTGTTGTAAACGAAAGTTGCCAGTGTTAAATAGAATGCGTGAAGGTTCCATACTCAATAATAATTTAAGCCAGGAACCATTCAAGATTATTAAGTGGGTGTTCTTCAACCGCCTCAGTGAATCAAAATGTTGGATAATTTATTAAAACAGTTATTTTAAATTATTATATTCATTTTCAGTTTTCCTGCAAAAACACATTAATAGTTTGTATTAAAATAATGTAAAAGTTCTTCCAGAAACTTTCTTCAAGCCATAAGGTTGGAAAACTGGTCCATTCCATCCCTTTCAGCAGAGCTGACCTGTGTCCTGCTAAGGTCAGACTTTCAAAGGTGAAACCAACCTACCAAAACCATTGGTCAAAACCGCAATAGCGGCCGTGGAGCTGCGCATGCGTGAGCCGCCTGGCCTCTGTTTTCCAGAGGTGTAAGATGGCCTAATTGCTGTAGGTCCAGACTTGTTTTAACTGCTGTCGAATTTATGATGTTGCTCTCAGAGACCGTCCAGTGCAATTAGCACATATGCTCCAAATAGATGATGGTTTGTGAGCAATAAAGCCATTACCTCCAGCATAAATTGACAGTCCCTCTCACTAAAGCTCCTACCGCGGGCTAATTGGAAAAGCCATTCCGCCCCCATTTGTCCTCGCAAGCGCGCGGTTTTCCCAGTTCCAGCATGAACGTGTACGAAGGTGCGTTTAGCGCCTGCTTTGCGTGCTATTAAAAAGGTTTGCTTTATTACACCTGTAATAGTAGATAGCCTACAGTTGCATACATTACCTTGGAGTTGAATACTGGCAAAAAGGAAGACAAAGAGTGAGGAATTGCAAAACATGTAGTTTTTTTCAGAATGCACTTTGAGGTGGTTAAAAAACCTTGAAAATATACGTTTTGTTTACCACAGTTATACCAATACCATACCGTCGCTGTCCAATGAAAAACAAGTATCTCCATTTTTGTCGATTTTTAGATTACTACATAATTTCAACAAACCAACTGTCCTTTACACTGTGTCACAATTTATTGATAAATGGACCAATAGCATTTTTCCAAAATAGTGACAGTGACCATACTCCCTCCAAGGTTTCTGATTTTTTTTTTCTGATTTTAGTGTGTAAACCGTTAAACACAATCAATCATTGATTGTTAATTTCCACAAGTGCTGAAATCTAAATACTAAAACTAAATACTAAACTTAAACTTTTCATAAAAACAAACAAAAAAACTAAATAATTTTGAATACACATGGTTGTGTTATCTATTAAAGAGCCGTCCTAAGTGTGCTAGTTTAAGATATTTTCCTCATCTCTCGACTACGCTTTCCATTAAGAGCGATTAGATGATGGCCATTGAAAGTTGCTGATCCATAGAGAAAATGGCAGCGGATAAAAGGCGATTTCGAGTGACCTTCTCGTCCCTTTCACACCAATCTGAGCCCCCCAAATAGTTAGGGATCAGATCGGACAAAAGCCCCCTCCTCTTCCCTTTCAGGCAGAGCCCACTCAAAGCGAAAGGGGCCTGCGACAAAAAGAGCCCTCCACCGCATTAGAGTGAGGCACTACGTGGGTTAAAGAGAAAAGGCACGGCACAGAGGCAGAGGTCCAGATTTATTTACATCATCCTGCAGCAGAAATGTCTGATTTTACTGGTGTTTTATTTCAAAACAAAACATGAGATGTGTTTGTTAGCGTTTTAAGTGTCTTATTTGTTTAGTGCCTTTAAATGTTATGATAGTCCTGCATCAAATCTTCATATTTGTATACATAGACTAATTGAACTGCCACTTGTTAGTCAGTCTAGATCTCCATATATATATATATATATATATATATGTGTGTGTGTGTGTGTGTGTGTGTGTGTGTGATAGTGCTTTCTGATATTGCTGAATTTAATCAAAAGCCCGTTAAGTAAGATAAATAAAAACTATTTAATTTATAAAACTATTTAAATAATATATATATATATATATATATATATATATATATATATATATATATATATATATATATATATATATATGTGTGTGTGTGTGTGTGTGTGTGTGTGTGTGTGTGTGTGATTTAATAATAATAATTAGTAGGCCAGTTACAAGTAAGTCGAAATCAATATCACTTGTGTAAATACTGGAATATTTCTTATGTTTAACTATCCAACTATTGTCTTTTAACAATATGTGTATATAGTCTTCAGGCCATACTGTTTTATCTATCTACCTAGAGTGTTTTAACAATCTAACCCGGGTTTGCTTACTTTCCTGCTCGCATGGTAGGAGGTCCTCCATTTGTGGCATTTTATTGCTTTAACAGCGCGTCCTGAAGACAGCAAGCATTAGATTACATGTAGAAAAAAATGCATGTTTGAAAAAGCTGGGAATGATTTTGTCAAAGCTTTTCAAATGTAAAAAAAAAAAAAGACTTGATTTCTTATGGAGATTTTTTTAAATTATCATCAGTTATTAAAATGATGAACCAAATGCTGAGTAAATAGGATGCCCTGTATTTTTTAAATAACAAAAATGAAATTAGCAAACGTTTTAATAAATTACGTTAGAGTGTTATTTTAAATGGGGGCTTTATCTGCAGCATGACATATGCTGTATTGTGAATATTATAATATTATATTGTAGTACAAATATAGACTTATTAAAATTATTATTAATTAATAGTATATATATATATATATATATATATATATATATATATATATATATATACTAGTATTATATACAATATACTAGTATAACTATACAATACTATGCTTTCCCCTGTATTTAACTTTTATTTTACTATTAATTGCCTTAACAACATACAGTAAAGAATATATACAATAAAGAGCTGTTATTATATATAAATAATGCTACCTGTTTTGCTCATACTTTTTTTTTAAAGACAAATCGTTAAATATTTAGAGATACAAACAGTTAAATTGCAAAAGTTGGAAGTGTATTTCAACAAATTATACCCATCTCTTTCTAAAACACAGCAGCTTTTCTGTCCAACTGACTAACTCGATCGTATAATTGTCCCTTTAATCCGCTGACATTATCGCTCAGACAAACAGACTGCTATCGATCTTTACATTAGGTGATCAAACAAGCCGAGCAGGACCAGGTGAGGGTCCAGCAGGGAGGAGCAGCACTTGTGGTAGATGTTCAAACCTCATCACAGTGCGGAATCTATCACTTTGAGTTATAGGAGCTTTGAAATGAAGCAGGGTACCGGATAAATCTAGCCTTTGAGTAAGACCATCACCTTACGTTAGATGCTTGTTAAAGTCTTGTTAATAATATATTTTGATGTTAGATAATAACAGAGTTGATGTTAGAGACATCTAGTCAAATAAAAGAGATTAAAACAGGTTAGAGATTAGAGTTAGAGTTTACTTGCCTTTTAGATCGAGTTGATTGAAAAACAGATTGAGGAGGACCATCGCTGGTGTCCCAGTGTCCACTTTGCCCCTTCACACAGATACTCTCTCACTCTCTCTCTCACACACTGTCACATTCTCTCTCTCCTCACTCCCAATGTCCACTTTCCCCTTCTCTCTCACTCTCCCACTGTCCATTTTTCTCCCCTCTCGTCTCTCTCGCTGCTTTGCTTTCCGCGCTTTGCCTTGTTCTCCCATTCGCTGTCCCTCTCCCTCTCTCCCCTCTCTCTCGCTCTCTCTCTCCAGCCCTGCGGAGGAAAATCTTGATGATACACTTACAGAACTTTCTCTTTGTCTGCTTTAATCGTATTCGTTTCACCTCTCTCTCTCGCTCTGATTCTGTGTCTTTCTCTCTCTACTTTTGCTAGCTTGAGGAGAGCCCCTCGGTATAGATTACCACGCACTTATGTGTCTGAGAGCAGTGGTCATTTTTATTTTTAATTTTTTTTTAAGTTTTAAAAGGTTATAAATGCAGAGGAAGTGTGTCTGTGTAAGTCGTTATTCACCTAAAACGCTGCGAAATTGCGACGCAAAGCGGTCCTGTTGTAATTTTCTAGTTAATTTACTTCTTTCTTATTGACCGCTTCCAACTATAAGTTCAATGTCGCTGAAAGCGTGCTAAGTATTTTTAAAACACAAAAGTCACAGTGCACGAAAAACAGCTGGACAATTTTTTAAAAATAACAATAAAACTGTCGAAAAATAGAAAACAATACCCATAATAATAAAATAATACTGCTAAAAAAATAACCAAAACAATACTGTAAGATAAAATACATGACAACAATAAATTATGCTCTTCCGTTTGCCTGTAATTGTCTACTGTACGCTAGATGGCAGCCCCATCCAGACATTATAAGCCTGTAAAGCGCAGGCTTCGCTATTCATGCACATAAAGCCGCTCTGCTGTCCGTTACAATCGGCAGCTTCCGCCAGTAACGAGTCTCTGCGACCACACGGGTGAAGCTTTGCACACCTAAAGCACGACCTAAAAACGTTAGAACGCTATGCTTTGCCATTTACGTACAAATCCATCGTTTTATCCCCTATCCAGGACCAGCCTTGAGCCGTTGTCGTCTCTCTCTATGTCTCTCTCTCTCTCTCTTTCGCATCACCGTTCTCCCTCTGCCTGGTTCTCTCTACCCGGATTACAGCTCGGTTATAGCGGGAGCACGCGGTGGTCAAACCCGCCTACGAGCGGTCGGTCTAGCGGTGCGTTTGGGCGTTTAAAACCAACTCAGCCGTTCATGAACAATAGTGTTCCTCCTAAAACTTCAAGAGAGTCGTTCTTGTTTTTGTTTTTGTTTTGCTTTGTTTTTGTTTTGCTCTTCTTTAACCCCTCGTTGTAAGCCAATGTATTTCGCTTTATTTTTCTTTTGACCACAATAGATGATTCATTCTAATCAGGTTTTTAAGTAAATAGCGCAATGTAAAACTCGTGCATGTCAGATACACCCCCCACCACCATCATCTCCATCTAAACCCCCAACCCTCCCTCCTTGAACGCATACGCACACACACATACACACTCACGCGCGCGCGCGCGCACACACACACACACACACAATCCTCCCTCCCTCTTCAGTCGTAGGTAGCAAGTAACGAGGACTCTAACCAATGGAGTGAAGGAGGCTTGGCTAACCTTAGCCTCCTATTTTCTCCACCCCCTCCCCCCCCCCCCTTCTCCCAACCTCAGCACCCTCCCCACCCGTCCACCCCCTCCGCGCGGGGTTCTGACCAGTCAGTCGCCTTTGATTATCAGTCGCCAGCAGCCCCTCTCTTGGCTCCTTGACACGAGCACCATATAAGGCGCAGCGATCTCCATAGAAACGTGTCAGTTTCAATAGTAGTGTCAAAGTTCACTATATACAGACATTCGCGCGGATCTCCGTTTCGGAAACATTGCTCCTCCGCTCCTCCCGTCCAAGCGCGTGCATTTTTTCGGGGGCTTCTTTTTTCTTCTCCTTCTTCTTGTTCTTATTCCTCCTCTTCTTTTTCATCACCATCTTCTTCTCCTTCTCCATTCGTTGCATATTCTATTAGTTGTGTTGTGTGTTGTCCTCTCTCTCTCTTCCTCTCTCTCTTCCTTTCTCTCTCTTTCTCTATCTCCCACTCTCCCTCTCTTTCTCTCAGTGTGAGTCTCTCCCTCGCTCTGGCTCTGGCTGGCTCTCGCTCTGGCTCTCTCGCTCTCTCTCTCTCTCTCTCTCTCTCTCTCGCTCGCTCTCTCCCCCTCTCTCTCTCCTTCTCGCTCTTTATCCTCGCTCCGCTCCGACTGGAAGAGGTGAAACTGCATAGGCACTCGGGCGACGTTGCTGTCGGTGTGTGTGCGAGTGTGTGAGAGTGTGTGTGCGTGCGTGTGTTTTTGGGGGTCTTCTCTTCTTTTTTCTTTTCTTTTTTTGGAGCTTGGACCAGATGAGCTTTATTCATGAACATAGATAGCTCTTCGGCGTTTCCTTCTCTCCAGCAGCGGCGAGGACGGAGAAAGGAACAGGGGAGAAAAAAAGACGGGAATTTATCTCGCGCCGCACTTTGGATCGCGGATCCGCCGGAGAGAGCTTTGCTTTTCGCCTCCACGTCCACGCCGAGTGCATGAACTGAGATATTTCTGCGCGACAACAGCAACAGAAGCAACAACCGAAATATTAATAATAAAATAAAAAAAAAAAAACATTTTTTCCGTTTTTCTATTTTTGGGACTCTCTTTCTCCACGCGACCGGGGCACCCGAATGGCTGACTGCAATTTACCGTGGAACTGGCCTCCCGACAGCTCTTTATCCTGATCGGGCTTTGCCTTCTTCTTCATCTTCATCCACCCTCCGTTCATTCTGTTATTTTTTTATTTTATTTTATTGTTTAATGCAGCGATCGTTTTAGACTCCTACTCCCACCTCGACCCTATCTCTCTCTTTCTCCCTTTCTCTTCTCCTCTTTTGCTATGAGATTGACCGCTCCGGCTTGACTCGTTCATCTCTTTCTCTCTCTCTCACTCCCTGTCTATCTATCTCTCTCTTTCCGTTCTCCCAGTTTTTTCCTTCCCCAAGCTCCGAGACCCGAGCGAGCCGTGTTCGCTTGAAAGCACTTTTTTTCCCTGGGCCCGAGATATGGCAATGGTAGTTAGCGTCTGGCGCGATCCGCAGGACGACGTGGCCGGTGGAGCTCCGAGCGGGCCCAACCCGGCGGCCCAGCCGGCAAGGGAGCAGCAGCAGGCGGCGTCGGCGGCGCCGCACACCCCGCAGACCCCCAGCCAGCCGGGGCCGCCGTCCACCCCAGGCACGGCCGGAGACAAGGGCAGCCAGAACTCGGCGCAAAGCCAGCAGCACATCGAATGTGTGGTGTGCGGCGACAAATCGAGCGGCAAACATTATGGTCAGTTCACCTGCGAGGGCTGCAAAAGTTTCTTCAAGAGAAGCGTGCGCAGGAACTTAACGTACACATGCCGTGCCAACAGGAACTGTCCTATTGACCAGCACCACCGCAACCAGTGCCAATACTGCCGGCTCAAGAAATGCTTAAAAGTGGGCATGCGGCGCGAAGGTGAATATATGTTCATTATCCTAACTAATGTTGACATTTTTGTTTACATCAAACCAGAAAACAAATTTAGTGTTTTTTCTGTCTCTCCAGCACTTACACGTTATAGGCTATAGTAGTAGAATTGCTATATTCCACAGACCATCTTGCCGAGCAGTGTTATGTAAAGGTCGCGCTCTGCATATGTACACATATACACTATCGAGAAAGTGTGTGTGTAGGTTATTTTATTCGTATCCCTTCTAGAGATAGAGCTGCACTAGACACGCGTTTATGCGTTTTGTTTACATGTTTTGATGGCATGAAGATGAGCCCACAGGCAATACATATACGTGCATTCATTGTAACTCGCTTAACTGCACGGTATGTGAGAGCTATGCTTGAACTCGAGGGTCAGGGTGTGTGTGTGTGTGTGTGTGTGTGAGTGTATATGTGTATAAAAATATATACATACTTTTAGTTTAATTTTAGCAAAAGTGTGTACTATTGTGTAGTTGTTTGGCTACATAATTCAAATCAAATTAATGATGGGAACTTGAGTGTGTCTGTGTGTGTTTGGTGGCTGAGTAGCCTAGTGTGTGTGTGTGTGTGTGTAAGTAGAGGCCTGTTTCAACCTCAAAGCCATGTGAACAATGGCGGTACCAACTTATGCACAGCACTTATGTCAGCAGAGTGCAGCACAGCTGTATTTTGGTCCAAACCCGTTTTCTAAGGTGTTGTTATTTTGCTCTCCACATTTGCATTTATTTGAATTAGAAAGCTCAGGCATTGTCCTGGATTTACACCAAAGCTAACACAGCTTTCGACCTATATATCAAATCACGTGTTTACTATTACAGCACAATATAGTGTTAGTATATTTAGCATGCAGTTTAAATGGCAGTGTGTTTACTTTGCTCTATAGACTACTACTGAGCGTGGGGGGCATGTATAGTAGGCAGTAGAGTAGAAGAAACGGGTTATGTAGGCTATGTGTGCGCAGCCTAAGCTGTTTTGATGCTTATAGTCAAGATTCGGTCGCCTGCTCAATTAAATATGAACGATTTTAGCGTGATGTGTTTTCCAAGCACCATCGTGCTTAAAGTTAGTGTATAAGTGTGCCCATCTTTATGTATATGTACGTGCAAATTTAACAATTGCAAACGTAAACACTGCCACTTCGCCGAGGCTATGGTCCTAGAACGGCATCAAATATAAGTTCCCGTATAAACTGTTATATTTTTATTTACCCCGCAAACATAAAATAGATCGATTTTGTAGATCCCCACCAAAAAAAACATTCACATTGAATGATGTTTCTCAGTTCTGGATGCACATTTCCTCTCCCTCTCTTTCTTTCCGTCAGCGGTTCAGCGAGGAAGGATGCCCCCGACCCAGCCGAACCCGGGCCAGTACGCGCTCACCAATGGGGACCCCCTGAACGGCCACTGCTACCTCTCGGGATACATCTCGCTGCTGCTGCGGGCCGAGCCCTACCCGACGTCCCGTTACGGCAGCCAGTGCATGCAGCCCAACAACATCATGGGCATCGAGAACATCTGCGAGCTGGCTGCGCGCCTGCTCTTCAGCGCAGTGGAGTGGGCCCGGAACATCCCTTTCTTCCCCGACCTGCAGATCACCGACCAGGTGTCCCTACTTAGACTCACGTGGAGCGAGCTGTTCGTGCTGAACGCGGCTCAGTGCTCCATGCCGCTGCACGTGGCGCCGCTGCTCGCAGCCGCCGGCCTGCACGCGTCGCCCATGTCCGCGGACCGCGTCGTGGCCTTCATGGACCACATCCGGATCTTCCAGGAGCAGGTGGAGAAGCTCAAGGCGCTGCACGTCGACTCGGCGGAGTACAGCTGCATCAAGGCCATCGTGCTCTTCACCTCGGGTGAGTCTGGGGGCTCTTGTATGTGTGTATATCTGAGAAAGTGTGTGTATGAGTGTGTGTGCTCGAGGCCGCGGGCGACCGGGGAGCTAGAGCTAAAGCTAGAACTCGATGTTTTTTGCTGTTTTGAGCAAACAGCATTCACACAGAGAGGCGCATAACATATACGCTGTGTAATTTAGTATTTTTTACTTTAGTATAAAAATAGCAGGATGACATTTTAAAAACACAAGCTCTATTTAGCAAATGTGAGGTGCATCAATAGCATAAATGCTGATTCCAAAATAATATGTAAATCACAGGCCTATGTTAGATTATAATTCTGAGAGTAGGCTGCTAAATAAGTCAGTGTCTATTCTGAGGCAATGATGAACTTTTACAATTCCGTAAAATTGCGTTTTTGTAAATGTAAGCTTCTTTTAAAGAAAAAAAACTCATCGTCTCAAAAGAGTGATTTGTTTATAAAAGATTTAGTCACTACTAAATTATAATGCTACAGGAAATATTCTGCATAATTATTTTAGCTCTAACTGTCCAGAATAACGTTTAAATAATGGCGTCCGTTAAAAAAACGTAAATCGTAGGCCCGAAATCTCAAAACACTTCCTGACGCGGATGTGCATTTTTCCCAAAATCCCTAATTGTTGTAGACTGAAAATTATAGAAATGTTTTATAAATATTACCAAAACATAATATATATATATGCCTATTACTTTTGCCTTTTAATTGCGAAAAATATTTTTATTTTATTTTTTTTTACAAAAACGTTAAAAACCGTGAACATTATTTTTTAAGTGTAAAAGAGCTTTTAAAAAAAATGTTTGTCAAAATAGAGCTTCACAAATCTCATTCATTATTCACGTGCATGCACCACAATTGTAGTTTGTGATTTTGGTCTTTGAACCTCGCCATAATATCTTATCTTATCTAACCTCTTATCATTATCTTATTAACATGTATAACGCTAACGATCACAGTATGCATCTGTATGGTTTGCTACAACCATCCCAAAAACACGAGTTGATTGGTGGCCAAAGTGGCAGCGAAGGAAATATTTCATCGCGTGCAAATTCCCCACTTTGTGGTTTATTACACTGCCATGTGGAGAAGCTGACATTAAAAAAAGCTGCTCGTCGCCAAATTTATTTGTCATGCTTTTTCATTAAAAATGGTATTAAATGCGCTCAGCTTTACAGTTTGAGTTAATAGGCCGCAGTCTTTGGGGCATTGTATGACCTGGCATGGCTTTCAGAAGCACGTAGTGTTTGTAGTGAAAGTAGTGGAAATGGGCGTTTGTTTTCTTTAATTTTATCGTTCGTCTGTTTGCTTTTATCTCATAATAAATTCAAACGCCATCATTCAGTCTTTCTAGTAATGACGTCAGGCTCGAGATGGACCTTAGTTATCAACCTTAGTTACCATTCAGCTGCTCTGAGTTGAGTCCAACGTTCTGCATTTGGTTTTGGGAAATGAACCGAAATAAATAGATTTGGTCTGCTCACACCAAATCCCAGTTCAGGTGTAGTTACATTTAAACTGGAAACTAGGTAAATATCGCTGTTCAACGCTATTTGAGTGGAAAGAGCTAAAACCTAATGAACAGTGATCTGGTATTGCCATGTGCTGAATTTTAAAATATGTAAATATATTTGATTCCTAATATTTTAATTCATATTTGTGATCTGTGAATATGTAAAGAGCAGCACCACGGTCCAGAAGATGGTCTGGATCTTCTCGTCTAGGCCTAGGTGTGTTTTGTGTCTTATTAAGTTAGACGCATAAATTATTAACACACGTCTTTTCTGACGTTCACTTACTTCTCTACATTAATTGCACACTGAAGTATTCTTTTTCCTCACGAGTCTGCTATTTGCACATACAGCACGAGAGGAGAAAGCCAGAGCATGAGGTCACATAACTGGGAGGTTTCAGCCTGGACTTCACAGTTCAGAAGTGTAGAAGGTCATTGTACTGAACCTGAGTGCTTTACAGTCCACTGCAATTAGGGTCAATCTCAGTAATGCTGTTGGTGAGGTGTCACACTTTTGTCATATACTAATTATCATAAATAGTACTGTTTCGTTTTTTTAAAAATAGTTTCCGGTTCTAATGTGGTGTTTACATTGTGCACATTATGTCTTCGCTGACCGAATTAACAGCGAGCCTATTAGAAAACATTTAACCATAATATAAAGAATATACACGCTACATTATTGTATACAATCAATTATCAATACAACTGAGGTAAACTTAATTTCTGGACTGGACTGTTTATACTCAAGAATTTGGGTCTTAATCTTCTCTCTTCAAGTAATGTGTATAATATTCCTAAAATGTTGTAATTGTGTCCACGGAAAAATCCCTAGTCATAAATTTTCCTGCTTCTAGCGGCCTTGTCTCAGGTGTGTGCGAGGGTTGGCTGGTGGTGGAAATAGGGGTATTAGAGAAATGACTCGATATCGTCTGTACTGTAATTAGGTCATACTTCTTATATTAACATATCCAGACCCATTTTTTAAGCCCGCGACTGCATTTTTATGCTTTTAGCCCAAACATGGCCGCCTTGTCCTCGCTCTCCAGCTATAGTTAGCCAGGCGCGCTCAGACAGCGAGGCTTTGAGAAGCCACACAAGGGGCTGGGGATTCGGACTGGTTTGTTGGGTCTGATTTACGAGCGCGCGTGTGGTATCTCCTGTGCCACGCGGGGAAATCCGTCGCGTCGCTGTTTGAGGGATTGCGCACTCGCCTTGTTTATTTATAATGACGGAGCTCCTCGTGCGCTGCGTGATGCATGGTGTTTGCGTTGGTGTGGTGTGTATGTGTGTGTAGCCTACGTGAGTGTGTGTGGGTGTGTGTTCACCTCAGCTTTTGGAGCGTCCGTGCTGAACGCTAACCTGGTCTTTTTTCTTCTTGTTTGTGTGTTTGTACGTGCGCCTGGGGTGTTCTTCTGCCTGACCAGACGCTTGTGGCCTGTCGGACGCGGCGCACATCGAAAGCCTACAGGAGAAGTCCCAGTGCGCTCTGGAGGAGTACGTGAGGAGCCAGTACCCGAACCAGCCCAGCCGCTTTGGGAAGCTCCTGCTCCGGCTGCCTTCTCTGCGCACCGTCTCCTCGTCCGTAATTGAACAGCTGTTCTTCGTTCGCTTGGTAGGTAAAACTCCCATTGAAACCCTCATCAGGGATATGTTATTATCCGGGAGCAGCTTCAACTGGCCCTACATGTCCATTCAATGATCCCAATGAGCGAGTGAATACACACACAAAAACGAGAAACAGAGAGAGAGAGAGACATGAAGGACCAAAAAAAACTCTGAAGCCCTCTTTCAAGAAGACTATATATAGGACCTGGTTTCTGCTCACCCTGGAAGACTTGTTTTTCCCCTCTCTCGTCTTTGTTTTTTGCTTTTTTTTTGTTTTCTTCTGTTGTCTTCTCGGACCGAGGTGGAATACGTAATGTATAAAGATGAAAGAACTGGACTTTACTCCCTTGTAAATCCATTGCCATCATCAAGAACATGCTCCATTTTGTAAAATACTAGTCTTTATTTTCCTTTTTTGTACAAAAGAACAGAAAACCCCACAAAAACAAAATACGTACAGATAAATTGAAGAACATCATATGCGCAGTAAAAAACGAAGACTTAGCAGGAAAGTAATGTTTCCAAGCAATTATAAGAAATGTCCTGTGTCTATGTATCTCTGTTTTGTATTTTTTTCTGGTTCTAAACCAGTTTTTTTTCTGTGATTCTATACTAATGATTTTTTGATATAACCTTTTGCTTCTTATAATGAGTGCGATATATGTTGTTGAAGCTATGTTCTCCAAGAATTAAAATTGAAGTGAGAATTTAAAAAAACGTTAAAGAACAAAAAAATAATAAAGAAAATTTTAGACAAATAAGAATCTAAGAGTCTAATCGCAATGACAATATCACTGATGGTTGAACTTGCCCCCATCCCCCTCCTCCATTCCTCCTAATTGAAGCTATGGACATGCAACTGCGGCAAAAAAAGAGAAAAAGAATGAAAAAACTGACCTCATGGACATTTTAAGGAGAGGACACCGGTGAAACTTTTTCTTTTCTTTTCTTGGTTGTGTGTGTTTGAGAGCGAGCAAGAGTGTGTGTGTGTATGAGTCAATCATCAGTCAAAGAGGAAAGACGAGAAATCAAAAGCACTTTTAATATATCATTTTTCAAATACATTTTTGTTTGTTTCGTCTTGATATTTTCGTTGTTTCGTTTTTTTTCTTTATTTGTTTTTTATTGGTTGTTGCTTCCATTTTGCTCAATCCATGATATGCTTGTGCAGAAGGGTCGCTTGATGAAGTTGTGTGATGGTGACTATACTATTAAAAAAGAAATAGGCAACTATGTCTCACTCTCAGCACGTTTTATGTGGGTCTTGTTCAGGTGTTCAGATGTTTAGATGATTTGCAATTTGTTATCGTTTAGTGTGTTTTTCAACCTACTTCACACATATGGGCACAATTGCATCACACAATGCAGGTGTTCAGATGTTAGTGGGGGATTCCTTTATAGTGTTGTGTATTTTATTAAAGTTTTAGGTTTTAATCTACATTAGACATATGCTTAATTGCATCATGCAATTTTTGGATGTTTAACGGGTGCTTGTTGTTATTTTAAGCCAAAATTATTCGTTTTTGGCTGTTTTCACGATTTTCAAGATTTTCAAATTATGGTAGGGAGGCTTAATTTTTCCCAATGCAAACGTCTTTATTTTAGTCTGTTTTTAGTCTACATTGCACAATTGCTCAAATGCATGCCTAAATTTTATCGGATGTTACTGGGGGATGGGGTATTTTATCCTAGGAAAAGAATATTCGTTTAAAGCTGTTTTTAAGATTTCCAGGTCTTAATGTGCGGAGGCTTGATTGATAATCTAAGAAAAGAAAATATTATATATATATAAATATATAACATGTCCTCAGTTGAATCACAATATTGCATGTGTTTAAATTATACTGAGGGGTTCTTTGTTATCTTAGAGCAAATTATTACAATTATATTATACTCTGCGCACTTGCTCAGTTGCATCACACACGATTTTTGTGTTTAGCTATTTCTGGGGTCTTCTTTGTTTTTGTAATTCATACCTCTTTGTTTTAGCTTATTTTGCAACATACACGTGCTGAATTGCACCACATGATTTTATGCTTTAAAAGCATCTTACCAAGAGTTACCAATGCTGCAGTTTTGTCATATAAATGTCCTAATTTTGCAATGTAAAAATAGAAGTAATAATAATAATAATAATAATAATAATAATAATAATAATAATAATAATAATAATAATAATAATGATAATGATAATGATAATAATAATATTAATAATAATAGCTCATATGGCTTTCCTAAAACACGGGTATTTAATTGTTTCTGTGAATCATCTCATCTCCAGCACATGCATTGTGTTGTTGTTGGTTTCTTAGCTGTACTCTATATTAGCTGTAGACACAGCTGGTATAGTGCGCTGAATACGATTTGTGTGACGTTGCTCCAGCGCCTGCTTCAGCACATTAATGTTTCATATTTTTCCCAGGCTGGATTGAAAGGGTTGTTCAAGGAGAGAGAGAGAGATAGAGAGAGAGACAGTGGGGCTTGATATAAAGAGACGAAGCCTGTCACTACAGATGAGAAAAAGAAAAAGAAAGAAAAAACATCCACTAATGTTATTTTGCTGTGGGGCTACGAGTGTTTCACAGCAGCAGTTATGCGTGATCAATCTAGGAAACGTACACCGCTGCATGCGAGGCGATAGCTCGATAGCGAGCACTAAATGTGATGTATTGTACAAAGACAGTGAGAAATTCGTGTTCGGCCTCAAACCATTGGGCACGACTATGGGAAGTGGAAAACCTGCTTGTTTTCTCGCGCGATTGTCCCCCTGCTCGTATTCCCACATCTGCACTCCAGCTCTCATGTTCTGGGGCTGGAAATGATGGGAGTTTTTTTCTTTTTTCTTTTTTTTCACTTTTGCAGGGAAGCGATTATGCTGCAAGTCTACTGCACTCAGTATTAGTGAATTTGTCAAATGTGGCTTTTGGAGAAGACCAACTTTTTGGAAAGTGGTCTGCCTGCCTTCCCTCATGTGGGCTTTGCTCTGCTGTGCTACAGCAGAGGTTTACCTAAGCTAAAGTATGCAGTTATTATGAATCCAGACTGTTTTCGTGCGAATAAATAAATAAGATTTGTTAGGCAATGCTGACGTTGGCATTTTTCCTCCTCGTGCATATCATCGATTGCTTATAAGGTCGAGATTTTGTAATCTCTCTGAGGTATAAAGTTTGAGAGCAAGAGGGTTGTCAAACACCACCCAAAAGTTGGATGTCTATTTATATTTTGGTGCAATGGACAGGAACGAAATCCTACATTTCGTTTCCTTTCGCTTTTATTTTGTCTTAAGAGCTCAGTGCTTCTGGCTGATGAAGATGAATAAGAGTATATGCAAGCTCATGCTGCTTCTGTTTATATTTGTCAGAGCCTAATTGTTCGCATTAGACAAACAGAATATTACTAAAGCAAGCCTGGCTCACCATGTAGACTGGTTTTATGAAGCAAGCTGGGAGTGAAACAGCCGTAAGACCACGTAGAGCACAGACGTTTTTGATTGATTACCCCAAAGGACCAGAG
The DNA here is from genome assembly GCF_023375975.1 of Astyanax mexicanus. Classification (NCBI taxonomy): domain Eukaryota; kingdom Metazoa; phylum Chordata; class Actinopteri; order Characiformes; family Acestrorhamphidae; genus Astyanax; species Astyanax mexicanus. Next base: position 26,332,224 of record NC_064429.1, on the reverse strand, counting down.
ACAATAGCTCTTTGACGGCTCTTGTTTTGTTTTTTTCCCTTCAATGTTTCTCAAGTTGAGGGTTTTTGAATTGAAAAATAGTCGCTTAGTCTCGATCAGGAACGAGAGTAGAGATACCCAAGGGGATTCCACGGAGCTTTTGTGTGGTAACACAAAGCATGTAAATCGACAATGTTTAAATTCAGCAAGTCACCCAGCAGATATCTGAATGTGTGTGATGTGAATGCAGGCCTAACGTCATGCATCAAATTCCCTTTAGCTCCATAAAATATGACAAGAAAGAACAACACAATTAAAGGGCGAGAGGAACCTTCTCAGTGTTATATAACGTTTCTACTAAATTGTTGACCAATGCATTGAGCAGAAGCTCCAAGCACTTTCATGTTCAGCAATAATGAGATCAAAATCCCCGAAGATCTCGTTTTTTCTGTTGCATTCTAAGCAGCGCGCTTTCTATTGAGATTTCCATTTGTTAGACTAGAGGCTATATAAAGCAATAGTTGCTAAGGACTGAATTCGTGCCATGTGTTACTAATTAACAAACCAAGATTTATCCATAAAGGAACATGAATCATATAGCCTACATAGGCTCACAAGAAGAACGAGCTATTCTGGTCTCTATTAGATTTGCACTGATAAGCCTGCATGCTCATATTTTAGCCCTCACATCTTCACTGGGTTTTGTTCGGAGATTTCCCTCTCTTTTTTTCTTTCTTTTTTGTCAGTCATCGCTTACGCGACAGTTTTTACCCCAGCAATCGAAAGGAACTGAGCACCAAACGCCTTCCTATAGGAAACAAATCATCTCTGTGGGTTGAGGATGTTTAATGGTCTCTCTGGACTTGGTATGTCAGAAATATTAGCTTAGTTGCGCTTGGCTGAGAGACGAGTGTTTATCTGACACTTTTTGGCTGTATAGTCATATTTTATGGGTTTTGATGTTTCCTGCTTGGGGCTGTGGGCTGGAAAACTTATGCAAAGCCTCTGAAGGTGAACAGAAACGTTTTCAAGTTGCTGGCACACCACACACAAAAAAGTTACAAAACTTACATACCTATAATTGTGCCTTTCTATTTTTCAAACGAAATTTAAAATTCACTTCACGTTGCATGTGGAACTGGAAATACAGCAGCTTTGCTCAACATATATTTTGGTCTTGTTTTGTCTGTCTGTCCAACTGCGTGTTTTATTTTTGTGCATGCTTAAAGCTCAAACGCTAAAACTATCTATCTATCCATCCATCCATCCATCCATCCATCTACCCATTTCTCTATCTGGATGCCCATTTCTCTGTATAAATATATATCCGTAAAAATCCCAACTTCAATGTTTCAATCTATCGCGTGTGTTCAAATTAAGAGCAAGGTCAATGCAAGCAAGAACAACGATAACAACACTGATCATTATCGATGTGTGCTGGTTTCTGTTGTGAACTTATTTCGCATAAAACGTGCCTGTTTGCACCCTGAGACCATATGCAGGCAACCTGGGGTGACGCTGCATTTACTGTTAACATCCTCTCTGATCACTGCGTAATTCTCCTTCCGCGGCGGAGCTTTAAGCCATGGATCAAATCCAACACAACAGGATATAAAATATCCCCAGTTGTGAACGTAACATAAGGCGACGCCTCAACATGCATGTGTGCACGCTTGTGTGTGTGTGTGTGTGTGTGTGGTCGGGCCTGGTGTGAGGGAGGCAGGCGAGAAAGCCCAGAACGCTGTGTAAGCGATCCCTTTGTGTTGATTTAGGAAGACGTTTGCTGTATATAACGTTCAAGGCTGATAATATCATTGCCTGGTCAGATAAATAAAGCAGTGGCCAAACCATCGGGTCAGCTATCGATCCCTTCTGCCAGCTGAGAGAAAGGGGAATGAGACGACACGGACGAGGAGGAGGAGGATGAGAGAGAGAGACAGAGAGAGAGAGAAGAGGAGTGAAGAGAAGAGGTGAGAAGAGGGAAGGAGGAGGGGGTCTTATTAGCATTCCTAACCCATGGACCACCACTGACAACTGAAAGAGATATCTAACTCAACACCATGCATTTTCTTCTTTACTCTTAGCCATCATTTCTGCCAACACATGTAGGCAGCTTTTTAATGGTAGTCAGTCAGCACATGTTAACAGAGTTACACTGCATTTATATTGACAACTTGGGCAACATCATGTTCGAGCTGTTTACTCGTGTAAACAGACTATTTATAGCTGGGCTACCCCTACCCCCATAATCACACACTTTGACAATTCATACCACGAGCTATGTTTGCTGATTTGTTCATTCAGTTTTACACAAATAAAGTGTTCACCAGTTTAAAAAAAATTAAAACAAATTACAAATGCACTTGTTGATCTGACACAATAAAATTGCATTATTTAAAGCGACCATTAAGCAATGTAAACACACCTCTTTAGTGCTGGAAAAATACGGGTGGATTAATAAGCGGCAGCACTTGTACAGACTGAGTAAACAATTGTGAACAACTCTCAAAATATTTTGAGACATGATTCCTCTTTGGTGCACGTGAGAATTCTTTGGGAATGCTTGGGGAATACACAACCCAATACGCGCGCAAAATCGTGTCCAACAATGACAGCTGTTTATCACTTAGTGAGTTCTTTCCAAGTTTTTTTTTTTTTTTTAGTTTTTTTCTCCTCCTCCTCCTCCTCCTCCTTCTCCTCCTCCTCCTCCCCACCCCGTCTCTATCTTGCTTTGTTGTTTTAAAATATGCATGTCTCTCCGGAATGCCAGTCACGAGTCCAAACTTTGCGTCCAACCTCCCACATGAAATGATCCCCCCTTAAAGGGGGCTCAATATGTCTCAATCTGCACTGCACTTCACTCAAAGCGTTGGGCTATGGAGGGACGGGGGGCTGCGAAATGCACGCCTGAGACCGACGGAGCTTGGCTCGGACGTTCAGCTAACGACGCCGTTTCTTCCTTCAACTTCTTCTTCCTGAACTCTTCATGCGTTCTTCCTTCCCTGAGCAGGACCACGGCGACCATCATCACGGAGGTCCAGCAAAAAAAGAAGTAAGAAATTTGTTTTCATTTTTTGTCCTCCCCTTTTTTTCGGACGCGCATGTGAGTTTGGGGCTTCGTGCGCGCGCTCGTAGGAGTGCGCGCGCGTGCCCGCGTCCTTTTGGGTTTGTGCAGAAGGGAGAGGAGAAAAAAAAGGAGGGGGAGGGCGCTATGGGGAAAAAAATAAAACGCTAGAGAGAGAAGAGGATGGACCAATGTGTGTGTGTGTGTGTGTGTGTGTGTAAGAGAGAGAGAGAGAGAGAGAGAGAGAGAGAGAGAGAAAGTGGATGAGTCCGGCTGTCATTACCAACAAATTAATCAACACGTAGCGTTTAAGGTGGAGAGCTAGCATTTCGTGTTGGGCTTTGGAAAAAATACACTACGACAGGGAAAATAGGGGGAGCCAAAGTGTGTGTGTGTTGGGGGGGGGGGGGCAAAGTTTGCTTTGAAAGGAAAAGCGAGAAAGAGGGTCGAGACAGCAGAAAATGAAGCTTTAATCAGAAAGTAAACCAGAAATATTTTAATTTTTCTAAGCTAAATCGAGAATATTTACTTGCAACTTATTCAATTTAACATTTAAAATAAAAATAAATATAAATAATTTATAACCTGACACGTACCTGTTAAAAGTCCCCCCATAAATAACCCCTGGCTGCTCTGAGTCTGCGCGCGATAAACGAGGCGCGGTGACGTCAGCTTATCGTGAGATCTTCCAAACACATCGGCTGTAATTAGGGTGTTAATTCACTCCTGCAAACACGCGGCCGTTTTTTTCTCACCCATCTCGCCTGTCTGCACGCAGCGGTCCTCCATACCTGTAAGAACTGCCTGAATATGCAGCGATATTTACTGCTTACTTCCCTCTAATACACAGCAGATGGGTTTGCGCCTGCGCCACCGCAGTCAGAGAGTTCCTCATTTTTAATCAGCAGCACTTTGTTGCAATTACACTTCACGCTGCGACCAAATGTAACGCTGACCCATTTTTCATACTTACACACTTTCACAGCAAAAAAAAAGTTTATTAGATTTTTCCCTTTTGCACACAGTCCAGCACACAATAAAATCAACTCTCTGTGTTTGTTATTAATTAGTAAGTGTGATTGAAATGTATTAATAAGTAGGTTATGAACTGAAATATAGCATACAAAGCATAACTATATATATTTATTTATATTAGTTTATTAATTAGATTTTTTAATTAAATTGTTTATTGATTACTTAAGATGATTTGGTTTTGTATATTTAGTGGACCACCTACTGTCGACTGCAATTATTATCCTTAAATAACCTTTCAAATCCGGCTTGAGATTTGCTATTCAGGGCACGTCTTTACACACAGACTCACACACTTTACCAGCCTGCCTGTCTGAATACTGTACGATTTCACAGTTGTAGATAAACATATAACAAATTTCTAAATAAATATATTTTATTAATAAGAAGAGCTACAGATAGATAGATAGATAGATAGATCTATCTATCTATCTATCTATCTATCTATCTATCTATCTATCTATCTATATATATCTATATCTATATATATATATCTATATCTATATCTATATATCTATATCTATATCTATATCTATATATCTATATATCTATATATATATATATATATATATATATATATATATATATATATATATATATATATATATATATATATATATATAGGCGCGTATAGGGACTGCACTGAAGTGGCCGGTCTGCTCCTGACAGGCTTGGTGAATTATGTTGTTGTTAATATCGCTCTAATTTCGTTTTTATTTGACTAATTTCTCAGCATGGCTTCTATTTTCTTTGATAATAAATGACTGGAGCGTTTTGTGGAAGGGTATTTTTCATCCCCTCCATACTGGCCGGCTGGTGACAGAGGTATTATGTGGCAGTGTGTTCTGCTCCTCTCCGCCCTTTATCCTGCCTGTCTGGCCTCTAGTCGCTGTAGTTTGGCCGTTTGATAAATTCACGCGCATTCCTCCACCTAACGCGGGCTGGAGTCGGAGGCTTGAAGTATTCTTGGGGAAAAAACGAGCCGTGGGGAATATAGCACCAGTAATACCAAGACCTTGTGGACATGCATTTTTTCAGTCGCTGTCCTGGTATAGTATAATGCATTACTGGGATGGTATACTTTTACTGAAAAAAAAAAGAAACATGTAATTATGAATTATCTGAAAAATCACAACACAGTTTATAGCCACAATAAAATATCATCAGCGTTGCCTTGATGGCTATTGAGCAAATTTCCAAATTTGCCGTATGTGGAATTGGTGAGGTCTGCGTTTATATTCGCTATTCCTTGCAAATAGGCCTACATGGCCTTGGCCTGGTGCAAACAAAGCTTTTTCTTTTTCTACTCCGTGGTGCAGAAGCTGGAGCCCAAAGCAAAGCCAGACTGTTGGAGAATATGCCGGTGTATGTGTGTGTGTTCCAAACGAAGGGGGTTAGGGGGTTGAGGATACGAAGAGAGAGAGAGGGAGATGGAGGAGGGCGGTGGTGGGGTGGTTTGAGGGAGGGGGTCCGTGGAGCTGCCTTTCTTTCAGAATGACCTGGCCCCTCTCTCTTCAAAGGCAAAGCAGAAACGCACGGTCTTAATCTGAATGAGAAATTTGGGTGGTATTCGCGTCTTCCATCCATTAGAAACCAGGACGTGTTTTTTTTTTCTTCCTCTCCTCCTGTCTTTCTTCCCGTCTGTTTTGAGTCATTAGAATGCAGCATGATCCGAACCGTCGCCACATGCTCTTCCAAAATATTTCATCTGCACTGCAGAACCCACCACCCCACACCAAAAAAAAAACACCCACCCATCCTTTACCGTGTCCAGCTTAGCTTGCATGCGTTGATGATATCTCTAAAGAATAGCAGGGATTCTATGTTTAGCTGTGGCAGGGAGATTTTAGAAGAAGGGGGTAGGTGGTGCCTTAATTCGGTCCGAACTGGACAGAGTGGACGGAGACCCTGGGGTCAGCTGATCTTTCACGGCTAGCTGGTGGTGGTGAAGGAGGAGGAGGGGGTCCAGTTTGTTTGAGAACGGGAGTGTTTGTGGTCAGAGAATGAAAGGAGCCGGCCACAAAGCTCTTCATACTTCAAATCCTCCCCATCACATCTTCACTCACTCTCCCACAGCCCTCTGTGGTAAAGCGAAAGGAGGCAGCCAGTCTTTATCACAGCACGTCTCGTGTCACTTTATGCCGCGTGTAGAACCGAAAACATGTGCCCGCGCGAAGGTTTAAGGAACCCAAACTCACTAGAAACATACAAAGGTGGTCTTTATAGGAAATACTATAGCGATGTGTTGCACTTGTATAAATGAAGGGATGCAGCCCTATCGCACTTATTTAAACCCACTTCCATTGATCATTGATATCGCTTGTCATAAATCTTACATATATATATATATATATATATATATATATATATATATATATATATATATATATATATATATATATATATATATATATATATATATATATATATATGATAAATAGACTGTGGGTATAACTGTATCCGAACACACTACTTCTCTACAATAAAAGGCTAATGGCAGGCTAGCTTCTTCACTGGAAAATGTGGAAATGTAGCATGAGGCCTATTGTCAAACGGCTCATTGGGCGAGCTCGAGCCAATCCGCATATGGAGCTTTCACTCACGTACAGCGGCCATCATTAAAGAGAACCGCTGCATTTCTTTATACCAGCACAGAAATGTCACAAAGAGCTGTTAGGTAATGGCTAAAGCTATCTGCAGCCTGTATAAGATATTCATCATCATTTATTTTATTAATACCATATTATTGTTCCATTTAGGCTCGCACGTGACCCAAAAATTGAAATAAAACTAGAACAAAGAGTTGAAATATGTGACATGTCCAAGAGCAGTTTCTTTAATTAGTGACGATATTTTATATATTTTATAGATGATCCAAGGTAAGGTAATACTCCGGGGTTTTCTAAGTAGGCCAGCGTTATGAGATCGTGTTTAGACTATATAAACTACATTTTACTTAATTTAAGCGTTTAGTGGCGGATTTAAGGGACGGTGTAATTTTGCACATACAAATTAAAACGTTTTATATTTTTGTATTTTTTTTAAGGAAAAATGCTGGAATTTTAAAATGTATATAAAATCTGAAAGTCGTTAAAAGACTGTTTATAAAGAGTGTAAATGTAATCGATGGCGTGCTGGAGGTGAGCTGATTAGTTTATATAAAGGGTTAAGCAAGCTTGTCATAAAATTGGAAATTTATAAATCGCCGTTTTTACAGAGTTTATTTATATTTAATATATTATCTGAGGAATACATTTCTGTAAAAAATATCAACACACTGTTGTTTTTTTATGTTCTGATAATTAGGGTGGCAATATTATTAGAAAAAAACGGTTTTCTGTTTGTCTATTATTATTATTATTATTATTATTATTATTATTATTATTATTATTATTATTATTATTATTAGTGTAGTAATAGTACAATGACTGTTTTGTTTGAGCATTAATGATATAGGTATAACCTATAACCTTTTACAGAATTTGAAGGAAGAGTCTAACCCACATAAAACAAATAAAAAAAACTATAACTGACAGAACTGGGCTTGTTATATTTTTCTTCCCATATTTATTTATATGTATTCCAGCCGTAAAAATAAAAAATAAAAAATATTAATCTCTCTAAAATTAATACATTAAATTAATTAATAAACTAAGCTTTTGTGTATCTTATATATATATATATATATATATATATATATATATATATATATATATATATATATATATATATATATATATATATATATATATATATATATATATATATATTTATAAAAATGTAATATTGTATGTATGCCTTAAATGCGGTTTCTTTGTACGCTAGGAATTGTCCCGTTCAGGTATGAGTGTATAAAAGATAAAAGAAGCTGTACGAAAGGAGTCTTTATATAAATATATGTTACCGTTGTTTAAGCCCGAGTGCAGCTTTCTGGACTGACTATTTTTATTCCACAATTCCTGCATGACCCGCAGGCTCGCGCTCTCGTGTGCCTCGCGAGCGTTAGAGCTCGGTCTGTGTGCTGGGAGTTTGCTCTGCTTTCTGCTTTTGGGCTCTGGAGCTGTGTGCTGGCTGTGGGCTGCAGCTCGAGCAGGGGGGTTTGTTCTTGCTGTTTGTTTCTCTCTGTGTTTGCTAGATGGCGCTCTGTGTTCTGGGACCCTGTGACGGAGGAACAAACAGCTCTTGCTTCCCTCTATAGCCGCACGCATGCCACAGTGCAGCTCTCACTCTCTCCCCCTCTCTCTCTTTCTCTCTCTCTTTCTATTACCACACATATACTGTGGTTTTATCACACTTTCATTTCAGTATTGCTTTTCACGCTGCTTCGTTCAATGCGTTTAGCTTAAATAACACATTACATAAAGCTGCACGAGAACCACGACTTATCTAATAATGCTTTTATTACAAAGATCGATGCTCATTTTGAATAAATTAATATGGATTTTATGCAGTTATGCTCTTTTATAAAAACGAATGAAAGAGCTGATCTCTGAAAAAGAGATAATAGAGAAAAGTATGGACTGAAAAAAACAAATACACTTGTACTTATTTTTTATATCCGTTGATGTCCATTATAATAAAAATGCTGGGTTTAAAATTTATTTGCTTATTTAAAAAAATCGTAATGTATTTTAAAAAATATTTTAATATGTTCCATCTTTTTTCAACGTTTTATTCTAAGAGCAGCAGATATACTTCCTCAAATTTAAAGCCGTATTTCATTCAGCTGCACATTTATTCATTCAGGAAAATAAATGTTTACCTACTTAAATAAACGCGTTTTCTCTAAATGTTTACACACCCATCGATTCCATTCGCTCGCCATGCTTTGTGTTTCTGAAGCCGGTATACAGGGTTAGTTTTTTTATTTTAACGCAGAACATAAAACAGATTCTGCGATAAATTGCAATAATGTTGGCTATATTTGTTGGGGAGTGTATATATCACCACTTTTATAAGGCAGGACGGAAATAAGGAGGCATATTCAAACGCATTGTGCGCTCTGAGTGCTGTGAAGATATATTGCAGCACTTACACTTTCTCTAAATAGGGGGCTTGTCCACGTTTTGACGTTGATGAATGTGGCCAAGACGTGAAGAACATTTAAAGATGTCTTTTAAATGTTCTAGCAGACAGCAGAGCGGACAATCAGCTGTTTCAGTCCCATCACACATACACACACACACACACACACACACGCACGCGCGTATATACACACAAACACTCTCCACACAAACAGAAAGCGAGAGAAATATATCAAAAATTGAGCTTACCTTGCAGTTGTAATACCAGCCATTTTATTATATATATATATATATATATATATATATATATATATATATATATATATATATATATATATATATATATATATATATATATATATATATATATATTAATATATACAATATATAATATGTATTATTTAGTAATGGTGATTTACTATAGTATACACTATAATATACAATAATATAATGCAATATTTATTATCATTTGCTTTCTATAAAATTAAGGAAGACTAAATTTTGTTGTGAATCGAAACCATAATTTGTTACTAATATTTGCACGTTCATATTTCTATGTATTTTAATGGAATGCTAAGTACCATAAGCCAGTGTTTGGATATTGAAACTCTATTAACTGACATTAAATAACTTTTTGGTCATTGTAGTTTTGGCGTCCCTTTAATGTAGGAGCTACAGTGTTTTACCACAGGTGTGCTTGTTCACAAACCCTCCACATCGAGCAGTCCAGCTCTATCTACCAAAGCTGCACTGCTTTTAAAGCTGACCACGGCGAGAAACAGAAGCATTCACGCGCTTTAATCGGTGTGTGTTGAAAGGTGTTTGGACAGCTGTTTGATAAATGCGTTGTGATGCTTTTATGCTGCTTTCTTCCACATTTACAATGTTTTTAAACGTGATCACTTATTGTCTTTGTAGAGAATTATTAATAAAAAAAAACACTTACGATGATTTTTTTTACTTTTCTTTTGTTCAGTTGTTCACGTATTCCCACTCTTTCTTATAAAATATATAAATATAACATATTATAATTTTGGTATTGCAACCATTCATAAAACACATTCAGACCGAGGAAAAGTAACTCAGCACCCATTATGGTCTTCATTACTGCTTCAATCATAAGAGTTAATAGAATTTACACAATTAATGACGCTCACATTAGCGGATTTATAGCGTTCAGTGAGAGTCATTGAAGCACGTCCTTCGATTTGATCGAATTAGCTGAACTTTCAGCTTTGCAGAAACACAAATAGGACATAGAGGACGAAGCGCGATTCGGTGAGAAAGCAGGACTACAGGGAGCTCCAACAAAGCCTTCAGCGCGCGCCTGCGAGCTTCCTCGCTGTCAGGATAGTTAGCAATGTTCAGATATGGACGGTGGCTGCAGAAACTCATCTCTTGGGGTTTTAATTAACAAGCTGTCTCAAAGCTGTAGAGATCCATCAAACAGCTTTTTCTCCGCACCAGCAAATCCCTCTTTTCTCCTCAGCGGCTATGCAGCCCACTGAGCGTTCGACAAAAAACTTGGGTTCTCTTAAAGGGTTTGTTCTGATTAGATACACACTCTTAAAAAATGTAACTACCGGGAGATTGGCTTGGACTCTTAATCGGTGCAGATAGAACCTCAAATTCTTACAAAAAAATAAATAAATAACAAAAACGGTTCAAAGCATCAATCAATTTTTTGAACGATGACACAAAAGAACAGGTTTAGTTCGTAAAATACCTTTCCACTGATGTTTCTTTAAAGAAATATATTATTTAGTAAAATAAATGAAAGTGAGTATAAAAAGCTTTTTGTAGTTTATAGAACGACTAGAGAATGGAAAAGCTCAAGAAAGAGCCCTTAAATTAGTTTAGAACCTGTATTGTGCGAAGTCTTAAACTTTTTAAACGTTCTTCTTTAAACTTGCAACTCTTTTTTTCTCACCCGGGAATCAGAATTGTAAGTTTGTGTTTTATAATGTGGTTTAAAGAATAGTATTGGTATGGTATTTTGTTTTGGAGTGTTGACGGTCTTTAAGTTATGAATTTGTTGTTTAAATGGTCTTACAAAACAATTGATGCCATTGGAGAACCACTTTTGGTTTTACGAAGAAATATGATATGATATAGGAGTAGAAATAACCTTTACATTAATAAATATATATATACATTTTTTTTTACAACATATTAAGGTTATTTAGGCATTTAAAATGTTGTCGTCGCTTACACATATCTGTTACAAACAATGTTCTTTAGGGAACCAATGGGAACTCTTTGATGGTATCGCTCCAAAGAACCATCGTAGGTACTTTTAGGTTTAGTTTAGTAGATTTTTTGTATTTTGTGTTGGTGGAGAGAAAGAAAGAGAGACGCAAAAAGAAAGAGACTGTGACTTAGAACTGTGGGGAAAAAATAGTGGCGATGAGGTGAGTTCCGCTCATTCAGTCCTCCACTCCCTACTTTCACTTGGCCCATGGGTAGTGTGGGGGTGGTGGGCGATGGGGTGGGGGGTAATTTGATAGCAGGGTAGGGGGCGAGTTGAGGGTCAGGACGGAGCGCTGTCCATGGTCCTGTGCAGAGGTGCCTGGATGCTCTTATCAAATTAGACAGGACAAGTTTAGATCGATGCCATCGCCAGTATCGGGAGACTGCCAGCAGTTTACAACGTTTAACAAGGCGCCCTGACAGTCGCTGCTCCGAGCGCGAACACACGCACACACACTCTCTCTCTCTTCTGTCACGGTGAGTGAGCGCCCATGGGCGCTAATGGAGGGAAAAGCTAGTGGAGATAAAGACAAAGCAGAGGATAACAGGTGATGGTGCATAAGTACAGGATCAGTGAGGCCTGAGCACAGTTACTATCACTCAGTCTCTCTGACAACACGGGGACTCCACCTTTATTTATATAATGACTACAGACATTAAATTATAACTATTTAACAACAGCGTTTATCATTGAAATAAAAATGAGTCTGATAAAAAACAAACAGAATTATAATAAAAAAACATTCATACGCATATCATAGCATGGATACGTACTAAACCATATGAACCATAGATTTAGTTTAGATTAATAATTAATAATAGACAAAACTTCAATACAAACCATGTTTCACCGGTATAAATCCTAAACCTATAAATCCAAACCTACAATTAGGCTTAATCTAGATCTGACAAACTCGCCTAAAGTCATTACGGAAATAGCAAATGAATTGTTTTAGTATTACAAAGTATAAATAGATTTGGTATTGGTAGAGTTTATGTAGTTTATGTTTGTGTGTTAATGTATTTGTTTAGCATTTATATTAAATAAAGAAATAAAATATATTTACTGTACAGTTTTAATAATCGAATAGATGTGTTATACAGTTTATTATTATTATTATTATTATTATTGTTATTATTATTATGTATACATAATTGTTATGCAGTTTATATAGTTGCATAAATGTGTATGATAGTTTATTTTTGGATAGTTTTTTTATGTAGGGTAGTTTACAGAGTTCTTATTAATGGACAGATTACTTTAATGGATTTATTTTAATGGATTTATTTTGTGTTAATTTGTTTATTGTTTATTCTGCTCAAAAACAATACAATTGTATACTTTCTATAGTGCTGTTAATATAGTGACATCGATTTGATATTTTATTTATTTATGGATATGTTTGTCAATACGTGCTACTTTTTTTTTAGTTTACATGGCTGGAAATATATTCATAAAATTAAGTTATGCTTTTCAGTTAGTCTGCTTTAGAAAACCAAAATAACGTTTATCCAAATATATTTATCTAAAACAGAAAACATTTCTTTAGTAACAGGGGTGTTAAATATTTTGAATACATAAAATAAATAGTACGACATAAAATAACGGATAATTTTACTTTTACCTTTCTAAAAACATATAAAAACCTTAATTTAGTACTTTATTTATACATCTATTTCACTCACTGTTAATGTTATTTTAAACGTTATATTTAAAAAAAAGAGTTTGTCTATTAATATTACATTTTCAAACTATTACATGTGAGAGTGGACTCTAAAATTACATATGATACATTCAAACTTTTTAAAATGTGTTTTAATTTCGTATTATTGTGCTTACTTTTTACCATTTGATTTAATTTATTGTAAGCAGATGTTTCTATAAGCTTTTAGAAGGTCGGATATATTTTTGTTTAATTTATTTAGTGTTTATTTTCAAAATAATAAAGTCTGTATGCAGTTTTGAATCCGTGACCTACTTCCCTATTTTGTTTTTACCAACACTTTAATACCGGGGAACTATAGACTTGTGCAGGGTGTGCGTCTTAGCCCACTTCTTAAGAGACAAACACACACACAAACACACACCTGAGAGTGGAAGTTATTTTTTTCTTTCTCATCGCGCGCGTCTCAAGCAGAGCACTGCTGGGCGTCGCTGCGCTTCATCAGGGCTGCTGACTCAGAGCGAGGGCGGGAGGGTGATGGAGGGATGGTGGTGGAAAGTGATGGAGGGATGGATGTACAGATACTGTGTGATTCCGTTTGAGGACAAAGAGGGGAACATTACAATAAAGAGATAAAAAACTGAGCAATGTGATAATGGGTCTTATCCATCTATACATACATTTCTTCATCATCTTCATCATAACATCACCATCTTTGTTATCTCTCTCTTTCTCTCTCTCTCTTTTCGCTGCCTGTCAGGTCGTTTCTCCCAGCAGCCTGTCAGGCGCGCGCCCCTCCGCCTCATGCGCGCTAATTCGGGTTCATTGGATGGCAATAACTTCATTTAGAGCTTCATCTTTTGGGCCCGCGCTCTTAATGAGGATGCGCTGACGAGCTTAAAGCCTCGGAGGAGCCCGTTAGGCTCGATGAGACTCATCTATAATGTGTGAGTGAGTAGCAGGTTCATTCCACCGCCCCCCACCGCCACCACCACCTCCACCCAACTCCATAAAGCTCCACATCCAACCCACTGGCCCAACAGGACTTTCTGTGCGTCTCCCATGGATTGCGGTTCCAGCGCCACATCAGAAGGCTGATGGGGAAGCGGTGTACTGTAAGGGCTTTAGAGCCCTAATCTGGTTTCATTGAAAGGGCCTCTTGTTGTTTAGAAAGGATCAGGTTTTATCGTGTCCTCCTCCTACCCCTCCTCTCCCGGGGTCGTTGGATATCCCGCTGCCCCGCTTGGCACCCTGTGTGGGATTTCCATCCTCAGCTGGAAAATGACAGGCTGTAATGTTACTCCGCAGGCGGAGTGATTTAAGGCCCACTTTTTCATGTCCTTCTTCTTCTTAAAGGTAGATTCTGTGAGCGGACGGGAGAATGCGATTTTTACAGGCGGGATGAGAAGAGCCGTGGCGTGGTCTCTGTCCTCTGTAGAACACTGTAAAGTACTGGACACAATACAGTTCAAAGACACTGTTACAGATCTCCGTTAATATATATATATATATATATATATATATATATATATATATATATATATATATATATATATATATATATATATATATATATATATATATATATATATATATCGCATGCAAGAACTCGAAGAAATGCATTTGTGCATTTTCCGTGTTTTTGCCATAATTAGAATCTCGTGGTTGTTCTTATCAAAATTAATGACAACTGGACCAAAAAAAGTGCGTCAAAATTATCCGGAAAAAATCGATTAATTGAAAGTAATCCTACATTTTATTTTATTTACATTTTATTGCATTGCAATACTGGGGTAAGAAGGTGCTGCTTATTGTTTAAGTCCTCTGAAAGTGGAATTCAACTAAACTAAGCTTAGCTAAACCAAAGCGGTTCAAATAAACAATTAACTAAACTCAATTAAACCAAACTAATCTAAGCTAACATACAAAATAAAACAATTCAAACTAAAGTATACAATGCTAAAGACAATCCAAAACGAACTAAATCTAATCAAACTAACAAAGCTAAAATAAAACCATAAATAAAACTATTTCGAACTGAACTAAACTTTACTAAATGAATTTGTTCAAACTTAATTAAAACAAACTCAACTAATTCAACCATAACCAAATAAAATCCGACTAAACGAAACTCGAAACAAACTAAACTAAACGAAACGAAACGAAACTAAAATAATCTAAGATAAGGACTAATTTAAGCAAAACTTTTATGCCACATGGAATACAAACATTGCTTTCTTGACTAGGAGTACTTTATTAATTAATGTATTTACTTGCTTACGTGCATATACATTAAAACACTAAGCATTATTAACAACACATGTCAAACAACAAATAAAGTAATTCAAATGAATAAAAAAAATATTTTTGTGGTTAACAAAAACATCAACAACAAAAATTATAGTAAATCATTTTATAATAAAATGATAAATTAGTCATGAATAATAATAGAATGTCAGCGCATTTTCTGATTTCGTTTCGCCTTTGATTTAAGATTATAACTTTATATTTTATTCTAAAACTCACAGAGTTCACATATCGATGAATGGATGATTGGATGGATAGCAGTGTTCATTTTTTCGGACGAAAATTCTTCATATTACAGCGAATATCGTGTAATATTTACTGTCTCTTCGTTTTTTGTATTTTTTATGACCGGTGTAAGGAATTTATTTATTTTCATATCATTTTTTCTCCTTTCTGTCTTCCCCGCATTTATTATTATATAGGCTATATTTCCCCTGCTTTCATCCGTTTTTAAATTTCGATAAAGGAGCGTTTAAACCGATCACAATCCGCTTTAACGTGCCTTAAGTTTCATCCCGCGAACCGACGCCGTGACACTGCTCGCTGACCTGCGCTGAAACCCCGCCTCTGCTATAAGAGCTCATATTGTTGAATATGTGGGTCCGTTCATCAATGTCACGCTAACGCGCTAAATGACGCTAGTTATCCGACGCATCCGCCAGGTAATTTATTCAGGCGCACCTGAGAGATTCGCTGTCCAGGTAATGAAACAGAGACACACATACATACACGCGCACACACCATCATCATCACCATTAGCATCTTTATCTGTGTGGTCTGCATTCAGACTGAAGCTAATGTTCATAATGTTCTGACAAACAACGTCTAGAGCATTGTCTCCACTTCCCCCCTCCAGTATAATCTCCCCTCATATCTTCTTATTACCTAGATGGGAAGAAGTTTCTCTGTTTCCAGCCCCCGCCCCCCAAATCCCCCCTCCAAAAACTCTGATCCAATTGCTGCAGGGATTTGATTTCAGTGCCAGGCTGTTTACTCGGGGGTCTTTATGACCTGCAGTATCAGAGAGGAGGAAATTGAAAGGGCGGCGTGGTCCAGAGTGCTGGAGCCTAAAAGCTGCCATTAAAGCCACATAAAACGCCTCTGGCAGCAGCTGCTGTCCACCACAGTGACCCGATCCCCCAAACAGCAGCGGCTCCGGTGAGGGGCTTCAGCTTAACACGCAGGGAGGAGCAACCTCACGCGCACAAGGTGTGTGGGCGTTCCACCATGGGCGTTCCAAGGAGTAATGACCACTCATCAAAACACAATATCCATAGAGGAATGGATGGATGGATGAATGGATAGATAGGTACATGTAAATGGCTGGATGGATTTGTATTTATTGTAATGCTGGTGTTTTACTGAGCTAATAAACACTTACTTCACAGATAAGACACTAATTCACTAATTTACTGAAATTCCCATAGGTGCGTAAACCATTTGCACAATACTGTAAGTCAGATAGATACTAGATAAATAGAGAGAATGGATGGTGTGCTGGAAGGATTGTCTATAGATTGACGAGCGTGTTAATAAACAAGTAATAAAAAGTAGGCTAATAGTGAGGATAGATGGATGAGAAAATGGATAGAAAGACAGACAGACAGATAGAAACACAGATGAACAGATAGATGGAAAATAATGTTATTAAATATATAAAAAACAGGTTAATAGTTAAGATGTATGAATAAAAGAATGGATGGATGGAAGGAAGATAAGAACAGCGAGTAAGGATAAGAGAGTTAATATAAAATTAAAATGCCATTAAATTTTCTGTAAGCCTGGATGAATAAAACGTTAAAACAAAGCTCTGGAAAAAAAAATAAGAGACCACCTAAAATGATGAGTTCCTTTGATTTTACCAAATTGAAAACCTTTAGAATATAATGAAGAGGAAGATGGATGATCAAAAGCCATCAAACCAAGCTGAACTGCTTGAATTTTTGCACCAGGAGTAAAGGCATAAAGTTATCCAAAAGCAGTGTGTAAGACTGGTGGAGGAGAACATGCCAAGATGCAAGAAAACTGTAATTAAAAGCAGGGTTATTCCACCAAATATTGATTTCTAACCTTTTAAAACTTTATAATTGTAAACTTGTTTTCTTTGCATTATTTAAGGTCTGAAAGCTCTGCATCTTTTTTTGTTATTTCAGCTGTTTATGATTTTCTGCAAATAAATGTGCTAAATTACAATATTTTTATTTGGGATTTGGGAGAAATATTGTCCGTAGTTTATAGAATAAAACAACAATGTTCATTTTACTCCAAAATATACCTATACAAAAAAAGATAGATGGATTGACTAATAAGCATTCCCTAAAAAGAGTATTTAACATTTAATAAATATTAAAACTGGGTAAACTCTGAATATACATTGATGGAGGAGGGTGGATAGATGATGAAAGATGAAATTTGTAAAAATGTAATTAGACCAATAACCACCCTTAAAAAAGTAAAGAAATAACTATGAAAATCTGAGTAAAGGCAGAGTAAGGAAAAAATGGAGGCATGATTAAATTAGGGAAAAAGGATGGATAAATGGACCAAAAACTAAATAATACATTTTAAAAATAAGAAAATATTGAAGATGAATGAACAGATGAATGGATAGGTAGACAAACAGATAATCAGTAAAACAGTACGACAAATTGAAATTGACATATTTGTATAAATACACTGATAAATGGATAAGTAAATCAGAGACAAACAGATAGTAAAAAGAGAGGCACATAAAACAGAGTTTTCAGATTTTCTTTATTCAATACACAATAAAACATTGATTGTTGCAGTTTGTTGACCCATAAAATGTGAGGGTTAGATCTCCCTTCAGAGGCGAGCATATAATTATGCAAATAGAGAAGTGTCAGAGCTGTGGAGAGGCAGAAAAGCTTCACTCAGACTGGAGCTCACCAACAAACTTCAGGCAGGAGGAGAAAGTGTGAAACCACTGTGTGAAGGAACCCACAGCGTGAGAAACCACAGTGGAGGATTTCATGCCTTGAAAATACAGTTTAGAGAAGATCTTGTGGAGCAATGTGTTTCCTGAACATTTTCCTGTCTTGTAAGATGTCTCAATTTTACTTTTAGGCTCTTCTGAATATTATATCATAAAAGGGTCTACAACTATTGGTTTATTCTCCCAAAAAAAAAACTGTTAACATGGCTATTAAACACACAGCTTTGTCATGTAATGTTTCATCATGCTGTATTCTGTATACGTTTACATAATTTTAACCTGCCCTGGGACTGAAAATTAATCATTTGGCCCAAATCTGGCAAAGCTGATTAAACAAAAACAGAAACAAACTAAAATGCAACAAAAGAACCATTTACTGGTCCCATAAAAACTACACTGACATGCATCAAAATTCATAAGATAGTAGTATATAAATTGATCATGAAGTGTTTTCTCATGGAATAGTTTGGGAATGGCCACAACCTCTACATGTTGTAAGGCATGCCATTGTGCTCATGGCAAGGCAACATTACTTATTTCTATAGTTGGAGCGAGACTTGGTTTATCATTCCTTGATCCCCAATGTCACATTTTAGTGGGAATACTACTCTAC
This sequence comes from Astyanax mexicanus, assembly GCF_023375975.1. NCBI lineage: Eukaryota > Metazoa > Chordata > Actinopteri > Characiformes > Acestrorhamphidae > Astyanax > Astyanax mexicanus. The sequence continues at coordinate 26,313,335 of NC_064429.1, read as the reverse complement.
ATGTCAGTGAAGGCATTACAACCCACAGTGGACAGTACAGTAGGTCGTAATGATTGGGAGTGGTGGTATTGGGCTAGAATTTCATATCCCACAAGTCAGTGCAGTGTTGCTTAGTTTTTACTAAAACATGGCAAAACACTTTTTTGGCAAGTCAATGTAGAGTTTAGTCTATAAACAAAACTGAAAACTCACAGTGTGTGGATGTTCCTTTTGACCTCCTTCGAATGTTTCCTCACGTCTTGTATCCCAGCACCTGTATTCGGCAGTTTGGATATTAGGCGTGCACACACCATATGGACAAAAAAAATGCAATATACGATAATGCTGTTTGATATCCTAATAGTGATAAATCAAGATGATCAATTAGGGAAAGCTCCTCAAAGGTCTTTTTGTTGCTTGGGTTGGCTGCAGTAATTTTTCCCAGGATAAGAAATAGCTTCACTGTGGGCCTCTACCTCACTCTGCCTCCAGCCTAGTCGAGTCATGTGAGCTCAGTCTGCAGCGTAAAGGGCTCCCTCTGTTACTTCATGTGGGCAATGCAGTTTATGTCTGTTGTTATTCACAGCTCCTACAATATGTTTATCATTAAAACTCATATCCCAATAACGTGCATAGGTTTTTCACATTTCAAGCCATTCGTTCTGCAAAATATTAACGTATATTTTCAAAACAAGAACTGCTAGTGAAGTGAAAGCACTTTTTTAATTAGTGCTGGTCCCGGTTAAAGGCTGCAGTTCATTGAAAGTAACCGTAGTGCAGTGTCCCGTCCCCTGCGTGTTTAGGAGAAACGTGCTGGTTTGGGCTTCATCTGATCTGCTGCTGCTTTGACTGACACTTCTTGTGTTTAACACTGGCCTCATTGTGCGTGCGGGCCTCTCCTCTCCTCTTTCTCGGCGGAGCTGCGGCGCTGTTACGTGAGCTGAGCAGGTGAGGATGGCGGCTCACCTTCCCTGGGAACGGGGCAGCCAGGCGGCCTTATCGGAGCTCCGACCCCTGACCCCACAACTCCTCGCGCTGAAAGCGATGCCTTCACGAGAGCTGGATTGTAAATAGTGTGAGTCAGAGTGAGACTGCAGGAAGAAAACCTCCTATAAAGCCTAATTTCGATGACGGCGCTAGAGGAAGCACTGCAAAGTCTGCAAAGGCTGCTTAGAAAAAAGACAAAGGTGCTGAAATGGGTTCTTTGGAGGGATGCCACTTAGGACAGTGGTTCTCAAACCTTTTAGACCACCCTTTAGACCTCTAAGTACAGTCTTTGCAAGGCATTCCCTTGAACCACTGGATGATTGGAAATTGTGCAGTTCCACGGGGTTCAGTTGTAGGGCCTGTGAAGAGTCCACAGGGTTTAACTTTAGGGCCTATGGAGATTCCACAGGGTTGAGTTGTAGGGCCCATGAAGATTCCACTGGGTTTAATTGTAGGGTCTATAGAGATTCCACAGGGTTCAGTTGTAAGGCCTATGATGTTTCCAAAGGTTTCAATTGTACGGCCTATGACGATTCTACAGGGTTCAGTTGTAGGGTCTATGACGATTCCAAAGGTTTCAATTGTACGGCCTATGAAGATTCCACAGGGTTTATTTGTAGGGCCTATGAAGATTCTACAGGGTTCAGTTGTAGGGCCTATGAAAATTCTACAGGGTTCAGTTGCAGGGTCTATAAGGATTCCAAAGGGTCCATTTGTAGAGCCTATCAGAATTCCACATGGTTTAGTTCCAGGGCCTGTGAAGACACCAAAGGGTTCAGTTGTAGGGCCTATATGGATTCCAAAGGGTTCAGTTGTATGGCCTGTACAAATTCTACAGGGTTCAATTGTAGGGCCTGTAAAGATTCCAAAGAGTTCATTTGTAGGGCCTATGAAGATTCCACAGGGTTCCTGCTGTAGGGCCTATGAAGATTTTAAAAAGTTAAATTGTAGGACCTGTAAATATTCCACAGGGTTCAGTTGTAGGGCCTGTGAAGATTCCAAAGAGTTTATTTGTAGGGCCTGTGAAGATTTCAAAGGGTTCAATTGTAGGGTCTATAAGGATTCCACAGGGTTTAGTTGTAGGGTATGTAAAGATTCCACAGGGTTCAGTTCTAGGGCCTATGAAGATTCTACATGGTTCAATAGTAGGGCCTATGAAGATTCCAAAAAGTGCAATTAAGGCCTATGAAGATTCTAAAGGGTTCAGTTGTAGGGCCTATAAAGCATCCCTTCACTCCTTAAAAGTTTTCTGGAGTTAATTTGGCAAACAGCAATACATGGTTTGTCTACCACTTCCAAAGGAGAACCACTGTAACTGGATAACTGTAGAACATGTTCATAAACTATTAAGCTAATTTTATTTTTATTTTTAAGACAGGATAAAAAGCAAACAAACAAAAATGGTGTCATCATCATAAGCATAAAAATGTGTTTATTTTATAACAGCCATAGTCTGTTGTAAATTAGCATAAAAAAGATAAAGATGAAGTACAAGAAGATACAAATCAAAAAACATGTGGACCACGTGGATAAACCCCAAATCCAATCTCAATTTAAAGAAAGGAACTGCTTTGTCTTTGCAAAACAGAAACGAAGACAAAGGAAGGATGAAAAACTTACTCAAATATAACAAAATTACCATAACCATTCCCAAACCCAAAGATAAAACATCTAATCATCATTTCAGAAATAAACTCCAGTTCTACACCAGTTCAAAGCGAATCAAACGGCTTGATATAAATGTAAAAATCAGTCATTTAAAAAAAAAAAACAGCAACCGTTAAAATGAATTTACATATCAAATGTGTAGGTCTGGCGTTTTTATTATTTGGTTAAGCCTGCACTCTTACACTCCCACATCTCTTACACTTCCACAAATGAAAGATCCTATATGGCTTAGTAGTCATATTGTTAGAAAAGAAGGAAAATTAAGAAAAAATAAAATAGGAAGATGAAATTTGTCTTTTGTATTTTATTCCTAAGGCAACTCTATTCAAGTTCCACAGGTGTTTATAGTTTTACTCCAACTAAGTTGCAATAAGCAACGTCTTGCGACATCTTGTTTTAAAGATAAAAACTTGAGCATATTTTCAGGTATATTGCTCTATTAAAACTTTAAACTTCTGTGTTTGCAGTAAAAATAGTTCTGAAACCCTCTAAAAAACAAAAAAAGGCCTGAATGCGATTGAACGTCTGAAGCTTTTGGATGTGGATATATTTAGTGCATTATTTCCCAAACGTCTCCACATCTCATCACTCACTCGCTCGCTCGCACACTCGTTCGTTCGTTTATTTATTTTCGTTCGTTCGTTCGTTTAAAATGACACGTAAAATATGCAAATTACCCTTTCAACCGTTTCAAACACCGAAAAACAGTCTACCTTCAAAGATCTCGGATTCAACGCTGAATTCGCTGCTCTTTTTTTTTTTTTGTCATCAGCGGCGACTGTGCGCCAGTCTGGGAAGATTAGTTTTTGAGTTAAAGCAGAGGGATGTGTTGATGTGCTTGAGCGACGTATCTCTAAGCCTTGACTAATACCACATTGTCCAGAAGACAATGTCTTTTGTTTATGCCAAGAAATTGACATAACATGAGCTTTAGGGGGAGAGCGGACGATGTCAGTGTGATGTTCAGAATGTGAGATTTAACAGGCATGAGAGCTGAGGAGGGAGAAAGGGAGGATACATTGTGCAAACATCTAAAAGAATCTTTCTTATGCTTTGGATATTAACCCTCCCAATCCCTCCAATCCGGCAGAAAGGACATAATAGGTTTAGTAATTCGTTCTGAACGGTGAATTTTTGTACTTATATCGTACTTCTGTAAAAAGAGATATGCTTAAAACTTACTCTGGGAATGTGGATTGTTTCAAAAGTGATTTTAAAAAAATACAGGAAAGATATTCAACTATTTAAGTTAAAAGTAACAGATTTTAGGGAGCCCCACAGGGTTCGATTGTGGGGTCTATGCTATTTTTGAAAGTAATGCAGTTATAATGCTAACTTAAAAACTGAGGTTAATGGATTCGAACCTATATTTTACATAATTCTGAAGGTCCTAGGCCTGTCACGATATTAATATTATCAACTTTTCGCACTATAAATAATTGCTTGCTAAAGTTTAGCTGACCTTTGCTATCGTCTATTGTGTTTCCTTTACAAAACTGTTTACATAGGAATGAGCTTCACCAATATTTTTAACCAGTTACCCAATGACCAACGTGGCAATGACTGTGGCAGATAAAGTAAAAAGCAAAAATATACTATTGATTAAATGTCCATAGTCCTTTAAATGAGTATAGCTGTATTATTATGCTTTAAAATTATCATTACTAAAAAAAAAGTGGCATAAAATGGTGTAAAAATGATTTTATCGCAATTATCTTAAGGTCAATATATTGTCCAAAAAGAACAGTAAAGATATTGTGACAGGCCTACAGAGGATCCTAATGAAATTATGGTTTAGTTTCTTGACTAAATTGATTGATTAAGCCTAGTCATAGACTATACTGTATTTTCCTTTCAATAATAAAAAAAAAAAACTCCATTCAAAATTGTTGTGTAGTTCAAGACTAGGCTTAATCCCTGTCTGGGAAACTACTGTAATAAAGCACAGACTTTAGCATAAAAAATGAAGAATCTTAGTTTGGGAAAGCAAAGAATTATATCATATATATATTTGATGTCCAATATACTGTATATATTTACGATGCTCGGCTGTGTTATACTATGCGAAATCATCGCAATTCTGAGTTCAAGCCACAAGAGTGTAGCGGGACTAATCCCGTAATTCCAGAATTGGCCACAAGTCTGGAATCTGAAGTATGAAAAGGATGAAAATGTCTAACATGAGGCAGCACTTCAAATACATATTTCACCCAGGTCAAGGCTGAAAAGAGCTGAAAGACTGAACGAGGAACAAATATGAAAAAAAAGGAAAAAGCCAGAGCTTTTCAGGGACTGGGGGCGATCTGCAAGTGGGTTTTAGGACCATGGGGTGGGGATAAAAATGTGTGAGTGTGTATACAAGTGTGTGTATCCATGTATGTATGTGTGTGTGTTTCCCAGGCATTAGCTCAGTTCAGAGCGATGTCAGGACAATTAGAGGTGCATCACGAGGCGCAGTGCGGAGCCGCCTGTCAGCCTTAATCTGGCCACCGATGGGCCGCCACCAAATCCGCACAGCAGCCCAGGGGAGGCACAAGCAGTGGAGCCATATTGCTTTGACAGTTGCGCTCATCTAGAAGTAATGCAAAACGCTATTCTGATGTATACACACCGACCTCGCACTCCGAGGCATGAGAGACAATATGTTGGGAGGAGGAGGAGGAGGAGAGCCTCCAGGAGAAGGGTTATGTTTCATTTGTTTCTAGTGAAAGAGAGGAAACCGGCTGAGAGAGGTTCAGAGAGGAGATGTTGACGGCTGATGTTTCTGGACCTTCTAAAATGTTCTACAAGTCCTCGTGTTTGACTCGGTTGGCGCTGCGGGTGGTGGGGGGCTCTTTTGTAGCTTCTTCCTCCCCGTCTTTTTCCTTTTCTCTTTCTTCATCTTCTTCTTCTTCCTCTTCTGCTGCTGCTGCTTTCGTCTGCTCCTCCAGGTGTTTGTCGAAGTACTTGAAGATGGACTGGAAGCTTTTCCATGAAGTTAGCTCATGCCTCTCAGTGCCTGCAGATACACACAAACACAAAAAAGAGCAAATGTAGTGAAGATGTTGATACAGATATTGAGCACAAGACAAAAATAAAGGCAATGGATGGACTTTATATGGATGTGGTCTTGTCACTGTCATCCACAAACCATATATCTCCATTTTTTATGTTTTCCATTTTTGACATAATCATTTGAATTAGGCTGTTCTTCTTTGTACCATTTCAAAACACAATTTGCCAATAATGGACCAATGGAAATCTTTCATAATTACCTTTTTACATTGACTTCAATGAACTTAAGGTTTTTACAGATATACATTTTTCCCATCATTTAAATCTAGCATGTCTTTTTTGTACCATGTCAAAACAATTTACAATGAACAGACCAATTATAGTGTCCCAAAATTACTTATACATGACCTTAAAAACTTTAACGTTTTTTTCATTTCAGGTAAAGTTGCCAATTTGGAAATCTGACATTTTTACAGATAACATTTTTGAGACATGAATTAGTTGAATTAGTCACTTTTTGACACCAAATCAAAATCTGGCTTTAGTTGCTCCTTTTTCAATAAATGGACGAATAGAAATGCTTCAAAATGACAACAACAAAATTACAATTAGTTTAAATTGACTTCCATGACCTTGAAAGTTGAGAAGACTTTTTCATTCTTCTGTGAAGTTGCCAATTTTGTAGATAGAGGCCGTGATAAAAACAAGAATGAATTCTGAATGAATTCTGTTAGTTGGACTGTTAGCTAAGGCGTGTCCCATAAATAAATAAATCAATATTTAAGTATTTCCATAATTCCGCTTCAGAACTTCAGGCATCTCTATTGAAACAACCGACACAGATTCATCAGATTTTGGTGCCAAGCACCGGAGTGCCACACACGAGCTCGCAGCGCTGGTGTCGTGTTGCGTATATTCGCTTACCAGCTTTTTCATTTATTGAGACGTATGCAAAGTGATGAACAATGGAAGCACTGACCACCACCGGTGGAAGATTGAGTGTTCTCTCTGGTGACTAAAGCACTGCTATCAGTTCATCCGCGGAAAGGCTCGGTTTCTGCCTCTCGCGGCAGGTTAAAGAATTCCCATGTTCGGGTCACTGGGCTCTGGAGGAGTGACATGTACACCTCGGGTCCCCGTCGTACCTTTCAAAGTCCTCATCGAACCTCTGCGAAGTCCTCAAGGCACCTCAAGGCACCTCGGCGTGGCGAGAGTGACAGTGGCCCGAGCTCTTAAACGCTGTAATTTGTCATTTTATTGTGTTATCTGTCAGCATGTTATCTCTCTCGCTCGCCGTGTACAGTATTGGGCCGGGCGCTTGTTCGCGCCATGTTATTGAGCACGGTCGAAATTTTTTACAAAGCCGCTGATTTCTCACATTGCAGCCGCTGCTTTGTCTGCGAGCGCACTCGGCGTGCTACAAAGAGGATTGGCTCGATATGTCCTTTCGTCTTTCTGGGTTTTTTTTTGTTTTTTTTGTGTGTGCCGTTCGCTTGGGTTGGTGTCCTTTCTTTTTTTTTTTCTGCACCTTTTCCCTCTCTGCCCGCAGGGATACAATTAAAAAAGCACCTTTAAGGCCCATGCCAAAGGAGTTCTCAAATGGCCACCATGCTGACCTCCATGTTTATTAGATTGACCTTTGTCTGGCTGGTATTGATGAAGATACTGGAGCTGTGTGGGGAGGTTTGTGTGTGTGTGTGTTGCGCATGTGACTTGCGACTGCGAATGCGACTGTGCATCAATGGTTCCTCTAGCTTGGCCGGTGATCAGTGCCTCAGGTCAAGTTTACCAAGCTGGCAATCAGCGAGTCAATAACTCCTGCCCAAACAATCTCTTTACCTGTGTAGGTCCTGGCACGACACACCACTGGAGAAGAAGACATCGCCTCCACGGCTCTTATTTATAATTTAGATCCAATTTAAAGCGGCACATGGCCTCCAATTGTTCTCCCTTTCCCTTCCTTCGACTAGGCCTTTATTTATTTCCCTCCCTCTCTCTCTCATGTTCACTCTCTCCCTCTCTCTTTCTCTCCTTTCTTCTTTAGGAGTGATCAATGGCGGAGGCTTACTTTTTGTTACCTTGAACCTACGGTGAACTCCTGAGCGGCGAAAGCCTCTCGCACTGATCCGCACGGCTACGGGGTCAGCAACAGTGCGTCTCCAAGCAGATATGCAAATGGCGCAGGGCCCCGCGGCGACCCCTGCAGGAGCTCCACCCCTGCCGGCCACATCACCTCGGACGAGCGCTCGCCAGCGTGCTCCGCTAATAGGCTTTTATTACACCGCCGTGCCATCTCCTAATTGCCAAGATGTGTCGAATGTAATCAATAGTGTATGGGTGGGTTACAACAGCTCATACAGCGCATACGGCTCATACAGTCAGAACGCAGACGCACCGTCATGTGCAGTCAGGCCACAAATTCAATTAAAGCCCTTCAAAAAAAAAAAAGAGGTACACGCACACGAGGATTACACACACCTCCATCCTGGATCCGCAAAAAGACTACGCAACAAAAAAGGCTGTGCAAAAAGACTGCCTGGTGTCTGTCTTGTAAAAGAAAAGAAAAAAATAAATAAATAAAAAAGAAATATGACAGCCCTCTCATATTCTCTTTTTTTCTCCCCCTTTCAGGAATTCTGTTTTCCAGCAGGGATTTTTCATAAGCTCCAGTCGGCTGTCGCAGGGATATCGCTGATAAATTTCAGCCTCATAAAACTAGCATTAATGTCAAATTAAAAAATCATTACCACATAATTGGGAGGATTATTAAACTATCAGTAAAGCTCATCGACCTTCCTCGCTAAAACCGAGAGAAAAGAGACCCAAATTCAAATAAAACACATTTTACAGAAATATTACGGCTACGCTCTGTTTGGTGATTTAATAAACCACGTTGCGTTTACACAGACAGCTCATGTTTGCCATGTTAATGCAGAGCTTGTGTGTGTGTGTGTGTGTGTGTGTGTATGTGTGTGTGTGTGCTGGATCTGTTGTTTTTAAGAGTAATATGTTAATAAAGAGGCATTTTCTTTTATGGAATGTAATAATTATAATAATATTAAAGTTTATAATTCATGTCTATAACAAGTTATTTAAAATTCTTTGTATGAAAATATTAAAAGGTTAAACAAAGGTAAAATGTATTTGCTTTAATTACAGGTATTGTATTTTGTTATAGTATTGAAATAAATGTCTTATGTATAGTTACAATTCTTATTTTCTGACATTTTTTTGTATTTTTATTTTAATATAAATTGTACATTCATTTCTTAATACATAATTTTCTGTAGAATGTTTTGTGCTTATTTATTTATTTGCTTATTTGTGCTTTGTAAAGTATGTGAAACAATGATTTGATTAAATAAAAACGCAATAAAAATACACTCTATGTAGTTATGTCAAGATGTTTTATTAATTATTAAGTGCACTTTGTATTCTTTCTGAAAATTATTAATGTAATAAATGTTTTTTTAACATACATTTTATATAAAACAAAGAAGCAAACACAAATTATAAAGGAATAAAGATTGTTTTTTTTTTTTGTTTTTTTTTACCAGAGTCTAAGTGAAAATTCTCTCGAACATGTCGGCCAAAGACGATACCACACACACACACACACACACACACTACAGCAGCTCATATCATGCCACTTTTTCCCCACTGTAATGTTTGTAATGTGTGTTATATAATCTGCAAATTCTCTATGAAGAAACTGATACTTAATTCCCAAACGTGTTTCTTTCTGGATAATTGAATATCTCTTTGATCATTTTGGGACAAACATTGTTCTTAGTGTTTTAATAAACACATAAACACACAAACACAAGAACACACACACAAACGCGCACAAAGTAGTTATAGCCCCGCCACCCAATATGTCACGAATGTTAATCTTGGCTGCCGGTGAAGCTTCAAAGCACAAACACTGAGTGAATCAGCAGCACTGCCGCAAGTATTACTCTGAGCCAGAGGAGAAAAATAAATAAATAAATGAGGACGAAAAAAAAAAAAAAAAAATCAAAGTGTGCTGATTGTAATTAGCCTCCATCTGTAGCACGCCATTCAAACCTGTCTCTTAATTGATTGAACACGACTGGCATATTTCATTTAATTTCCAAAATTGTTTGCTTTTATTAGGGGGGCATTTTGGTATGTCCTAATTACACTGTTGAGGGAAAATAATGGGATCTTAGTAGATTCTAGTAATTATGAAATAAATAAATAAAAGTCTGTCCTGTGTATTTCCATTTGCACACTGAGAATTTTTAGACAGAAAAGGCAGAAAAGTAGGAAACGTACTGAAAATCTTTTGCAAAATCTCTATGTTAGAAACAATGGAAATATAATATATCTCATTATGTTTTATGCATTTTCTATCCTTAATATTCTAAAAAAAAATCACCCCAACAGCTCCAGTAACTCAATCACTAAAAAGAAACAGTAGCACTGGTCTATGCTGCAGCCCCAGCAGTGCGGCAACACACAACTTGTTTGCTCTGTGTGTCCCTCTTGGCGTGCAAGTTGGATTCGCCACCTCGGCACTCTATGATATTTGTTTGTTCGATGCCTGGGCGGTTTGGCACTTGTGCCGCGCATGCCTGACCATGGGAAAGGGGATCTGAGTGTGTTCAGCTTGGGCACTAATGAGACCAGACAAGGTGCCAATGTTCGTACACACTAACAGCCCTAACAGCCTACACAGCTCTCAGTAATGGAGGATGTAAAGCCATAAGCCATAATTCATAAAACGGCTAATCGAATCTATATTTACTCGTATACCCTCACCGCAAAAACATGTAGCATCCCACTTCATGCTCAGCAGTGCCAGAAGCACACAGCACAGTTATTACTGTTGTGGCGCAAAGAAAGCAAAAAGCATGCCTTGTTTGTACTGGATGTAATTAAATTAACGTATTTAAAAAAAACAAAAAAAAAAAACAAGCACAATCGTACTTGCCGATACGGAGACGAGGCGAACCCAGGAACGAACGAGCGCACCTACAATTTCATCAAAAAGTCTAATGCAATTCGCTGTCAACACTTGCCCATGCAAGGGATGGTGTCTGCCCATGTTTTCCCCCTCTCTGCCTCTTTTAATTACTTTACTTATTATTGTCGTTGGAGCAAACAGAGGCAGAACTCATTACACAACCATAAATGAGAAAAGCTGAACGAGTGGCTTCAGGGCCTGCTGAGAGGACTTGCAATTCACTGTACTGACAGAAAAAGAGAGATAGAGAGAGAGAAAGACGGAGAGAGACTCACATTTATTGAAATGTGGAGTTTTAAATGGAGATCGTGTTGAATATTCGGCCCAACACGTTACAGAACCTACTACCCCTGGACCACCTTCACTGGCAACAAACTGCCTTTTTTTGTGTATTTAAGAAAAAAAAAAAAAGTTAACTAACTTGTGTGGCACAGTAGCTTGAAGGTTAGCATGTTTCCCTTCCGAACACTGGGTTCTTGGGTTCAAGTCCCTACCTGTGCATAACTGGATGCTGCTTTTCATCAGTGTGTGTCGATATGTCGGTGTGTGGAGAGTGTCAACGGTAGGTTTTCTTGTTCTTGTTCTAGAAAGGTGGTATATAAGTATAATATAAAAGTGTGTAAGGATATGTATAAGAGCTGGAAAGGTGCCTAAATGACAACATTCCTATAGAATAGTTGTTCTCAAACTTGGATTTTATCAAATTTACCACACATAATCAAACAGGCTACTGTGTGGGCCTTATTCATTTAGTTTCTGGTCAATGCTATATGCCTTTATAGATATCTCAGAAAGCTTGAGACACAGGAGAAATACCAGTAGTGAGAGATGAAGCAGTGAACTACACTGACTACATGGCATCCCACTAAACAATAGGTAAGTATTAAGCTATTAATCCTTTTTTGTGGGGTTCCACAGGGTTCAGTTGTAGGGTCTATGAAGCTTATTTTAATATAAAATGTACTTTAGGTAGTACTCTACTAATGAGAGAGAAGATCTTAGGTGCGACCTTACATCCAGGTTGTAATGGGTTACCCAATTAACGCAAACAATATTAAAGTTCTCAAATTTACAGATGAAAACGATAAGATTTCAATCTTTCATATGTTTTTTTGAGTTCCAACTTTGTACCAGTGAAGTACTTCTATGTAGCAGTAGACAGCACTGGTTGTCCAATAAGGACATTTTCGATAGCTTAAAGCCAAATCATATCTAATGTCTCAAACCAATGGTTTATTTAGTTTGCATTGCAAATATGCCATAGAAGTGATTGGAAACACTATTGCTTGAGTAACTCAAAGCCAACCCCAAAGAAGGGCCAATTGACAACTACTGTAGACACTGGCATCACCACTAGTACTTTGAATGTACACTATTTGAACAAAAGTGTTGGGAAACCTGCTTTTTACAAAATTAACGATAAGAAAAAAGAGCTTATCCTGCTTTTGTTGCTATATCTGCTGTCCCAGTGCTCCAAAGCTCAATGCTGGGGTCTTTATACCTCTCTAGCCCACACCTGGCATTTGGTATGTTTGGGGCCAATAGGTTCAGGTGAACTACAGTAGAACTCTCTGGAGGACTTCAATTTACAACTTGGCAATAAAATAAAATTGTCAAATGTCTCACTTTCAACATCTGACAAGTGTATTATGTTCTATCGTAAATAAAATATGGGTCTATGACATTTACAAATCGTTGCATTCTGTTTTTATTTACATTTATTCACATTTTCTAGTGTTCAAACTTTTTTAAAACACTTTTTTGTGTCTGTATTTAAAAAAAAAGTCCTGTGAGTTGTTCCACAAGCATCGTATAGATGTTCCACCTCTCATTCCTCCATGTGAAAACCAAGCGCAAAAATATGATCCTCATCCCTGACAATGCTGCAAAATTACAGAAGATTTCAAGGCTAATTTGAGGGCTAATTTGTTGGCAAGTCAAACAGCCTCAGTCCACATTAGCATGATTAAGTTAGCCCTGTTCAAATGACTGCGTATCTCAGAGATAACTCGAGGAAGGAGCGGGCAGGAAAGCAAACACGTGTGACGGGGAAGCCCGGAGAGCAAACAGCGCCTAAGCTCCTCTGGCTAATCATCGTCATCGTGCTAGCATATTCATGAAGTAGATGAGGCAGACTGACGCTAGCGCTAGCTCTAGCTCTGGCTGCTGCAGCTCTTTCACAGCGAAACTGACGACCAGACAGCCAGCCTGCCGAAATTCAGGTGAGACAACGAGACATGGCGAACGTTTCAGTGCCTGAGAGAGTAATACACACCTTCAAATGAGTGTGCACAACACTGCACTACTCACTCACTCATAGACACACACTTCCTTCCATCCACTGGGAGCAAGCTGGCAACAAATTAAAAAGCCCAGCTGCTTGTCTAGCACTAGCAGATCTTTATGACATGACTGTCACTCCCCGAAGCTATCAGGTAAACAGTAAAGGATGAATCTTTGAATGAAAGGAGGAAGAATCAAACGGTAACAAATTAACCGAGGCTTACCGTCAGTCTCTGTGTACAATGTGACTCAGGCACAGGCCTCTCAGGAAGCTAATTCACACAAGCTTAGCCTAGCATAATAGCAAGTGACAAGAGTGTACAATGACATGTGTGACATTTTGGTATGCCGCCATTGCATACAAAAGCACGAAAGGCTCAAAGAAAATCTCAATTTTGAAAAAAATTAGGGTTTTATGATGGTATGGTAAGTGTTTACTAACGAATTAACCATTGACCATTTCACACTTGTTTACAGAGTGCTCATGATCCCGCAGGTCAGTGCAGCATTCTTTAGCTTCCATAGGACATGACAGAAGTGATGGCGAACAATACTAGTTCCGGTTCCCAAATGAACTCTGAAGTGCTTTGCGCTTTGTGGTGAGAAGAACATAACCAGACTTTAATCCGACCTTAACTATAATCCAGGTTAAACAATGAGCAAAGAACAAAAGCCATTTCTGTAGTTGCTACATGTTAAGTTGCATAGAAACCTGCACTAGTCCAGAAAACAGGACCTTTTTTCCTGTATTTACTTTCTTGCTCCCATCCAAGACAGGTCTGACCAATCAGAAGAGAAAACACTGCACTGCAGGTACTGTTAAACTAAAGAAATGCAGAATCAGAACTGAAGACTGAAAAGACTGCACCACAATGCATGTTTTAAAAGTACTTTTTAGCACGTTTGGTGCAATTACACAATTTCACCAAAAACCAACTGGACTATAATGTGTCATTTTGTGGGACCAAGAAAACCTTATACTACTCAAACATATATAAGGTACATGTCATGCAAGCAAACAAATAAATAAATGTTAATAAACCTACACTGATTTGTTATGAAACTTGCAACGTTTTGGTCATAGATCTCAACCCTACCAGGGGCACAAGACAATGACTTGTATTACGTACATTGGAAGCTATAGAAGGAAGTCACCATTGTCTGGCCTCTTTAGATAAGCTTATAGATAAACAGATGATACGGACAATACATCATGGAATACACATCACAACTTCCTTCACTTGCTCACTTGTTTTGGCTACTAGACTTTGTGGTGTATTCACAAACAGTTAAGCTGACCACAAAATACGACAAGATAACTGTCTCAAACCATCAGGTTCCACAGGTTCACCATTGTTTACAAAGCAGTTATGGTTTCAAAAATGCCTTGACTTCGCTCTCATATCGTGAGCTCTTGCTTTATTAAAGGTATGTACAGCAGTTTTACTATTAGTCTTATTTATTGGTTTGAGCAACTACACAGTTGACCTCTTAAAATATGAGAAAATACGAGATAACTCAGAAGGGATTTCAGGTGAGGTAAGAGCTGAAAACCCAAGTGTCTCAAGTCAATTCTACAGGTTCACCATTGGTAGGCAAAGCAGCTATGGTTTAATAAATAGACAGACAGATACTTTATTGATCCCAGTTAGAAATTCTAGAAGAGCTACTGCCCTGACTTTACCTTTACAAGGTACGAAGATTATTGTCTCAAGTGATTTAAACCATCTCTACAGGTTCACCATTGTTTTAAAAAACAGCTATGGTTTCATATATGTATTGCCTTCGCTGTTACATTGGGATCTTCTGCTTTATTTGAGTATGTACTGCAGTTTTACTATTAGTCTTATTTATTGATCTGAGCACCTTCACAGTTGACCCCTTAAAATATGACAAAACACGAGATAACTCGGAATGGATGTCAGGTGAGGTAAGAGCCGAAAACCCAAGTGTCTCAAGTGTCTCAAGTCCACTCTACAGAGTCACCATTGGTAGGCAAAGCAGCTATGGTTTCAGAAATAGACAGATAGATACTTTATTGATCCCAGTGGGAAATTCTACAAGAGCTACTGCCCTGACTTTACTCTAACCAGGTATGAACAGATTATTGTCTCAAGGGTTTCAAACCATCTCTACAGGTTCATGATTGTTTGACAAATCAGCTATGGTTTCATAAATGCCTTGACTTCACTGTTACATTGGGATCTTCTACTTTTTTGAGGTTTGTACTGCAGTTTTACTATTAGTCTCATTTATTGATCTGAGCACCTTCACAGTTGACCCCTTAAAATACGACAAAACACGAGTTAACTCAGAATAGATGTCAGGTGAGGTAAGAGCCGAAAACTCAAGTGTCTCAAGTCCACTCTACAGATTCACCATTGTTAGGCAAAGCGGCTATGGTTTCATAAATAGACAGATAGATACTTTATTGATCCCAGTTCTAGAAGAGCTACTGCCCTGACTTTACCTTTACAAGGTACGAAAAGATTATTGTCTCAAGTGATTCAAACCATCTCTACAGGTTCACCATTGTTTTAAAAAGCAGCTATGGTTTCAGAAATGCTTTTACTTCGCTGTTACATTGGGATCTTCTACTTTATTTAAGTTATGTACTGAGGTTTTACTATTAGTCTTATTTATTGGTCTGTGCACCTTCACAGTTGACCCCTTAAAATATGACAAAACACGAGATAACTCAGAATGGATGTCAGATGAGGTAAGAGCCCGAAAACCAGCCAAGTCTACTGAGAAACACCCTAATAACCTCCACAGGGAGTGGATTTCTAAACTATGGCACTTAATTATTACAGAATACTGCTTGTAGTAAGCGAGATAAAACATACAGCACTTCAAACCGAAAGCCTCTGCCATGAATCCCTGACCACCGGGTTTACAGCGAAAGTCCTTGCGCTTCATGTAGGGCAGCGCAAAGCCCATGAAATCATAGACCTTGATAACTCAGAGACAACGTGGGTGAGTGTGAGAGTGCAGAGGCACAAGGCGAATCGATAGCCGCTCAATACATAAATAAGGGCATGGGGCTGAGTGTGTTTACAAAGGGAGCAGCGGGAGTCAAGAACAGGAGCAGGCTCGCTAGTCTTTGAGCCATGGCACATGTGTCATCCATATTGACAGTGTGTAAACTAGAACGAGGAGGATCAGTCTTTGGCTTGGACGAGATGTGTGTCCACAAGTCTCACAGGAACACGGAGCGAGGCTGAAAGCACACAAAAACAACAAATGTGCACACTGGGTGAAGTGGTTCACAGATCCTATGCATACAGATACTGCACTGTACTTTCAATCACTGTTTGAATGACTGACGGCTGAGTGCGGGGTGATACGGTACGGCGTGAATCAGAAAACGATGTCAATCATTACAACAGCTGTAACTCAGGTGAAATACTCATCGGCAGTCCTAAATAATGTTGAAAGAATGTACAATTCTTCCATCATACAAACTGCAACAGACCATTTCAAAAAGGCTTGAAGGTCAAGAAGTATTGACGTCCTGCGGTAACATCAACTTGCTGTCCGAAACATGCAAGGTACTGAAAGAAACTGTTAATAACTGATCCTGCAGCTGCTCCAAAGGTGGACAATTTTACAGAATACTAGCCACTGCACAAGGACTGCACAATAACTCAAGATCAATATATATTGCAACAAAAAAAAAAGTTCTAGTAATGTTGGTCCCACTTTATAATAAGTATCTCCATACACTATAACTGTGTAGTTACATATTAACAATACATGTAATAACACTGTAACTGTTGTTGAAGTATGCATTGCTACAGTTTGATTACAGTTGTCAATATCTGGCAGAATATTTTCTTCCTGTGATAAAATCTGAATTATGATTTTTTTCAAAAACAATCACAGCCCTCATTACATACCAGACAAGTGCTGTTGGATAAACAGAAGTTTATACACAACTAATTACACACTATTACGTGTGAGAATTCACACACATTATGACACGTGAAAGTACACTCAAGTTTAAATTGACTTTAAAATATGTGTTATTACTAAATAACAAAATCTGTAACAATGCAATGCATGCTTCACCAGACGTTACAATGTTATTACTTGCATTATTAATGTCTAACTACACAGTTATTAGAGACATTTATTACAAAGTGGGACACCATATTAGTAAGACTGTCAAACAAATTTATGATATTTCAATATACATTATATACAGCATCTCTGACAATCACTGACTTAATGGCAGGACACATTACAATAATTTCTTAATTAGTTTTAAGAAGTTTGTGGGTACAAACTCCCTTGGTAGTATTTCTGTTGTTCATATCTATATTGTTTATATTGATATTAGAATTGTATTAGAATGTAGATCTTTATAGCTGTAATCTTATTAGGTTAAACAGGACTATAAAGGTTCAAGATGGACTAAAAAGGCATTTTTTACAACTGCACTTTCTTAGTTAAGGTACATTGTTTACCTGTAATACAACATAGAACACATTACCACCTTTAATGGACAGCAGAGTGGATGGTAATGATTGTAACCGGCAACATCTGACTAGAAATGTCCATGAGAACACATAACTATATCGAGGATAAACAATTAGTAATGAACAAATTTCATTTCTATTCCATTTCCATTTCAGTTGCTCCATGTTAAGTTGCATAGAAATCTGCACTAGTCCAGAAAACAGGACCTTTTTCCTGTACTTTCTTGCTCCCACCCAAGACATGTCTGACCAATCAGCAGAGAGAACACTGCTACTCTCATGATTGGTTGTGTGAACGTTTTATAGTGAGTTTTCCTTATGTGAGAAAAGAACAAATAAAAAGAGATGAACACTCCAAGTTTACAAAGTCGTTAACTTGCTAAGTTAGGCTTAAAACCTAAGCTTAGAAAAGGCTAATGTGTTCAACCTAGCAACACGGTTGGTGAGTATAGACACTCAAGTTCTAAACTTCTAACAAACTTCAAACTAAAGAGCCCTCCATGCTCCTCAGGTGGAGGACGCCTTGTCCACTCCTCCGCAGACTGAGGACGCCTCGAGCAGCCTGACCGCGGCCCCTCTGTGCTGCCGTTTGTAATTAGGGGTCGTCTTCAGAGTGGCCCCATGTATGGCGGGTGGCGGACATGGCGGCGTTAGCGTTAGCAGCTAATGCACCGGGCTACACTTCACATGGGCCAGGCAGGCGGGCTGACCTTGCTAGCCCCACATTAGCGCTGTTATCTTGGGGGGGTGGTGGTAGAAGAGATAGGCCTGGAGTGGGCAGCGGGGGCGGGGTAGAGCAGAAATAGATCACTTAGGGGAACAAAGTGTAATTAATGGGTGGATGGAGATAAGAGGGTCCTGGCTGCTATCTGGGAATGTGCTAATGGGGTTCACACACACTCAGCACGACCAGGGGACTCTTATGGAGTGCGTGCAAATGTGTTCATGTATGGAGTGAAAGCTGGGGTGTGTACATGTTGATGGTGACGTGTGTATGAGTAGAGGCCGGGGGGGTACTTGTGTTTAGTATATGGTGCGATTAAGATGACTGTGTATTTGTTGCTGGGATTGTGGTGGTGGTACAACGTATGCAACATGGAAGCACAACCATGGCAGATACATTGTTTTCTAACTCATCCTCATTCAAAATGGACTTTTTTATAAAACAGAGGTGTCAAACATGAGGCCCATGGGCTGAGTATTTAATCAAGTTTAGCCACTAATTAAAAGAAATACACTTTCTCTCCAGAACCAATCAGATTCTTCATTCTGGGGTAGGGGTGGGGCAGGAAACTCCTGTGCTCGTCACTCGTATCTCAACCAATCAACAGCTTCCACCTGTGTTTATAAGACCTCCCCTTACACGCCCTTCTCAGCTTGCAGGTGCTGTTTCGTTTTCCCCTCTTTCCTCCACACCGCCTCCAGTTTGGTCCCATCAGCTGCCCAGGGTTTGGCTCCACCCCTGCCTCCTACATGTGACAGGAACTGCGAGGGTCTAGATGCTGCATACTTGGGCTGACGACAGGTCCTACGCCAAAGACTAACTTAGCACAAATTATTATCTAATACATTGTTAATAAAATCAAAATTAAAGCGGTTATTATTGCACGCTTGCCTCTAGAGTCTTTCTGGTAGAAGTGCTGTAACTATTACTTTGTACTATTAGTTCAGGTGGTCACAGTTTAGTAAATTACACACAATGAAAGTTAGAGATAGAGATAGGGCTTGATGTCCTTCAGAAACGTTAGCTAGCACCGTAAGAGCACTGAACGTACAGTGTTGGGTTTCCCAATAAAAATACTGTTCTAAAGTCATTTTGGTTCCAATCTCTGTCAAGGGCCGAGACAAAAAGAAGCCCAGCGACGTCCATGATTTAAAGAATGAACCCAGAACCAGAACGCTCTCTTCCAGCCTCTTCTCTTCTCATCCACGTCTACGCCTCAGACACTCGCACACGTTCTACTCTCACATCAAACCCATGAGTGATGTTATTACACTTGGCTCTGTGGCAGGGCTTCAAATGAAGGGGACGTTGTTGTTTACTCAGCAGAGGACCAGAGGAAGCTCGCCGGTCAGCTGAAGGTCAGGCCGCGGTGACGGAGAGGACACTAATTGACAGGAACTTCCTTACGACCTCCTGTCTGCGCGGCTCCCTGCGTCAGGGGCCCGGCCAGGAGACGGCTGGGGAGCCTCAATGCCGGGGCTCGGCCCCTCTGTACTGGGAGGTTGTTTAAGTTGGATTTCCCCTGTTTGTTTCAGGACAGACAGTGGAAGGAGGACACGAGGGCAAAGGTACGGGATTCCCCCTGCCCACAGACCATGAGGAATTTGACGGGGCAAGGCAGACACCGACGCTGATAAGAAAGAAGGGCTCATTTGGTTTTGTGATAACAAATTAGGCCTTAAATCATATCAGCTTTTACAGTTCAGGAAAGCTTTGACGGCACTCGCTTTCCATGGTATTCTTAAACTAACATGGCCAGAAGAGACTGTAATATTTTTAATAATAGTTGGAAAGCAGATTATATGTGTAAATAGTCTCATGTGAAAATATCGAGACACTTGTGTGAAGATTTCTTTTTTTCTCTGTTGGACTGAACATGTAAGAATCCCGTGACCTCCTATTCACTTCCATAGAGTTTCATTTGCCCCACAGTCATTAATTTGCCAAACTGTGTGTACTTCTCAGGTAAGGTTCGCAAGCTCTAATCCATAGCCATACTTATTGATGGCTTATTGAACTTTTTACTTATAATTTATAATAGAAATTCATTTTACGAATAATAATAATCAATGTGCCCAAATGTCCGTAGGTTTCAATATTTAAAAAAAATAGAAGGGTTTTCTTAGATTCTCCTAATTGTTTCACATTACTATCCATAGAAACAATGTCTCATCGGCTTCTACAAACATTATGTAAACCCAAAGTATTAATTAACCATACTTCAGGCCCTGTATGTGTGTCTGGCCTGAGTTTGACCCCAAAATGGTCCAGCTGTGCTATGATAGCAGTATGGGTCTGGGATGAGACTGCAATTCGTCCAGAGCTAGAGTGAGTGAGTGAGTAAGTGATAGAAGGAGTGAGAGAGGGAGGGAGGGAGTGTAGAAGAGAGAGAAAGTATGTTCAAAGGAGAAGAAAGAAAGCCCTCTGCAGTTCAAACCTTCACTTTGGCCTTGGATTGTTTGGACAGCACTGGCAGAAGGAGTGATGGTGAGAGAGAGACAGAATGAGGCGAGGGGGAGGACAAATAGCTCTAAATGGCAAAACTGAAAGATAACTATCCTCACCCATTCTACGCAAAGAAATTCCTAATAAAAACAAGTGGAGATAATGCTGTTTTTTTATGTGTATGTCTTTGCCATATACACATTATCACCATAATTTAAAATATGACTGTACAGAAAAAGCTTAAAATCCATATATCTATTTTCTAATCCACTTCTTTCTGGTTCTTAATGGTTGTGGTGGGTCTGGAATCCACCTCAAAGCACTAGGTGAAATGTGAATTCAAGCTTATAGCAGGATATAAGTTGATCATAAAGTGTTACCTCAGGGAATGGCTTGGAAATGCCCACACCTCTGTAAGATGTGAGGTGTAAATGGTTGTGAGTAAGGCTGAACACTGGTCAACATGCTCATGGCAAGGCAATGTGAATTATTGGAGTCTAATTAAGGCATGATAGAAGGTCCCCGACAGATGGGACATTCCTATGTGTACATCACACAAGGCATTACAACCCTCAGTGATCAGTGCAGTGGATGGTAATTATTGTGACCTGTAGTATTCTAGTATCTACATCTACTGTACATTCAATCAATGGAGCCTTCTTTGAATGCCACGAGTTTGGCAAAAGACATGGGACACTACTAGTTGCTGTACTTATACTAGTTCTTGTCTCATTTCATATGGAATGTCAGTGCATTGTGGCCGATTCACCAATTTTCCATGTGTTTCCCAGAAAAATCCCACTTGGACATGAGAAAAACACCTAGTCAGTGATGAGATCAAGGATCGAACTTACAATCCCAAGTCTCCGAAGCTGTGTGTTACACACAATCTACATGCTGTGGCACTGTGCCATTCATAAGCTTAACAATAAAAGCAAAAAAAAAAACCAAAAAAACAATGAGTCACTCATAGAGTAAAAGCAGTCGAAACCAGCAATTGCAAATAAGTACCAAATCCTATGTAAAGAAACTCCTCCACTCATTAAGTGAAAGTAGAGACTGTCTTCTACTACGTGAATGAGTTCACAATACACACACACACAAACATGTGTGCACATACACACAGCGACTTAAAAAACCCTGAAAAAAAAAGCCAAACAACAATAAACAAATGAAAAAAAAAAAAACAGCAACAACCCAGAATGATTCATACGGTAAAAGCAGCCAAAGCTAGTGGCTGCAGAAACTGGTGGACAGGTGGCCGGTTTCCGATCAATGCTAGAAACTTCGGCGAACATAACGAGCCGGGGCCAAAAGTTCAGCGCAAACAGCCCACCCAAACAAAGCGGAGCAAACAAACAAACAACAAAAGCTGGCGTCTGAAAGCGTCTCATTTGAAGCATAAACAAAGCGTAGGAAGAGTTAACCTTCTGATAGGCCGCCTCAACCCCCAGCGTTATGCATTTTTCATGCCGCGCGAGTCGGAGACAGAATAATTATCTCTCTATCGCTCTGCAGATGAGTAGAGAGGGCTGCGGCAGCTAACCTGTCTCTGCTCTCTACACTCGTTTACCTCCACCAGGATGAACGGAGGGGGGGGGGGGGAAGACGAAGTGTGAACGCGGGGAGCAAGGCTAATTTAGTGGAGTGGCTTCCACAGCAAGGTCACTTGTCTTTATGCTTCAGTTCCATGGCCACACTGACCTTAAAAAGAGGCACAATCTGTCCTTGCTAGGGGCAAAAATACACACACACACACACACACACACACCCCGATACATAGACACACACACACACCCCACACACACATGCACCACCTTGACCGATTCTGTAGACCTTTATCTGACAATGTAGCTGACATCCGACACCAACACACACACCCACACCCACACTCATGTAGGACACGCAGATGTAGCAACTCGCCGTGACCGTGGAGCTTGGTACGATTAATCAAAATTATATCAGTGTGTAAGAGTGTGTGTGTGTATGTCTGTGTCTGTGTGTGAGTGTGAGAGCATGCATGTGCAAGCGAGGGGTCAAAAGACTCTCTCAATCCCGCTCTATCGACTGCAGAGGTGAGAGCCAGCGAGGGGAGCGGCAAATAGAATAAAATGATCGATACATTCTCACCTGTCAGGAGGGAGGAGAGTGCTTAAAGAAGAGCAAACTTTCACCCCGCAGCGTATCATATTGATCAAGGGATGTAAAGCCGAGAGCTTTCGCTGCTGCCGACCTATATGAAACAAGGCTTATAGATAACATTGTCTGAGGAGATCAGAATGGGTGCAAAGGTGTGTCTGATAGTGAGTGAGTGAGTGAGTGAGTAAGCCAGCGATTGAGAAAGAGAGTGTACTGTATGTACACTACTGGTCAAATATGCTGCATGTCATTCGCAAGCCTGTTTTCCTATTTAGCCACCTTAGCAATTGAGCAATTCTGAGCACCTTGCTGCACCAGTACATTACTCCAAACATGCATCTCTTTACAGTTGGACCACTTTCTTCTTCTCAGCACATTTAATCATGTCGAGGTCTGAACCCTTGGGTGGTTAGTTTGGTGTTCTGGAAGAGTTTTCATCACCTGGAACTCAATCCCAGCAAGGGTGACCTACTGTTCATCCCAGGAACTACAGGTCCTCACCACAATCTCTCAGTTATGGATGACCAGTTATAATTCTCAAGCCATGTTGGAAATCTGACTCATACAGATTTCTCCTCTATAGCATCCAGAGAATTTGACCGTTTCTCTCTTTTAGGAAGCCACTCAGGTGCTCGTGCAGTGTCTTGTCATTGCAGGACTTGACTACTGCAGCTTTCTACTGGCTGCTCTTCCGTTGTGAGTCACCAAAACCACCTGCACCAAGAGCTCTTAGAGCTTCCAGTATGGCTTGGCTCGACCCACCATTACTCAAATCCCACATAAAACCAACATCCCAACGTCTTGCGTCGAGGTGGTGGAACCAACTTCCACTGGGTATCGGAACAGCGGAGTCATACATGTCAGTGGTCAGTGTTAGGCCCAATCCCAATTCCCCCCTTGGTCCAACCAATTAGACCTGAGATTTTAAGGGTTTTAGGAGTTTTAAGGGTTTTTAGCCTTTCAAAATGAGAACGGCATACTAGAAACAGTGGCCATTTAAAATCCCTGGGTAATCACACGATTAGTGTGTCTCTGTATTTTGTTTTATATTTTCCACTCCATACTTAATGGTACAAGAGACAGAAGAGACAGCATCATTTAAGGTGAAATTTAAAAAATAAAATAAAGGCTTTTAAAAGCCAGTTTCTGCTCTCCATCAAACAGGAATTAAGGGTTGGACAATAACTAATTTCTGAATTTTAGTACACCACTGTTATCACATCAGCCTGGCAAAGGGTCACCTACAGCTTGCTTAAGGGTTGTCTCAATTTTTAGAGGGAGGGTTTTACCCTGTCATCTTGTAACCCTGTTCTAAAGTGAAGGGTTACACTCAAAAACAAGGGGTAGGGGTAACAATGGAATAGAAATGGGATTGAGCCCAAGTCATCAACAAGTAAAGTGTAAGAGTGAGAAAAGAGAGAGAGAGAGAGAGAGATAGAGAGAGAGAGATGGTGGTAAAAGTGTGGATGCAGAAAGATACCCCTCATCATAATTTCACTGCGTAAAAGTCTCTCTGTTCTGTTTACTGTGTGTAATTTATGTCTGAGAGTTCAAACACGGCTTTATCTGCACTCAGCTGCTAAGTGATACGATTTCGTGTTTTATGGGTGCCTGTGCCCTCTCTCTCTCTCTCTCTCTCTTTCCCTCTCTCTCTCTCTCTCTCTCTCTCTCTCTCCACACACAAAGCGACTACTGCAATCCAGCAACTGCTGTAGACGACTCACTTTCAACTGAACCCCCCTCACATACTAACATAGCACCCCCCCATCAAGCCTCTACCCATGGCTTAAGTGCCTCGTTAATCCCTCCCTCTCCTCAATAGCACTGACGACCATCAATCCTTTCTCAAAACGGCCCAATCGGCTCGAGTTTTATTACCGTACGCCTTTGGTTATTGGACTGCCGGCGCCCTTTAAATCCTTGTTTCTCTCCACGTCTTTACCAATGCGATGACCTCTGGAGCCCCGGCAACTCCGAAACCAGCCTGCTCGCTTTGGATTGATGTTCTAAAACGTTATGATGGTGGGTTTTTTTTTGCAGCACCACTGGTTTATGGATGATATATATTCCATCACGAGGTCCTGCAGGCTGAGGCATTCGGAAACATTACTCCACAGGCGGTTTAGTAACTTGCCTGAGGGCTACACCTACAAAACATGTTTGCAAACCTGCTGTAAAGACCTTGATTGTTTAAACCATTTGTTTAAACCAAGGGTGTTTTAAAGACCTGTGAAGACCAGATCATATTCAGAAGCTATTCTTGCAGTAAGCCCGAAAACTCACTTAACAATGACTTAACAAGGATCCACCCCAAAACATGTATTGGGACACCTGTTTCTTAAAAAGGAGTTTATCCTGCTTTTGTTGGAGTAACTCTCTCTACTGTCTAGGGATTGATTTCTATGAGACTTGATTGGAGCACTGCTGTGAGGATTTGATTGCAGCTCAATCCTGGCATTAGACAAGAGGCCAATAGTGCCACTAGTTCCAATAGGTTTATGCTTGTGTATCTGTTCCAGAGAGTCCTATTTTAGTGGCAATACTTTACTACAGGGTAAACACAAACTGTTACATTTGCTGTGTGTGCTTTTGCACAGCTGTGCCAGCAACTGGTGCAACATAAAGTAACTGAATTCATTCATTAAAAGGGCTGTCCACAAAAAAATTGGACATACTGAGGATGTTTTTGATGGTAACCGAAACTAGGCAGGTTGGAAACATCCAGGAACACAAAAAATATATAAAACGTTATAAGCACTTTATTTAACACTTTATGATATTTGAAATTGAAAAAGAGTTGTGCCCTACATTTTCTCATGAATGTGAATGAGGTGCTAATGTGTTGGAAAACAAATAACTACATCAAATGTGTTTGAGACTGCCTGAATATTAGAGCTGTGTATTTATGTAGCCTCTTTCTAGTACCACTTTACAGTCATATGCTAATAAAGTGGATGTGATTGTATATATTGCGATATATATTAGGTTTATATCACATTTTAGGAAAACTGTTATGTGTCAGTCCTGACATTGTCAGTCTGCCTCCTCTGGAATCTAATTCTCACAACAAAGACTCCAATTTCCAGCATGCACTCACATCGGACCTTCCTGACTCTGCTGATCATGATCATGTAACGCTATGGAGTTCACGCTCTCCGAGCTTCTGATTGCTTACACTTGTTCTGTTTTAGCATAGATACCCCTCTGTTTCCTTGGTATTGAATCTAGTTTGCTAGCTCTTCTAGTACACGTTTCTTTTGTTGTTTTCTTTTGTTATCGACATGTTTGTGTTTTTTGACTACTCTCTTGTGGACAGCTTTTCTCAAGTATGGAGGTGCGCAAGGAGGCATTTAGCTCTATTGTGTATTACACAGATATCTTAGGCCATTCAAATACACTCAAAGGATTTCCCAAGTCGTGGCACTTTTGGCAGCTTTAGGTACAGTAAGTGATTGCGTTGATATTTTCTTACATCCCCACATACAGTATATGTGGTTTTTTGACTCTGGGCAGAAAGTGATGGATTGTGTAATTTGGAAACAGACGAGACAATCTGCGGTTCAGCTCAATAACCTTACACTCATGGCCCTGACCACAGCTACAAGACAAAGTGCTTACAAAGAGGCTGACTTACTGAGAGTGGTCAAATATCCTGCCTGAGGGAGGTAGACTGAAGTATCGTACCTAAAACCATGAAAAGCCTCACTCAACCAACCTGTTTGGAACTGTCAACTGTTTATTAATGCTAGAATTTCCTAAATAGGGTTGCAATGATAGAATAACAATCTTCAAAAATATATAAAGATGTCATGGTATGATGGTATTTCACAATTAGGCACGACTATTAACAGAATAATATTAATACAGACAGAAATAAACAGAAATGATAGATATAGGATTTTCCCTGAGGATTTTAGCTAATTTTCTATCTGTATTTCCCACTAATAGCTGAAGAAAAGTCTACGATGTGTAAAGGGTTAGAGTAGAGTATGTTTTGATGCTTGTTATGATATTCATATCATGTCAGTGGTGCATTGTGAACCTGCATTATGAGGTCTAGAATATCAGGTAAGTTGCCATGCTAACAGTCAGACTTAGCAGGGTTAAATTTGCTAAAAACGCAACAACCGGCCTCAGCAATGTTGGGTTGGTTTAGCTGCAATGCCAGTGTTGGATTAAAACTGCAATGCTGACTGTTGTTCTAAGCTGCATTATTCGCTGATAGTTGTTGGCAGTGATGATAAAGTAAAATTCTTCCTTCTCTTGACTTCCTTTCCCAATACTGCAACCATCCATGGCATGATAGCTATGCACTCCAACCATACTCCAAAACCTCAAAAAAAAAAAAAAAAAAAGAACTCAAGGTTTAGTTCCAGTGTCAGTTCCAACGTCTGATAACTCTGACAGTGTTTTATTGCAAACAAGTTCCAGATATCAGCCGTCTGAGGCTTGTCCTGTACAGGGGTGACCCCAGTAAACTTTGATAAAAGCTCAAGCAGCTACGCCTATCGGTGTTATCCATCCTTTCTTCTATCCTTCATCCTCCGATAACCTCACTCATCTCTTCCGCTCCTTTTTTTTCCCCCACCTCTTTCACTTCATGCATTAATTCAAGCCGCGCTCTTCCCACAAACTGTTTGCGCTTGCACATATTTCCCCAGCCGTCTCGGAGGGGAGCAGTGATCTCGCTCTTCTATCAGCCTTGTTTTGTGTATTTTTTATCTGATGTGAACGCTTTCCTTCTCCCCTGAGCAGGAATGAGCACGCCCAGAAGACTGAGACAGGGTTACGATGCTACAACCGGGATCTTCCTCTCTTTCTCTCTCTTTTTTTTGTGTCTCTCTCTCGCCTTTTAATCCCTTGCTCTCCCTCCCTCGCTCTCTCTCCCCTCGCTTGACTCTCTTTTTCTTGTTCAAACAGCACTTCTGCACTGAAGGTGCATAAAAAGAGAAGGGAAACGAAAAAGCAATGCAAAATTCACCACTTCTGCAACCTCTGTTAGGCGAGAATGTGTTTTTGGTTTTGGCCGAAGCTTTGCAATATTTTATTGGGACCTTTGATATGCAAAAAGATCAGCTTGCAATACTCTGTTTAGCACGTAAAAAAGGGGTAAGTTATAAAGTCTACGGCAATACAATCCCCTACAATTTTATATGTGTGCCGTTATCCCTTGTTTTTTAAACGCACCCTTCCCCTTGACACTTGGTTACCAGGTTAAGTGGTTGGAATCCTCCCCCAAAAAGAAATGGGACAACCATTTAAAAACCCAATATGGAATCAAATTATATATTTTAATTAAATAAAAAAAATGACTGCTTAGGCATGTTAAGGCAACACTGCGAGTCTGCTTTGACAGAAAAGTAGTGAAGTTCTGCACTGTTCAAATTTTCCTGTTCCACCTTAAATGATGCAGCAGCCTCAGATGCCAGAATGTAATAGCTGCACCATTTAAGGTGGAACGGGAGATTTGTCAAGCTAGATTAAAATTTAGCTAGGTGGAAGGAACGTGTTCACATCAGAAAAAGCTACAGAGCTATACTATTAGCAATTGTTTTGATTTGCTTCTTATAAAGAAAAGAGCAATGTAATGTTTATCATGTTTTTTAACAAATAAATTACAACAATTGTGGGTTTCTTTGGTCTCTTGAGTAGTAAGTATGATTTCTTACAATCCTTCATTCATAGAGCCATGTAGCCCTAAAAATGGCTGAATTATACTTTCAGTAAAGGCAAAGTCTACAGCGTAGCATGTGGACAGAGTGTCCCTATACCGTTGTAAGCATTTATACTTGTGCGGTTTTGTGTCTACATCATTATTCAGTTTAACTGAGAAGGTGGAAATCGGAAAGGCGGGAACATTGGCCCTAATGCATTGGGTATGCTTAGGTACCCTACCCCTCTATCCCAACAAGAATGGGACACTCTTCACCTGAACGTGAAGTGCAAAAGCGAAGGGGTAGGCTAAGCAGAAGGGGCAAGGATTGAAATGGGATTGAACCCAAGTCTACGAATCTTTAAGAGCACTGCCCCTAAGCCCTTAGGCAAATTAACTCACTAGATACAGCAGTTAATAATTCTCCACTCTCCACCAAAAGCTCCACTAACAATCAATGGAACTACATCAGGACACAATTAGTGAATAACCCTTTCAAACATCTATCAGTGAGAAATAGCTGGGAAAAAAAAGTGCTTCACTTAATGGCGTTGAGTACTTTTACACCTATTGTCTCCCTTCTATTATTACAGCCGTCCGACGGCAATACAGTGGAGGGTGCGGGATATCACTCTACTTAGAGAAACACTAGGACAGGTGAGCTGGAGATGATCTTCTGTACTTTCCTTTTTGATTTATAGAGAGCACTTTACCCTCCCTATCATAACCAAGAGAGGGATGGAGTCATCTAATAGCAGCTGGGAGAAGAGTAAAAGCTAAATAAAAGTTTATAAATGTTAGCTCCTAATAGAAAAGTATTGATTTCCTCTTTCTTCTTTATGGAGGTCTGGATTGGGCATGATGGCAGGAGAAAGGCGAGAGTTAATTTTTAGATATAATGGTAGGTTGAGGCTTTTATAGGAAAGTGAGTACACATACGAGTGCCAGTGTGTGTGTGTGTGCTGAGCTTTTCCCACTCTTTAAGTGGGGTGTGGGTAGGATGTGTGAAAGCTATACAAGAAAAATATATATAAAAAAAATGAAGATCTAGTCAGTCTTGCTCCCACAGAGACATGGAGATGCTTAGATAACTTCCTATAGTTGAAAAACACTCAGAAACCATACTGTTCATTTTTTCCAAACTACACAGAAACATAGACATACACTCTTAAAGGTTAATTTGCGTAAATGTTTTTTTTAATAGTTGAATAGTTTTTAACCAAACTAATGTTGGATCTTTAATTGCACCAACTGAGATTTTTTCAAACCTTATCCATCTCTTCCTTGACCCAGCTGAAGTTTACACAATTTTTTATAGGAGGTAAGGTAAACTGTAGAACACAGTCAGTAGCCAGGTTTCCATGAAAGTGTTTCACAAAAGTTAGCAAAATTTCAGCAGAAAAAATAAAACAATTAGGATGTAACTAGGAGCACCATGAAAACAAGAAGATTTAGATTTTTATTCGGTCTTTACAGCCATGTAAATGTTTCTGCTATTCTGGCGAATTTAGCCAAACATCTGGGAGCGCAAACTCACCAGACAGTTTTGAGAGAGCAGAGAAACTGTAAATATTAAGGTGGGTGAATTATTAGAATTATAACTAGACTGGAGGCAGAGCGAGGTAGAGCTAGAGCCGTGCCAAGTGCTTAAAATCATGTTAAAGCTTATTGCATTTCACACCATTAACTATACTAATGTTTCCTATATTTAAATGGTTAAATATAATAAAATTATTAAATAATATTATATACATGTTTTCTTAATATTTTATTTTGAGAAAAGTCCTTATAAAAAGATGGTCAAAATTATTTAAACAGCAGAGCTATGCTCTTTTTTTTTTATAATGCATCCCAATAAGAAATCTTAATTTGTGAATGCCTCTGAGATTTGAGAATCTGTGCTAAAAACTGTGTAAAGTGGTTTTAATAAGAAATTTCTTTTTCTTAAAGGAGTGGTTGTTGAATGGCCGGATGCCTCATGAGACTAATGCCAAGTCTGAAGGCTTGATTAATGTGTCAATTCCTGAAGAAAAAAAAAAAACGGAATGGAGGACAATAAAGTGGTCAACTCTATTAGACAGGAGCCACCACTGAGAGACGGAACAGTGAGTGAAATGTTCACGACCTTTTTCGACGAGGTCTGGAGCGCTGGCTAATTACGGCGAGTTGACTGTGCAGTGGTGGTGTTTGTAAAGTGCGAGGCGGTGGGGAGAGGAGTGGAGGAGAAGGGGAAGAGAGAGGGTGGGGTTGGTGGGATTAGTTTGGTAGAATATAAATCCACTTAATATCTACTGTGTGTCTGTATTTCTTGCGCCGTTGCTTGGTGAAAGTGAGCAGGCTTACGATAAACCTAATTTAAATGTTTAAATATTGTTTTTGGCCGGCCAAGCTGGCCACATCCGTCTGTCACGCTCCCGTTCTGACAAATCTCCCACCAACCGCTCCCAAATAATGACACAGAAACAGTGGGAGAGAGAATGAGAGAGAGAGAGAAGAAGAGACAGTGTGAGACAGTATACAAGGAGAACCGTAGTATACTGAGAAATGAGAGGTGTATGGATGCCACACCTAAACAAAAGAAGGACCAGACATGTGCAGGTAACCTAATCACACTCCCCTGCGTGCGATCAAGTGTGTGTGTGTCCTAGTATGTGGTTTTGAACATGCAAAGGGTGTCTGGGTGTCTGCACGGTAGCCACAACATGTCTCCTTGTGTTGTAACAAAGCCCCCCCACCCCTCTGTTTTCAGCGGCGATGTTGCAACTCTAGCTCGTCTGTGTCCCGAGGCCATGGGCGCACAGGTGTTCGGTGTGTGCACCTGTGCACTGACGCATGTGGAAGAGCTGTCAAAAGTGGCCCGGCCCAAACTGACCCGAGAGCAGCCCGCTCGCACCTGTGCCATTCAAACGCCGGCCCCCTGTCACCGAGCCGCGCGACTCGGCCCGGCACGACGCGGTCCAGCCGGGCAGGGCGGAGGAGAGCTGTTCTCCAACATACAGCACTGTGGTGGACAAAAAGACCAAGCAGCGACAAAAGAGATAACAGTGTTGGGTGGGGATGAGAATCCTGGGAATCAATTCAGTTACCTGAACACAGCTACTGTACATTTTTAATCTATATCAAAATTCTAAACAAAAAGACTATCTAAAGAAATGGAAAAAAAAAAGTTTTGCCAAGATAGAGGATGTTAAATTGTTATAAATCTGAAATGAATTATTTAATCTAATAAATACAGTAATTAGTAGTATAGTAATAATAGTAGTGTGGAATGCAATGAATTCCAACATTAACATTTAAGCACCTCAACCGCTTTTTTTTTTTTTTAGCACTTGGCTCGTCTGCAGCTGTACTTTACTCTGCCTCCAGTCTAGTTATGTCAATTGCGCCCAATCTGAGATTTAGAAAGTGTAGTTTGAGTTATTCCAGCTTTAAATTTATATACAGATAATGCGATAGTTATTTACTTGATAGTTATTTACTTGAGCTCCAAACTATATACAGAATGCTTCGTTTAAATATGTCACTACTAAATACCGAAATATGTGGTAGTGGTGAAGTGAATTGAATCAGCCATATACAGGGTATATATAACATATATTAACCATTTCTCTCTTTTGAGAGAAAACAGCTATATATGTTTACTATTGGAAATAAATAAATAAAGAAAGTAATAGTACTAAATAATAAAGAACAATTTCTCAACTGATTTTTCCCCAAATTTAGAAATGGTTGATATAAACACTGGTTGTGATTTGATTGCAGCATCAAAAACGTCATTGTTCATTATCAAGTATTCTGTCTGTTCACTTATTAAGATGAACACAGAGTCTGAAAATGCTTCTTTGCCATTTTTGTCCTAACAATTTTGTATATAGAACATTTAGTGCATCCACAATTTTTATCAATTGTGCTGCATCTCCTTACGACCAAAAGCTAACCAAAATTTTCTAACAAAATGAGCTGTCTGATATCAGTAGCTTTCCCAATCACCAGATCGAAATCTGGTAGGACACCTTCAGGATGTGATAGAACAAAATTTTTTTAGTTTTGGACAGTGCAGTTAGAGTTATTCCAGCTTTCTCCTTTTAACGGTTTATTGAGAAAATTCACATTTCAACTATGATAAAAATATATTTAGATAGATAGATAGATAGATAGATAGATAGATAGATAGATAGATAGATAGATACTTTATTGATCCCGAAGAAAATTTAGCAAATGTATGATTAATCATACAACCAGAGAGCAAAAGGAGGCCATACCCAGTATTAGTATTGTGCTCTTAATAAATAATTCAGCCAGTGTTTACAGAAAAAAAGAAGAAAAAAAAAGTAAAGGAAAAAAAAAATACTTTATACTACAGTATATAAACAAATAAGCTTATGCTACACCCATCTTTGGACTGGACCAGGACCAGGGAACCATAAGAGAGCAAAAGGCTGGAAATCAAAAGAAGCAGAGACTTGAGAAAGAAAGCTAAGCTAAGTCTTGGGCAGCTTTGCACCGGGCTGCACGAATAGCAGATTTGCTCCACATGCTCGCCTGAGCAATTATCAAAGCCAATCACCGCCACACATGGGAACCTGGAAGCTGTCCTGAGCATGGCGCAGGAGAGGAGGGGGAGGCCAGGCATGCGTCTAAGACACATCTGATACATCTATATTAGGCTGGGAGAGTATATAACTCGTATATATGACTGACTATGACTATAGAGTTCTGGACTGTGAAATGTTTACAGCTACATGATGGTCTACATGGTCGACAGTCCAAAGACTGATTGGACTGCTGGCCCTTCTTTCAGGTTCATACCTGAGCATCCACTGCCACCCAGCGCCTCTCCACTGGCCTGGCACCCAGATGAGCAGATGAGTGCCCGTCCCGACCTGCCCCAGCCCAGCGTCCAGCTTGCCTGCTCATCTGCGTTGCCCTCGACCCCATGAACGCTGGCACAACCCCGCCGGTTGGGGCTAAAAAAAGGCCCCGGCGAGAGGAACAGACACAGAGTCTGCATTACCCAGCTAATCCCATTAAATCAGCGGACGTGCCAAAAGCCAGGGTCAGCCAGAGTGCCACGTCACTCACCCGCACCTTTGGCACCGGCCGAGACCCAGGACCCAGGGCCTGCGAGTTGCAGAAAACAGGGTCCGTTTGACTTCCAGCCCAGGTAGCTTTGGTCAGGGCACTCTGGTCATCCTCTGGGTCTGGGGTTGGCTAAAGGGCAGCGAGGGTCTCTGCAGGAGAGGGGAGGGGACCACTGGAGTGAGATGCGAAGGATATGATGTAGGCTAGTTAAGCTGCTTGCCCTTACTCAGTGCAAGGGGAGATTGGAGATTGGTTTAATGTGTTTACAGTGGATTGCATCAGCATGTTGGCTGTTAAAAAACACCTCCTGACCTGCTTGGGTCAGCCATAGTGTGAAAGGACAGCAAATGTTGCCGCACGTCAGTCAGCAGAGCAGGGTGAGGGATAGATACATCTGCACGGCATTCACGGTAGTAGGCAATCTCATACAATTTGTTAACGAATAAATTCAAGGCTTGTGTTAGAGGCGCTTTCTACACTTACCTCAGACACTCACTGACACTGACCCAGACACAGACACTGGGGTAAAACCAGTCCCAATTAAACTTTCACTCAGGAGTCATCACCTTAAGCAGCTCCAGCCTTTAAGACCACGCAATGCCAAGTGCAGCTCAATGAGACACATACTGTACGTATAATCGGGTTACATGTCATCTCTGCAGAATCAAGTGCAGCTCTCATTAACTCAGCTGGCTTCTGACAGATAGTGTAGCTCACATCTCTGTGTGGGCTACAGGTGTGATCTCAAGACAGGATATTGCCTGGGCCAAAACACAGCAGCTGATGTAAGGAATCGGCCAAGCGCAAGTAATTGCATTAGCGAGGCAGGTAACATATACCCCTCTTCCAGGGAAAGGGGCCCTCTATCTGATAGGCCTCATCCTCAACCGCCCCTTAATCAGAGGCAGTCCTTAACTGAAGTGCCCTACACCAGACCACTCCACCCCTCGCTTCGTGCCAAGAGAGATTATTAGCCCATAGGAAATGATATTTACTTTTGTGTAGCTTTGCGGCTAATCCCGTCTTGAGCGGCTTCGGTTAAGTTCGGACACGATGATATTACTGCCCTGCTAGCTGATCTCAAAGAGGATGGAAAGAAGGTGAAAGAGGGCTTAACTCGAAGCCCCTAAAGGATTGCACGCCAAGCCCTTGCTGTGCCTATCGTTGACTCGACGTTGACCTAGCACCTGCAGGCCGTAATTGTCGCACACTGGCAAGAATCTGAAAAGGGATACTCGAGAGTTTCAAGAGTGTCAAGAGTACACCTCTCAGGTATGAAGGAACACACACTCCACAGATACTCCACAGCGCATGCCGAAGACGACGAAAGACATCAGATACATCAGAGACAACAGATGACCTGGCACTCGCCGAGGATTTTGAGGAGCTGGATGACGTCTTCCTCGGGCTAAAATAAGACACCATAATGGCTTGTACTGAGTGTACTGTCCAAAGGTATGAAACCGGTTGTGACCCATTCAGCCCTTTCATTTTCTTTATCTCGCGCTTTCACAAGTGTCCCAAAAGAGGGGAGAATTGGCCGACACGTCCACGGGCCAGATGGTCTGTGTCTTAACGCGTGGATGCCTTGCCAGCTTCTGAGCTTTCTTCTGATCCTACTTCTGGATCCTGTTATTACCTCAGTGGTAATTCTGTATGAAATCAAAACACTGAAGGACAAAAATGATCTCTGAAATTCATTAACTTTAATGTGAAATACTACAAAAGATGGGCTTAATGTATCTTGTTTATGTTTATACAGAGATGAGCCAGGACATTGTGACCACTTGCCTAAATAAATAAATAAATAAAAAGCTGTTGATACTTTGATTGCTACCAAAACAGCTCGCTCTACCAGACCTCTGAAAGTATCCAGAAGACAATCTCCTCCATTGCTACAAGGTTTATTTCCAGTGCTCACATGCTCTTTATTGGTGCTTTTAACCCACTGAACAGGGGATATCATGGGTTCCTGGCCAAAGCTGACTCAATCAAATCTGATGTTCCTTAACCTTTCTATTAATATCTTTGCATCTATTTAATAGATATGAACTTGTGGATACATGTCAGCCATCTGCATCTGTAATCGGTGGATTTCTGTGTCCAATGGACCCAGAAAAGGATTTACTTAATCATATAAATGTGAAATGACTTTAAATGCAACCAATCCTAATAAAACTTTCTGAAAAAATAAAGCTTTTTAGGTAAGGCACAGAATCAAGTGCTGGGGTGTAATGAAAACCTGAGCCCTATTCATAGCCTCATAACTCTGGAAATAAGTCACATATGATCTTTCAATGAGTAGTAATCTATAAAAGACACTATATTGAATAATCAGCCAAGTTTTTTTTAACTGTATTACTGGAAAAATGTTAATAGACATTAAGATAAACATGTTTTTGGACTCAAGTAGGTTAAACATTTCTTTGCCACAGTAGCCTTTGTGTTGGCTCAAACCAGAAGGGATCATCTTAAGAGCCATGGCTGGTTTGTGGTTTGTCCCTTTTCAAACCACATTTAGAATGTCTGAAGTCTAGAAAAAGAGCTGAACTACTGTAGTTATATGGTCTGAACTACTCTTTAATGCTCATACATAATAATACTGTAAGGAGAAGAGCTTTAAATATGTTTTTTTTATGAACACAGTGACGTAAAACCACTACTTTTTGTATCAGTATTTCTTATATGTATTCTATTATTAGTTTTTCACTTGGTACATAAACACAAAAAAAAAAAATAAATAAGCATTTTTTTTAAATCTAATTATCACTGGTGCCTAAAATGTTTCACACAATGTGATATAATTCCCAGACCTTGACTTACATCATTGCAATGACATAATCGATGCTGCATAATGTCTGGCTCATTTGTCTACATGCATACCAGTAGTCTTCTGCAACCAGGTGAGTCACAGCAGTCAAAGCAGAGATAAGCCAATAGAAACAGAACCCAAACACTACTGTGTGAATAAGAATCTCATCGTGTTTCCAGGAACTCATTACCAGCCGAATGAAGACATGACATTCATTTACATCAACCTGTTCACACACTGGACACATTCGTCCACCGCTCGAGATGTGAGCTCACTCCGAGATCTGACTGATGGAGCGGTGAATTTAATCATGCATAAAAGAACAACCAGAAACAGCTCTACACATTCAACCTCACTGTTAAACACACACACAATCACACACTCACACTTTGGTAAACAGACACACACTCACACTCTGGTAAACAGACACGAATGTTCACATGCACCCAATCATATGCTGCTGCTCTTCTTCAATTTGCCTAATATGTAAATATTTGCCAGTAAAGCGGTAATAAGACTAGAGCGAGAGCCTGCGAGAGTTCAGTGTTAAATAAGTAATATATATGAGAGGTGAGCAATAGAGTGGCAGAGTGTAATCCACTTTCCCACCATCACTTTGCCCTGTCCACCATCACCCTGCCCTCCAATGCCCTGCCCGTTTTTGCTCTACCTGCCATTGCTCTGCCCACCATTGCCCTGTCTGCCATCACCCTTCCTGCCAATGCACTGCCCGCCATCACCGTGTCCACCATCACCCTGCCTTCCAACGCCCTGCCCGCCATCGCTCTGCCCGCCATCGCCATGTCCGCCATCGCTCTGCCCGCCATCGCTCTGCCCGCCATCGCCATGTCCGCCATCGCTCTGCCCACCATTGCTCTGCCCATCATCGCCCTGCCCGCCATCGCCCTGCCCGCCATCACTCTGCCCACCATTGCCCTGCCTGCCATCACCCTGTCCGCCACTGCTCTACACGTCATCATTCTACCCGCCATCTTTTGCCCACTATCGCACTACCCGCCAACACCCTGCCCACCATCGCTCTGCACGCCATTGCCCTGTCCGCCATCGCTCTGCGAGCACAGATGAAGATATCAAAACGTGGGAGAGGTTTTGCATGTTGAGAAGCTCTGAAAGATAGGGGGAAAGAAAGGAAAGAGACTACAGGAGAAGAGAGGGAGAAAAAAGGAGACTAGATGAGAATAAGAGAAAGAGAGAGAAAGAAAGATTCTGAATGACTAGAAAAAGGGAGAGAGAAGGGATAGAAAAACTAAATGAAAATGAGAGTAAGATAGAAGCAGAGCAAAAATGAAAGAGGGCAAAAAGTAGTAAATTAGTAAACTAGAGAGACAGACAGAGACTAAAAGTAACTAAAACAGTAAAAGGCAGTAAAATAGAAGGAGTAAAATAATAAAATAGAGAAATAGAGAGAAAAAATGAGAGAGAGAAATAGGTGAGACAGAGAGAGGTAGAATGAGAGAGAGTAAAATGAACTAAAGGAGACTAAACAAGAAAGTGAAAAGAAAGACGAGAGTTAAAGAGAAAAAGAGAGAAAGAGTAAAATAGAGTGAGAGAGAGCAATACAGCAAAAAAAGAGCACAACAGAGTGTGAGTGAATGAGAGTGAAAAAGAAGGAAGAAGAGAGTGAGAGAAAGCAAATGAGACTAAAAAAAGGCAAAACAGAGGTGGGGAGCAACAGGGATAGGGGAAAAAAGAGAAAGAGTGAGAGATATAGGGATAGAGCAGGAGCAGCACGGAGGTTTAGTCTGGTTGCTCCTGCCTCAGGTGTGTGTGTGTGTGTGTGTGTGTAAACAGTGCTAAGGAACAAGGCCTGGTTTAAAGCTGAGAGCACTCTGGGATTTCTTCCTCTGCGGCTCACTCTCACTCTCTTTCTCTCTCGGTTTCTTTCTCTCACTCTGTCTGTGGTTCTGGCTTTCAGGCCTGAAAGAGCGTCTGCACTGCCTGCACAAAGGGGACTCGCTGATAGCGCAGCAGCCCAAAAGTCGCCGCAAATCCCGCCGCCATGTGATCAATTTTTAATTTCTCTCCTGGTTTTTCATGTTTGTCAGCGCTGTCAGGAGCCAGGTCCGCTGGGGGAAGACGAGGTGAGGGAGCTGAAGCCATCCTTTGCTCTTTTAACACAGAAAACACACACACACACAAACACACGAGTGTGCATACAAACTCAAAACACACACACACACAACCCTCACAGGCTAGAAACACACAAGCTCACTGTTAATGCATCAGTCCGTAAGATATGGGGATCTGGGGATTTGGAGACCTCTCTGGTGAGAATGTGTAATTGCACAGAATGGAGGGGTGGAAGAGTGTTTTTAATGAAGGTTAATGTAAATAAATTTTGTATGAAATTTTATGATTTTAAGTAAATTGTTTAGTTTATTTTGTCATTTTATGAAATACTGCCAAACTATAGAGAGCAATTGCATCCAAACAACCTGTCAGACCAGAATTATATATATATTTTTTAGAATGAACACAGCTCTTAAAAAAAATAACAGAATACTTCAGTTTCTATAATTTTGCTATTTATAGGTATATGTTCGAGTAAAATGAACATTGTTGTTTCATTCTATAAACTACGAACAACATTTCTCGAAAAAATGGCTGAAATAACAAAAAAGATGCAGAGCTTTCAGATCTCAAATAATGCAATGAAAACAAGTTCATATTCATAAAGTTTTAAGAGTTCAGAAATTAATATTTGGTAGAATAACCCTGTTTTTTAATCACAGTTTTCATGCATCAATGCATGTTCTCCTCCACCAGTCTTACACCCTGCTTTTGGATATCTTTATGCCACTCCTGGTGCAAAAATTCAGGCAGTTCAGTTTGGTTTGATGGCTTGTGATCATCCATCTTCCTCTTGATTTTATTCCAGAGGTTTTCAATTGGGTAAAATCAAAGAAACTCATCATTTTTAAGTGGTCTCTTTTTTTCAGAGATGTATCTTAGACATTGCAGTGATTGTTGTCCCAGCATACTGATATCATTTATTAGAATAGATTAGATTTTGTCAATTTAAAGTAAATATTTTTAAAAAATTAGGGACTGCTGCTTTAAACTCCGTTATTGCTCCTACTATAAAACAGACCCTGACACATACTGTAGAAACAGTAAAAAACATTCTAATCACTCCCATGAAGCAACGGGGCATTAAACTGCCACAGGCCCTGGCAACTTTACTAGCAGAGCGTACAGTATATGGACGTCCATAAATCCATAAGCATGGTATCTTGGTGTGGCTGATGAAGAAACAGGCTTCTAATCCAATCAAAATATTAGCACTGAGATCACAGTACACATACTGTGGTGCGTGTAGGAATTTCCTGACTGTGGAGACAGACGCGGTGGAAACCACAGAGACGGAGCTGTTAACACAGCTATTAAACCCTGTGAAAAGTCATCCGCCCTCTGACTTCTTCTAGGGCTGACCCCCCCAAAAAATAACAGTACTAAAAAAAATCACTTTAATGCAAACAGACCTGTGAAGTAGTTATAAAGACCATCATTTACTTTTCTATTTTTTTTTGTAGTAAAAAGAAAAAACAGTCATTAAGAGCAAATTTTAGTGAAGGGTCAATTTGAATGAAGCTCTGCTTCTAATGGGAACTAGTAGAGCGTCCCATGACTTCTGGCATGTCCCACAAAGGCTAAACATATAAGCAGATTTCTGTGTGCATGAACAATTCTAGCCAAAAGATGCCGGTCATGATCATTACCACTAACTGCACTACACAGCACAGCACTGTACTGTCAACCAAGGATGGTTATGCAATCATTTGATTTTGATGTATTCCCGGTATTCCAAATGTGACCCTGTGGATTAAGGAGTGTTAAATGTCCACACAATTTAAAAAAGAAATGGAATATCTGTCCCATTCATCTGGCACCCACTACGAAGCCTCGCAGGGCCTCACAGGGCTTTACGTCGTCTTGCCATGAGCATGCTGTCCAGTGCTCAACCTCACTCACTACTTATAATAGATAAAACCTCAAAACTTACACACTCAAACCGTCCACAGAGGGAGGTAACCCTTCATACCCTGTATGTATACCCTGTAACCCTGTACATACTGCTGTCCCAAGACTTTTGTACTACACAAGTGTGAAAAATCTTTCTATTAGGAAAAAAACCTATAATGAATACTATTACTGTAATATTGTGTACACTGTGGAGTCCCACAAGGCTCTATTTTAGGGTCTATAAAGTTTATGTTAATTGTATTAAATGAGAGTAACACAGTTATGAGGGTGTACATTTGAAATCACTATTCACTAAGACAGATCTCTGTAGAACCACATGTGGTTCTTCTCTTATGGCTCTAAAATAATATTGCAATATTTCAGGGTATTTTCTCAATAACAATATTCTTGGTTATGTGAAAAAATATTGCACTTGAAAAAATATAATTTCAAGAATACACCAGTGCAACAAAATGAATATAATAGTTTATTTGCAGATTATTGCCATTTATTTTACAATCATTGCATGGTCCAATCACTAAGACTGAGATAGATCTCTGTAGAATCACATGTAATTCTTGTTCTTAGGGCTGGGCAATATAGCTGTAAAATAATATTGCAAAATATTAGCGTATTTTTTCGCGATAACAATATTCTTGGGGATATGACAAAAGATCACATTAAAAAGATAATAATTAAAAAAATACACTACTGCAACAAAATTAATATTATATTTTATTTGCAGATTATTGCCATTTATTTGGTGATTGTTGCATGGTCCAATCACTAGTACTGAAATAGATCTCTGTAGAACCACATGGGGATCTTCTCTTAGGGGTGCGAGATATGGTCCTAAAATAATATTGCGATATTTCAGGGTATTGTACCAATAACAATATTCTTGGTGATATGGCAAAAGATTGCACTTCAAAAAAATACTAAATTCAAGAATACATTACTTACAATTAAAGTAATATAATGGTTTATAACTGCCATTTATTTGGCGGTTACTGCATGATCCAATAACTATTACTGAGAAGGATCTCTGTAGAACCACGTGGGGTTCTTCTTTTAGGGGTGGGCCATATGACCCTAAAATAATATTGTGCTATTTCAGGGTATTTTTTACGATAACGGTGATTCAATATACACTATTATTTGCTGATTAATGCATACAATATGATACAGTACATGCCTAATTGAGTTTTTCAACAGATTATCAAACCTGTCATGATATAAATAATGCACTCCATATATCGAAAACTGAAATAAAATATATAATAATAATATAATCTGTCTATAGTAGATATTTAATGGGAAATAAGAACAGTGTGATGTTTTTGGTTTTGCTACAAACAGAAAAAAAATTACTCTGATTGCCTCTATGGCCCTAAAATAATATCACATATTACAATATTTCAGGGTATTTTTGTGATAATGATATTTTAAAATGTTTGGCATTATTATTGCATATAATACGATATGGCACACCACTATTTTTATTTTTGTACTTTTTTTAATTTTTTGAGTGTATAACACTCAGAAATGACCACATAAAAACAAACACACCAACACACACAGATGGTCAGTTCGGGCCTCCTTTGCAGATCAGGTGGTGTGAAAAAAACAGGCCCACATTGGTAAATCCAAGCTGC
The DNA here is from genome assembly GCF_023375975.1 of Astyanax mexicanus. Lineage (NCBI taxonomy): Eukaryota > Metazoa > Chordata > Actinopteri > Characiformes > Acestrorhamphidae > Astyanax > Astyanax mexicanus. The sequence continues at coordinate 26,271,459 of NC_064429.1, read as the reverse complement.
AGCCACCTCTAATGAGTTGCGACTTCTTGTCACTGCGTTTTTTCCTCCTCCATTCTCTCCCTTTTTCCAGGAGAGGAGGCGGATTGCGGAAAGTCGATTTCCTGCGCGGCGGTGCTTGTCGTAATTGCGCTGGGTCCGCCGCCGGTGACATCGCCGGTGAAAACGAGCAGAAAATCTAAGTGTTCCATATCAAGGAATATTTTTACTCTGGCTAATGTGACTTAAATACCTTGTTCCACAGTCGAGTGGGCTGGCACCTGCTGCATGGGAACCGGCCAATTACCACACAGTCTCTCTAATTTTCTGATTCAATTAGCATGCTTCAGAGCTTTGCCGTCTAATTGCAAACTACTTCACAGTTACCTCTCTGATTAATCGCTGCCCATCTGCAAGCCATCGCAAAACTTGCTGGAACAAATTTGTGTATTTTAGAGCGCTGGGCGGCGGGCGAATCCTGCAAGGCTTGCCTGAACCTTGCTCTTCGGTGGACCCATGTTCACCCGGTGCTACTATTGCGCAAGAGGGATGCCGATTGGACAGTTGCTGCATCCAATCACGCCTCAGTGATGATGCTTTTAATTAGACTGGGGGGAGGTAGGAACACATGAAAATAAATTACCTTTGATTCCAGAATGATGTGCAGCTATGACTTTAAAAAATAATAAAAAATAAAAAATCACTATGCAAGAAAAGAATGAAAGGTACAGTATATACTGTAAATACTATACTGTACATAGAGCACCAGTCAAAAGTTTGGACGCAGTGACAGGATGCATTAGGATTAATTCTTGGCCAGCAGTACAATGGAATCATGGCAACCTTTACAAATAACCCATATGTGGCATTAAACACACTCACACACAAACGTAAAGTGCTTCAGCCATGAATGTGAGAGGGGAAAGCACTGTTCTTTCACTCCCCCTGACCCACCCCAGTGCCTGCTGGTAATTGGGACAGAACTGGTGATCTCCTGGTCCAAGACAACTTATCCAAAATAAGATTAAATAGGCTGAAGGCTGATCAAACAATAGTTATTTTAATACCATTAACAATGCATGAAGGTGTATCATTTTCCTTGTATAACTATAATAGACGGTTGTTCATTAGTTCATAGTAATTTTTTAAATATATGCTTTACACATACATATTTATAGTTTTTTTTATCAGATATAAGAGGTATCAAAAACTAGTTTATTCTGTGTTTGTTGAAGCAACTGTCTCTACTCTCTCTCTAACAGGAAAGGTTTTCTATTAGATTTTGGATCATTGCTATGAGGATTTGATTAAATTTAGCATGTATTAGTTATGGTGTCAACAGGGTTATATCTAGCCGCTCTAGAGCGTCCTATTCAATTGGCAATACCTCTTTACAAGGAAAGATGTGCATGTGCACATCTGTGTCAGTAACAGATGTAACCTAAAGTAGCTGAATGCATTTGATAAAACAAAACAATAAGTAAGGCCATTTGTTTTTGTATAACAAGTTTGTCTAATAATGGTGTAGTTACACATTCAATGTGTAACAATCAATGTAATAACTATGTAATTACTGGTTAATGATGCATTGTTACAGATTTATTATACTTGCACACGTTGTACACACGTAATTACCTAAACTGCACTTCACCCAGTAGTTACACTGTTATTACACAGATTATTAATGTGTAACTACACAGTTATTATTAGAGACACATTATAAAAAGGATGGAGTCAAATCACAGGGACAGGATTACAGGTCTTGCTCAAAGGCTCTAGAATGTCTCTCTACAGCACAGAACCTAGGTATTGAACCAACAATCCTGTGATCAATAACCCATTCAAAGTCACCACTACTCCAATTATATGTTGTAATGAATAAAATACCTATTATTCTGCACAATGCAATTTTTAGAAATTTTGTATTGCGATATATGCAATATCCAAATGCATCAATGGACAAATACATATACTTCTACTGTATTTTCCAGCTACCGGTACACTGTGAGGGTGATGTACAAGGTGCAGAGGTGACCAACCCACACATACACACGAATATACACAAACATACACACACACACACACACACACAACAGGACAGCTCTCTAGAAGCTGTGTTGCTCTGCCCAGCCTGACCCATAAGCCTCTCTGCTCGCTGCTAACGCACACCTATTGACATTTTCAAGGACAAGGACGACCGTGGTGTTTACACAGGCCTTACACCACGTTACATCACCCTGCCCTCACCACCAGTATGACTTGGCACCAGCGTGCAAAAGGTTACCCGACCAAACGAGAGCCCACAACAACACTCGTTCTCATTCCGTCCCTCACCCTCACCCTCACAGCTCCCGTACTCCTAATGAAAAAGTACAGCGGGAAAACAACAGTAAGCATATTGCATATTGTTGCCGGTGGTCCGATAATGATGTATAAGCCGGCGGCTGTGGGAGAATATAATTCCAATATGTCAGATCTCTGATTTGGCCACAATTTGCATGGTTATAATAGCTTATCGACTGGCTCAAGGTTAAGGGAGGCCGCGGCGGCCGGCCGTAATGAATGCACGCTATGAGTTTATTTCAAGCTGCTGGGGTTCACTCACCCGAGCCCTTCCATCAATACGCAATCTTGATAGCTCCATCTCCCTTTTAAAGTCCAGACCGACGGTGACCGCTGTAAACCCCCCCCACCGAACACCTCCCTCCGTGCCCCCCGCTCCTCAAACGACTCCTGTATCATACAAACATTTCCCATAGTGATCAATACAGCTGCCGTTCATTAACCCATGAAAATGCGCAAAGCCACATTCACATATTGGCTTCGATCGTCACATTTGAATGTCATCAAATGGGAAAACTGTGGACTTAAAAAATGGAATTACAGCTGTGGACTTCCTTACAAATTAGGATTTTTTCCTATGTTTTAAAACATCTTTCATAATTAGATGTTAAATATCAGTGCTAACATTCGAATCAGAGTCAGCATCTACAGGTCCAGTCAAATGATATTATATATATATATATATATATATATATATATATATACAGCTCTGGAAAAAAATAAGAGACCACTTCAAAATGATGAGTTTCTTTGATTTTACCAAATTGAAAACCTCTGAAATATAATCAAGAGGAAGATGGATGATCACAAGCCATCAAACCAAACTGAACTGCTTGAATTTTTGCACCAGGTGTGTAAAGCATAAAGTTATCCAAAAGCAGTGTGTAAGACTGGTGGAGGAGAACATGCCAAGATGCATGAAAGCTGTGATTAAAAACCAGGGTTATTCCACCCAAATATTCATTTCTAAACTCTTTATGAATACAAACTTGTATTATTTGAGGTCTGAAAGTTCTGCATCTTTTTTTTTGTTATTTCAGCCATTTCTCATTAGAGCAAATAAATGCTCTAAATAACAAAACTTTTATTTGGAATTTGGGAGAAATGTTGTCTGTAGTTTATAGAATAAAACAACAATTTTCATTTTAAACTATTAACTAAGGGAAATCTATAGAGACTATCAAACTGGACAAGAAGAATATCATTTGGTAATGAAGGATCTCACATCTGTAGTATCTTCTGTGGCCAGTAAATACTGTGATGTAACTTTTTTAGAAAAATATTAGTAGATAATATAATATCTGGCATACTACAAACATAGTAGATTGGCTAAATCTACTACTATTATTATTACATATTTGAACAATATATTAAAACTTAAGACATGATGCAAAGTTAACCTTAGTTAGCCCAGATTTCAGTAACATTCAGAGGAACCAAACATCTTCCAGATTACTGCTAAACAGCTGCTGAACACCACCTGCATGTGTGTGTGTGTTCTCCTTTGAGAGTGATTCGTCTGCTTTTCCTCAGGTGTGTGTTTCTCTGACTGCCTCTGATTACGATAGTAAACAAACAGCAGCGTGAGGCAGTCAGTCAGTCAGTCACCTGTGTGTGTGTGTGTGTGTGTGTGTGTTTCCCAAGTCTCCTCTAATGGCTTAATGATGAAGCAAGTGCAAACCCCTCGCTCGCTCGCCCTCTCTCGCCCTCTCTCTATCTCTCTCTCTCTCACAGTGGCTACTCTGACCCAGTCCTCAGCAGTGCCTGACCCCACAAACCTATTACTAACACACACAAACAAACACACACACACACACACACACACACACACACTGCTCTCCAGCACAGTGGACATTTTTTTTTACAGGGCTGGGGAAGAGAGGGTGATGTGGAGATACTGTGGTAAAACCTGAAACCTTTACCTAGAGCTGGTCATAAATGATACAATTACACAATATCACAATATATATCATGTTATCATAGTATTGTTAACCTCTCCAACATGGGGAATTTACAGTAGAAAAAAAATCTTCTTTTTAGTGGTTCACACATAAAGACATTCTGAGACAATGTGAATAGTAACTGCCAGACTCAAGTTTTTTGCACAAAAATAAAGATCTGTATGTATGCACAGCTCTGGAAAAAAATAAGAGATCACTTAAAAATGATGAGTTTCTTTGATTCTACCAAATTGAAACTCTCTGGAATATAATCAAGAGAAAAAGTAATGATCACAAGCCATCAAACCTAAACTGAACTGCTTGAATTTCTGCACCAGGAGTGACATAAAGTTATCCAAAAGCAGTGTGTAAGACTGGTGGAGGAGAACATGCCAAGATGCATGAAAACTGTGATTAAAAATCAGGGTTATTCCACCAAATATTGATTTATAAACTCTTAAACCTTTATGAATATAAACTTGTTTTCTTTGCATTATTTGAGGTCTGAAAGCTCTGCATCTTTTTTTTGTTATTTCAGCCAATTTTTCATTTTCTACAAATAAATGCTCTTAATGACAATATTTTTATTTGGAATTTGGGAGAAATGTTGTTTGTAGTTTATAGAATAAAACAACAATGTTCATTTTACTCAGACATATACCTATAAATAGCAAAATCAAATAAGATTTTGTTTTTGTTTTTCCAGAGCTGTATGTATGGACTGTTCTTCAAAAAACATCTGATAAATCCTGCAAATGAGAGATTTTACATTGTGTATTTTTTGTTGTTTTATTTTTTTTTATTTGAGTTTGAATAAATAATTATTGACTAATTGAAAGGTGCTCTTGGTCAAGGATTTGACTACATGAAGAATTGCTGCCATTTTGAGATGAAATACATATAACACTCTCACGTTTCTTTGTTAACAGTTCTTCCATGCCTGAATAAAAAATGTAAGATTAATAAAGACTTTATGCCTTGTCTGGAAACGGATGTTTTTTAGGGATAAACACATCTTTCTTTTCTTTTGAGAAGTGAAAATGAAGCCTGTTTCAGAAAAAATACATTTCATGAATCATTCTACTTAAAAAAACAAACAAAAAAAAAAAAAAACTATACTTTTGATTCCTTTACAAACGTATTAAATCTTTTACAGAGACATTCAAGTTCATGTCTACGTGGAAGTATTACAAAGAATCAATTCCTACATGTGATACCCCTTTAATCACAAACCCCACTTTACTACCTGTTCATCCTTCTCCACTGAAACCCCGCCTCCAACAGCAGAGTGCCCCTGTCAGTGTCCAGCAGGTTAAGATAAACCGTGCTCATCCAGTCCCTGACTGGAAACTGATCAATTCCGCAAGCAGCAGTTAAAAAAATAATTATTATCTGACCTTTTGACTATCTAACAAAACAATTCACATTATCAGTGCAGAGACCTGACCTTAGACTTCTTTAAATGGGAGAGTATTGATTGTCTGAGCAGTGCAGACAAACACCTCACACAGCATGTCTGGGACAGCTCACAGAGACGAGACCGAGAGCTGGAGCCTCAGCAATTAAACACACACACACACACACACACACACAAACCTAGAAGTTCACTGCATGAGCCAACAATGGACTGAACACGTCCCAGTGAATCAATCACAGTCGAACACAGTCACAGTGTGTGTGTGTGTGTGTGTGAGGGGGTGTTAGTGTGTGTGTGTGTGTGTTTTCTGCCAAACAGATACAGCGCTGAGTTGAGGTGAAGGCCTTAGGGGGTCTTATCAGCTAGACGTGTAACAGAATGTTGGACATGGTGGGAGCTCATACTGTATGTGTTCAACATTTTGAGACTATATTACTACTGTCAGTGTTAGTTAATGCATAATTAATCTGTAAACTTTAATGCTTTAATTATTTTATTTTATTAATTTTGGACCCAACTTCCTCCCATAGTTTATATATTTATTTTTTTCTATTTATTTATTGACATTCAACTAACACTGAATTAAATGTCCATTAAATTTAACTTTACCCTATGTTGAATGTAAATGATTCAAAATAGAACCTAACCCTACACCTAACCCTAACCTTAACCCTTAATCTACCATAAAATCAAACCCTACACCTAACCCTTACCCTAACCTTAACCTAAGCTTAACATCTAACCCTAAATACAATCCTTAAATATTAAGATTAGAGTTTGGGTTAGAGTTGAATGTAGGGTTATATTCAATAGAGAATCATTTACTTTCAACTTTTAGTTCATTTTTTATTGAATAGACATGTAGTTGAATGTTAGTTGAATGTCAGCTGAGCATTAAAGAGGCCATCAAATGGACCATCCAAGTAAAGTGTTACCTTTATTTTTATTTACAGGGCCCAGTTATATATAAGCAATGTAAACACTAGGCTACTATTGAGTTCAGAAGGTAGATTACTTTTTACTTCTGTTAAAATATGAGTTAAATCTTAATACTTTATATTTCCTCACGATTTATTATAATGACTGGTGTTTTATGGTGAATGTCATCTAAACATGTTTAGAACGATGTACTGGCAAGAACTTGGCGAAAGGATTCGATATATTGCAATATATTGCGATACTGTGAGCAAGACAATATATTTATTTTTTTTCTAATTTAAACTTGTCATAGTATTAAGACTTCATCATATTTATCAAATCTGCTACAGTGGGTGGGGCTTAAACACAACATTAAAATAACTACTGTCTGCCACCAATCTTTACATGGAAACTCAAAAGTAAAGATTTATACTGTGTGAAAATTGAGAGAGAGCGAGAAATAGAGGGAGAAAGAGAAAAGGATAGAAAAAGTGAGAGAGAGACCCAAAAACACCCCCAGGCATCAAAAGTTAAACTGAAATTTTGTATCAAATATCATTTTTATATAAACTTCTAATTATATGAGATTATTTATTTATTATAAATTATTATTTATTCATTTTTTTTCTACCATTTTATAAGATAGATAGATAGATAAATAGATAAATAATATGATACAGATAAAAAATACAGTAAAAGTAAAAGTAGAGTCATTTTTAGTGTGTGTGTGTGTGTGTGTGTGTGGGATGGAGGTGGTGCAGTTAACACAGTAAAACACAATATTAAACTATTAGTGCAGAATATGGTAAAATAATAAAAATATTATAAGCTTTTCTTACAATCTTGGACATAAACTCTCCTGTAATGTGATATTATATTACATTAAAATAATCATTTTAATTATATTGTCATTCATTAATTTGTATTCAATTTGTATTTAAACTAAAACTTAAATAACTTAAAAACAAACATTTGGAAAATTATTTATTGTTATAAAGTGTGTTTTGCATTTTAAAGAATGTAAAAAAACTTTCTTTATAACTTTCTCAGTCTTGAGATTCCATTCATAGCTCTGTGCCTTTTAGTGTCTATTTGCTATCTCCCCCTCTCTCTCTCTCTCTCTCCGGCCTTCATTTGACAAATTAATCCAGAATGAAGCCTTATAAAGATATTATGAGAGGGGGAGGGAAGGAGGCCAAAGAAAAGGGAGAGAGAGAGAGACAGAGAGAATAAGAGAGAAAGAGAGAGACAGAATATCAAAGAAAATCATGGGAATGAGGTAGGAGTGGCCCTGGGCCATGGGGTCAATTTAAAGCTGAGGCTGTTCAGGCTGCTGCAGGCACTGAGCTGGAACTAAGTGAGGCCAAGCAAACCGTGGGCCTGGAAGCCAGCCAGAGCCCGGCGTTCCTCAGGGGGCCGTATCGAGCCCCCTCACTTTCTCCCGCTCCCCATCCCTCTCTCTCTCTCACACTAACATTTTCATTAACACCAAACCAGAGAGTCAGGGAAGTATAGCGAGAGTGAGAGAGAGAAAGACCCCCAAAATACCCCCAGCCCTTATAAATGGAAGTGAAACAGTTTTTTAAATAAACTACCAATTGTATTTATTTTCACTGCATTTATCGTAAGTCTAAATAGTGCTAAATTACTAATGTCCACTCATTACTTATTTTTCTATAATTTTATAAGCTTTTCTCACAACCTTGCACTTAAACTCTCCTGGGGTGTGACATTATACTAGATTAAAATAATCATTTTACTGCCATTGTGTCCATTTTAAAGCTTTTCATACATAAATGACCTTGCACATTTTGCCAACTAAGTGAATATACTGTTTTTAACCTCACTTTAAAAGTTATATTTAAAAAAAAAAAAAAAAAAAAAATATATATATATATATATATATTATTATTAATATGTTCTTAATGTAGAGCAGTCACACTACAGGACTAACAAAAATAAACACATTACGTGTTTGACAGAAAGTATTAAATCTGGGAAATTAACAAAATTCAAACATTAACAAAAACAGCTAGATATCTTTACTCAATATAGACCATCAAACTGTCTGTTTAAAAACATACATGATCACATATGTCAAACCACAGGAAAAGCATTTATTAATTATTACAAAACTTGTCAAATTAATTATTTACAGTAATAATTATTGTAGCAGGAGTCTGGTACATAGCTAACTTGCCGCTTATTTTATTATGTTAGTGTGTAAGCTAGCTTGCTGCTAATGTTAGAATTTTAGCTAGCTCACTGCTAATGTGAGAATGTTAGCTAGCTCACTGCTAATGTGAGAATGTTTGCTAGCTCACTGCTAATGTTAGAATGTTAGCTAGCTCACTGCTAATGTTAGAATGTTAGCTAGCTCACTGCTAATGTTAGAATGTTAGCTAGCTCATTGCTAATGTTAGAAAGTTAGCTAGCTTACTGCTAATGTTAGAAAGTTAGCTAGCTTACTGCTAATGTTAGAATGTTAGCTAGCTTACTGCTAATGTTAGAATGTTAGCTAGCTCACTGCTAATGTTAGCTAGCTCTCCGCTAACCTTAGTTCTGTGCCCCTTAAAGTAGCTAACTTGTTGCTAACATTAGTATGTTAGCTAGCTCACCGCTACTAATGTTAGCTAGCTCTCTGCTAACCTTAATACTATAATACGCTAACTCACAGCTGACGTTAGTTTGCTAGTTAGCTCTCCTCTAACTTTAGTTCTCTCCCCGGATTAGATGTTTACGGAGGGCCACTGTGTTTTCCCACCGGCATTAAACGCATCATCTGCAAATTTAATAACTGAGAGTGTTGAAAATATTTTGTCTTTCCATATTAGGATCTGAAAAATGATTTTTAGTATTTAAACATTATTTAACATTTAAATATCGTTTAACTTATTCTCCGCACACTTTTACAAGGTGTACTACACCAGTAGTCATATAACACTGTTATTACATGTTTATAATTGGCAAATACACAGTTATTACACACGTATTATAAAGTGGGAAAATGATTTTTTGTTGTAAACTGATTGACACCACTAAATATTATTAATATTTTGGAGGCCTAACTGCACAGCATTAGAAATTTCCCTATTTACTGTAATAATCACTATATTACGTTGTTTTGGCAAACTTATATTGGTTAAGTAAACATGAATAAAACTATTCTAAAAGTGATATTACTGACAAAGTTTTTAGAGGGAAAAATCCTAAAAAAACATCCTAATAAATATTTTTTACTTGATTAATTTCTGCAAAATCAGGCCTCATATCACCCACACAGGCAGGCACCCATCCACAGACTGCAAGCGAGGGAAACACAGAGAGGCCTATTCGTGATTGGACAACTTTGGCAGTTATGTTACTGCATACATTACACACATTTTAGCCGAACCACTCCAAAAGAGAAGGGGGTTAAATAGAGACACAATGGGGCCCGAGAGCCGCCACTCCGGGGCGATGACTGAGAGACAAAGGAGGCCTGTCAGGCCGGCCAGACAGCTGTGAGCTGGGTGTCAAACTGCCTCCTCAGACCACCATCTGCTGACACTGCCAGATGACACAGAAAATAGGATTACAGTAGCAGGGCAGAAGAGAGGCTGATGACCTAAACACTGTAATATCATTTACTTGGAAAGAGACAGCCCGGGCCAGGTTAAAGAGCTAAGAGTTCACAGAAGTTCCAAAATCTCCGATCCTGCTGCTGCTGCTGAACCACATTCAGACTGGGATTAAGAGGGATTGATCTAATGGGAGATTCAGACTCAAAACCTGCCTGCCTGTGAAAAAGAAAAAGAGGCGTACACACTCACACAAGAACAAGAATAGTACAGCTAGTACCCTTACTGTAACTAATGCACATGGCAGGTCAATGATAGGCCTGGACCTCACACAATCACAATAATAATTCATTAAAAAAATACAAATAATACACCTCACTAATCACACTTGAATATATGTCACGCAAACTGTCCGATAAATCTTTTTCAAACATCATAATCCGCACAGATTAAAGCACCGCACGGGTCATGCCCAGGTTACGCATAACGCTGAGGATTCCGTTCTAAAACCTGCCGTTGTGTTACCCTTTTAAGTCGCCTAAATAAGGTCAAATCCTTCCAGAGCTGAATGATTCAGGCACAATATCTGAAAATATTTTATTGGTATTGCACTCAACAATATTGCAAGTTACTGTCACACATAAAAAAAAATATATCTCCAAAAAAGCAACTTGGCAACAGGAGCAGAAAAAATCGTTAAGACCTTTTGTAAAGGGGAACCTACATAAAGGGGGTTCATAACACATTAATTTTGTATTAAACAATGCATTTACTGTAAAAAGCGATACATAAATTTATATCTGAACATTTAAAGCAACTGTCACACCTGTACTCAGCTCTGCCTGTGATCTTCAGCCTCTGGACTACAATACCCAGAACAGCACGCACTCACATGATCACAAGATCACATAACTTTGAATACAGCACCTCCAGGAAGTCAATCACCGGAATACTAATCACCTGGAAAACGCTCATTATTTTATTGGAATAAGTGTTTCTACTCTTCCGGGAAGTATTTCTATTAGATTCTGAAGCATTGCAATAAAGAGTTGTTTGTCTCCAGCAACAAGAGCACCAACCCATCTCATGCATCCAACTTCTCAACTCCTCAACTCATCTTAAAGTTATTGGATGAAGAACCATTATTCAATAAAACAAAGTTTCAATGCTGCACAGTTAAATGCTGTTTGGTGAGGGGGTTGGGTGGTGGTACATACCTATCTTTTCTACTAGACAAGGACTAGACAAGTCCACTTCAGTTGGCTGATGTTCTAGAAAGGGGTGTCCATAAACATTTGGACTATATACAGTACTGTGCAAACGTTTTTGGCACCAAAGCAAATTACATGAATCCATTTATCTCAGCAATATAAGTGTTTTTACCTGAAAAAGCACCACATAATTTTAACAGAAGCAAATAAACATACATACAGTAAAACATAACAAGTAATTCTCATTTTTAACTAAGTATGTTATATCCTGTGAGCCAAGCTGAAGAACAAACTGTAGTTCCAGATTTCTCCTGGATGTTCCTCAGCCAGCATGTGTAGCTATATGTTCAGTTCCATCAGCAGCTCACCTGATTTACCACATTTACCAATTTACCAAACCAGATGTTGATTAATATGATGAGAACTAGAAATAACTCTATTAAACTGCTGCATCAAATGCGGATGCCGTGTACCTGATCACATGGGTACTTCCAGCCTGATACCGCTGGTCACAATAATTACATTCCACTGCACTGTCCACTGTGAGTCATAATCCCTACTACGTTATAATCCTGTCACATTACACTGTGGATCAAGGAATTTTGAACGCCCATACAGCTTCGGATGCCCCATTCATCTGGTACCCACTATCAGGTTTTGGTTGGTCTTGATTGATAATTCAACCTTAGTTACAAGATAGCACCTCCTAACTTATAGAGTAATACTTTAAGGTCAGTTTATATACTGCTGTTCCATTACTTTAGCATGCTCCACTCAATATAGACTGACAAACTGAATATAAATCTAATCTGATCTAATTATAACTGACTGTGTAATCTAAAATGTCATAATTGCATTGAAACAGTACAACATCATGAATGTAATAATTCTCTGCTTAAGACAATTAAAGGGGATGTGGGTGAGCCCCGAACCAGGGCCCACCCCGGACTCAACCCCCGACACTACTGTCCGGCCCGAGTCCGGCAGCGGGAGCCCGGCTGACATGTGAACAGGAGCGACACCTCTGCGGCCAAAGGTCGGCGCAGATCTCCGCAAATCTCCCCGGGCATGGCATCAGATTAAAGCCAAGGGGGAGAACCTGCCCTATAACCTTAACCTGATAAGACCCTTGAAGTCTTCTGCTCTGACCTAGACTTGACTCCCTCATCGGCGGCGTTAGCTATATTAATTACTGGCTGATAGCCGCTCAGCTCAATTCGTTCCGATGGTTCCTCGGCTGCTGGACCGACGGCTGGCGCCAGGCTCACTTACGCCAGCCGCGGGGTGAAGAGCTCTTGGAGGAACTGGAGGAGTTGTGCCCGCAGAAGCCTTTGTGTACAAGTTCTGTGATGGCTGCGATGGCTGCGGAGGGCTTGGACTTGGGTCATGTCTGTGACACGTCTGGCGCGGGGCCAAACGAAAGAAGATTAAGGTGGCGCTGTGGATTTGGAATTTGCGTTGATGTGATTGGTTTTTGTGCGTCCTTCATGATCAAATGAGGTGACTAGTCTTGTCAAAGGCAATGGTCTTCTTCTCGAAGTGCATACAGGGAGGTCCTACAGTTGGGGCGTAACCCAAAAGAACCTATGATGACGTATGTTTGTCATAGACCCTTTAAAAGCTGTGTCAAGTTCCTTACAATCCTTCACTTTAACAAGTCATGGTACACTAACTGGCCAAAAAAAAAAAGAAGTCGCCACCTGGATTTAAGTAAGTAAATGATGTGGGGTTGATGCTGCAGTTGGTCTGCAGGTTTAGGTTCAGCAACAGTATGTGCTAAAAGAATGAGGCCAGCTGAGTACCTGAATATACTGAATATAGACCAGGTTATTCCATCAATGGATTTTTTCTTCCCTGATGACACAAGTATATTCCAAGATAACAATATCAGGATTCATGGGGCTGGAATTGTGAAAGAGTAAGTCAGGGTTCAGGGAGCATGAGATCATCATTTTCACACATGGATTGTTCTGTTCACCACAGAGTCCAGACCTTAACCTCACTGAGAATCTTTGGGATGTGCTGGATGAGGAAGACTTCGTGCAGACGTCAGACTCTACTGTCATCAATGCTCAAAGATCTTGGTAAAAAATGAATGCAGCACTGGATTAAAATAAATCTTGTGACAGTGCAGAATGTTTTAAAAACAATGCCACAGTGAATGCATGCCAAAATTAAAGCTCAAGGTGGTCCAACCAAATATTAATAATAGAGTGTGACCTTATTTTTTGGTGGTGACTTCTTTTTTGGCCAGGCAGTGTATATGTCATTCCTAAATGAAATGTGTGAATCTATGTGTGTTAATTCATCTCACCTTAATTACAGAATGCAGCTAAGTGTGCTGGGTTAGTTCTGGAGATAAAATTAGCTTTTTTAAAATAAAGTGTATTATTTGCTTTTGAAGGTCTGTTCTAACCATTAAACCATTCAAATTCTTCATGTTTTGAGTGTTTTAGGTTCCATACAACTACGTCTGACCTGATTTCTAGAGCAAATGTTAATAAAAGTGAGGAAATTGTTGTCATCGTGTCATTTATTGCATTCTTTCGATACGTGGAAACATTTTTTTTTTTTCGCCCCAAAATTTGCTATTTACTACTATCACTGTTTCATTGCGCCATGTGGTGGTGCTAATCAAATAAACAGGGTTTAATCATAACTGTTGTGACCAAAATTAGGACACCAATAAATCCAAAAATCTTTGTATTTGCTTATTTAGGAGTTTTTTATTTTATCCTCTTCTGTAACACGTAGAGGATTGTCTTGCAATAAAAACTGAGTATCACAGAATCACAGTATTGTGATACTGACATACGTTATCATGGGTAATGTATCATGATATTCCCTCGCCTTAGTTTTGACCTTACACTGTTTTTACCCATTTACTGAAAAACACACACTTGCCCAGCCCTGACATTTCCAGGAAATAAGACCTCCCGGACAAAGCGCACACATGTCCGCCAGGAACAGAGAGGTTGGCCCAGCGAGGCGAGGCGAGGCGAGGCGAGGCATGGCGCGGCGGGAGGCCGAGCGCTCATGCACGTGTGTGTGTGTTTATGTGTGTGTGTGTGTGTGTGAGGGGATGGACAGCAACCCCCTCCACTGATTAGATAAGTCCTAAACCCACTCAGCCACACACAGCGAAGGCCATGTTTCCCACTCGCTCCCTGTGTGCCGCTCGGAGGGAGAGGTGATAAGGTGGGCCGTTTAGGGGTCATTGCGATTAGACGACTAGAGAGAGCGCATTCCTGCCTGCCTGCCCGCTCTGGGTGAGACACGCCGGCTTCGGCCTGTCCGACACACACAGGTATGTATATGTATAGCGCAGGTATGCTACCACTGTGACTAATGCATATTTATATTATTCATTATTCATTTGATTTATTGTTCTAGGGCACTGTGTCTTCTGCCAGTCCCCTTCATTCGGCCAATGGTCAAGCGCCTAACTGTACAACAAGCAGCAATGATGTGGATTCACCTATTGGTCCAATTGGTTACTTTGTATTGTACTGCAATCTGTTGGTCATATCTGATGGTCATGTGTAACATATCAGTGTTATAGAGCATTATAAAGGTTCCTAAATGTGTCATCAGTAACCCCTATGACAATATGTCTATATTTTATACTGATATATTATGATAAACATCACACATTCAAAAAAGCGTGTTGTGTACTGCAAAAAAAAAACAAAACAAAAAAAAAAACAGCAACTTGAAGCATGAAGATTTGTTCATAGTTTTCTCAACAACTGCACTGTTTGTTATATCTTAAGTCAACTTAAAATTGCCTTTTCACATACCATTAAGAACTTGTTAGGACAACCACAAACTGTATGTTTAGCAAGGGATTGTTTGATTAGCAAAATGCTATGTTTATTTAACTTCGCTAAGACCAAAAAAGTTCAAAAAACAAAACAATTTAATACCAAACACATTCGACTAAACTAAATACCTTTAACAGCCATACTGACAGCCATATAAGCTTGCAGCAATGCACATGTGACCACCCCCCCCCCCCCCCGCTCCCACCCTGCATACAGCCACACTCAGCAACACACAACACAGTAACTTGCTCTTATAGCCTTGAACACTAACGCCAGGCAGGTAACTTTTATAGAGCACGTATATAAATGCCTGGAGAAGGTAGCAGCAGCTTGTGGAGAATCATTACATCCTGATGGTGAGTTAGAGATGAAAGGACACACTCAATATGCAAATAGATGTTGCTAGAAGCCAATCAGAAAGGGGAAAGGGAAATTTTTCCCAAAAATGGCTGTAGTGCACACAAAACCTTCACCAACCTGCTCAAGAACTGCTAAGTAGACCCCATTAAACTAAACTAAAACGTCCAAATGAGCATGTGCAAAGTACTTGGTTCGGAATCAACTAACGCTGGCTTGAACTTCAGTTTGTAAATTTTGCCAACACAGACTATTTAAGTAAGATCAACTTCAACAAGAAACTTAGTTAAGTAAGTCAAGACAATTAGACTTTAAATATAGTGGTATAACATTTTTAGTATATTGCATAGTCATCAAAAAAGACCAATGAAAATCAACATAGAATGGATTCTACAAAACCATATATAATCACACTATTAGTGAAATTAGTGAACGAACAGCATGGACCATGATAGAATGCCACCAGTTGTAAAATGTCCTCCTTACTAAAGATTCCACAGTCAACTGTCAGTGCTATTATAACAGTGGACGTGACTGGGAATGCAAACTGACAAATCCACAGGGATCAATATAAAGAGGCACAAATTGAAGCCCCCGGATCTAAAAAATCATTATTCATTGTCCTCAACTGACCTTAAACTAGCTGTGCATACAAGACAATCCAACAGAAACTGAGAAATCTCAGAAATTGAGGACTTCCGCAAAGATGCACCAAAATAAAAAAAAACCTTTACAAAAAAAAAACAGACTATTTAGCTCTGGAAGAGCTAGATTGTTTGCAATCTATGATCTTTCCAAAGGGAGTTTTACTAGTACTTATTATATAGGGTGCCTAACGTTTTGCACAGGCTGCACTAAAGACTACGATTTATCATGTCTCATTTAGGCCAAAATCTGCTCAAACATTTACATAAGCCTGCAAGGGAATGCATAAGACTCTCCCCCACTAAACATCTACAACCGTTTTTGAGTCAGGCTGCATCCAAAAGGCCTGAATCAGGCTCCGCCTCCGTGTGCGCTCTTTTCTCACAAAAGACTGTGTGTGTGTGTGTGCATGTGTGCATGTGTGTGTGTGGAGGGAGGGTAATTAGCATTGCATATGTGTCGGCTCGGGCCTCTCCACAATCAAGCCGCGCCGGCGCTCGCCAGAGAGATAACCAAAGGGTGAGGGTGGAGAGGAGGCACCTGGGGTGGCAGCGGCCTCGGCGCGGGCCTCGGGGTGTGGGAGGAAGAAGAGGGCCTGGGATTAGGAGTAATAGCATCATGGAGGGATCAGTGCAGCCTATCTCATTACGCCAAAGCACAGCGAGCACAGCCCTCTCAAAGCAGTTTATAATTACGCCTTTCCAGGCCACAAACAAACCTCACTTATTACCCGCATCCTCCGCGCTTCAGCTGCAGGAAATCACGCACTAATTGCGATATTTCCCTAATATGCAGCGGCGAGTGGCGACAAGGGCTGTACACTACTCGTCACGTCAACGTGTATATGATAAAGAGTATAGCTGTCGAAAAATACACTAATAAATGTCTTGTCTCTAAATTTACATTTACAATGTGAAGCGGCTATAGGAAGGAGCATGTAAAATAGTGAGACTGAGTGAACACAATGTTTAAAAACTCCAGCAGCACTGCTGCTGTATCTGATCCATTCATTGCAGCACAACACACATTAACACACCACCACCTCAGTGTCACTCCAGTGCTGAGAACATATGGGATTTTATATTATTTACTATTCTGTATTGTTCTCCCCACCATGTGCACTGTTTACAATGTTCTCCTCGCCATTTACACTGTTTTACAATGTTCTCCTCGCCATTTACACTGTTTTAGGATGTTCTACTGACCATTTACACTGTTTTACGATGTTCTCCTCGCCATTTACACTGTTTTACAATGTTCTCCTCGTCATTTACACTGTTTTAGGATGTTCTCCTGACCATTTTCACGGACTTACAATATTCTCCTCACGATTTACACTGTTTTAGGATGTTTTCCTCACCATTTACACTGTTTTACAATATTCTCATCGCCATTTACACTGTTTAGGATGTTCTCCACACCATTTACACTGTTTTACAATGTTTTCCTCACCATTTACACTGTTTTACAATGTTCACTCCACCATTTGCACTGGTCTAGAACATATTTTCCACCATTTACACTGGTCTAGAACATATTTCCCACCATGTACAATGTTTTAGAACATCCTACACAGCATATACACTGTATATTTTTTTTTTTTCAACATTTACACTGTTCTGCAATGTTCTCCCCGCCATTCACATACTATAGTGTTTATAAAAATCCTTGTTCTGGAACATTTACACTTTTATTGAACACCATTCTTAGCTTTTACCCTGCTCTAGAATATTTTCCTTAGCATTTATACAGCATGTATACTAAACATTCTTTAGAACATTGGGGCATATCCTGTTTTCTTGTGTACTGTCGCATTGTATGCAAATGTCAAAGTCTGGATGGAAAGAGCACATCTCACTCTATATGTCTCTTAAATTTCATGTTTTCTTTGAGTTATGACTGTTCAAATTCGGCCACATTTGACATACACTGTTCTAGAATGTCCTCCGCACCATTCACATACTATAGTGTTTATGAAAATTCTTGTTCTAGAACAGTTAGAACATCTAGAATGCCATTCCCAGCTTTTACACTGTTCTAGAATATTATCCCCAGCATATACAATGTTTGTGAAAATTCTCCCCAGCATGGTTCTAGAACACTCTCTCCAGCATTTACACTTTTCTAGAACGTTCTCCCACCATTTACACCATTGTACAATGTTCTCCTCACCACTGACACTGTTTTAGAACGTTCTCCCACCATTTGCACTGTTCTAAAATGTTCTTTTCATCTGTGCTTAAAAATAGAAACAATAAAAAAAATGAAAGCATGTATATATTCACTAAACTCTGTGTATCTAACTACATAAAATATACAATTTTCCTCCCACGCAGACAGAGAAACAAATAAATATTATAATTCCAGTGTTGATTATAAACTCAAGGACCTTCAAGGATGTTTCTTTTCTGCAATTATGTACATTTCATAATATATTCTCAAAGCACTTTTTTTTTGCCTTCTGTTTTCTGTAAGAATCGTATTAAATGTGCATTTCATTAAATCCTAATTGTGGAAAAAAAAAAGAAAAAGGAAAAAAGAAAGGATGGATGGAGGGGGGGGGGGGGGGGGGGTTGAGGTGGTGGGAGGTGGGCTGCTACAACTGCGCAAACACACAGAAATGTGTTTAAATTTAATGACTAAATGCTATCAGCCAGAAGAAAAAATAAAATCACAACATAACACGGAATGACACATCAGGCCCTAATTAATTGATTAGTGTTCTCTAACGGAGTATTCTATTATGTGCATTACGGCTGCTTTGATAGTAATTATCATGACTCCCGCAGTTCCTCCAACCCTCGGCAGAAGCGGCAACTTCTCACCCTCCCTTATCAAGAGCTGTCAAAGAAAAGCGCCCCATTAGTCTGCCAGTGTAATAAATTGGCTGCATGAAACACACTCAGAGCCCACCTCTTGTGTATGCGAGAGAGTGGAGAGAGAGAGCGGGAGAGAGAGAGAGAGAGAGAGAGAGAGAGAGAGAGAGAGAGAGAAAAGCAGGGAAATAATAATAGATAGTCTCCAGTCCTCAGATGAGCCCCTGTCAGAGTGGTGCGAGTGTATGTTGACAGTTGTGTTGCTCCGCATGGCAGGATGCTCCTGACTGAACCCTTTATTGACGCTGATGGGCGAACGGGGATGCTGATGCCAGTCCCCTCCCACACTGTGTCCCGCGCTGCCGAGAGCCGCTAACAGAACAGCTGCAAAGCAGGACACTCGCTAACGCTAACAGCACCTGCCTGACTAAGCTGCGTGCAGAGAAGTGGGATCTGGAACCAGATTCTGCAATAGCAGCCTCTGACTAAACACGCTAACGTCCAACACACAGCTGACTAGACGAAGAAAGAAAACGGCAGATCTGGACACCGACTGTTAGACACATTCCAGAAAAGAGAGAAAAAAAATGTAATCTAAATGTAAACAGTGTGTCTAAAGTAATGTACATACAATGGTTTCTTTTATCGAATTTATGTAATAAATAATTATATGTATTAATTATTATGTATTAATTAGTTTGCTTAGATTTGTTTGCTTAGAATGCTAACTGGCTGCTAACCAATCCTAGCTCTTAGCCAGAACACAATGGCCACATATGCTCATATGCTCCATACTGCATTAACAAATGAGCTTGAATATATTTAAACAATTATATATATACTATGCTAAAACATTTATAGTTTGTTCCAGAATCCAAATTGGAATCCAGCTTAAAGTCCAATTCCTAATCTGACCAGAGTCCAGATCAGAATGCACCCCAAAATTCAAACTAAAATCTGCCAGGAATGAGTCGGAATCCATCAGGAATCTAAGTTTTATCTGCCCAGAATGCAAGTTGAAATCCACTCAAAATCCGAGTCGGGATACGAGTTGGAATCCATCTGGAGTTTGTGTTCATCAAGAGTGCAAATTGGAATCCACACGGAATTTCAGTTAGAATCCGAATTGGAAACCATCTGGAATCTGAGTTTGTGTCCGCCCAGAATGCAAGTTATAATCCACCCACAATCTGACTCGGAATACAAACAGAATTCTAGCCAGAATTCAAGATCGAATCCACGTTGGAATCTGAGTCAGAATCCGTTTGTAATCTGAGACAGAATCTGCCCGGAATCCGAGTCGGAATCAGCCTGGAATCCAAGTCGGAATCAGCCTGGAATCCGAGACAGAATCCATCCGGAATCAGAGTTGGAATCCGCCCGTAACCTGAGACAGAATCCATCCAGAACCCAAGAAGAATCCGCCTGGAATCCGAGACAGAATCCGCCTGGAATCTGAGACCGAATCCGCCCGGAACCCGAGACAGAATTCACCCGGAACCTGAGACAAAATCCACCTAGGATTTGATCTGCAATTCACCTGGAAGCTGAGTCGGAATCCGTCCGTAATCCAAGATGGAATCTGCCTGGAATCCGAGTCGGAATCCGACCCAGAATGCACCCAGAACCTGAGACAAATTCTAACTAGGATTTGATCAGCAATTCATCTGGAATCTGAGTTGGAATCCTCCTAGAATCCAATTCTGCCCAAAATCTGATTTGAAATCCACCCACAATCAGGTGATTACAACTAGAATGAGATTTGGAATTAGCCTAGAATCCAAGTTAGAATTCACCTGGAATTTGCCCAGATCTGGCCATTCCAGAAGGAGTCGAAATGCATCCGGAGTCCAAGCTGACGTTTATCCTGGAGTCTCTTAGCCTTTGTGACCCTCAGTAACTAGTGCTTGTTAAAATTTACTTTTTTCTTTTGGCACTATTTTATACATTAACAAACATTTTTATTAGCATTTTGTCTACTGTATACATACAGTATTTTAAGTATTTTTCCTTAGTGTTCAGTGTGACAATTCACAGGCATGATATCCAAAGACTCGCACAACACCAACCACCTACTCCAACCTCCAGTTTCTAAGCAGTAGCTACAGTATAAGCTAAGCAGTAGTTAGAGGCTATGTTTGCTCACTCGTTCACTCTCTCTAAATCAAAGCTATGTTTAGCAGTCTTTATCTCAAACACACCTCACTTTAAACCCCCTCCCTTCAGGTAGCATCAGTAAAGACAAATGTGTGTGTGTGTATGTGTGTGTGTGTGTAACGGTCTCGCACTCGCGCCTCGCTGCAAAGCCTGGACCCTAATCTTAACCCACAGGCCATAGCTTTACAGCTAATGCTATCACTAGTGTCTCACAGGACTCGCGAGTGATTTGGTCAAAGCTCAGGGAACAACAGAGTAAACAATCTGATTACCCTACTCCAGATTAACCTTCATGAGTTCAGACGAAGGCCAGCAGCCGGCTGTTCTGTCAGCGTGTCGGAACGCTGCACTTTGCACCGAGGCCTTCTCAGAATGTGCTCCAGGAACTGGCACAGGAACTGCCACTGGAACTGTGTGAAATCCTATGAAATTCCAGCGCATTTTTTCCATAAAACGATGCCCTTTCAGCTGCCGTCCGTATAGCCAGGGTTGAGTTGAAGGGTAAATCCTTTTCCCTACGAGCGCTGTAGGATGCACCATATGGCTCAGCGAGGTGTATGTCTCTAACCCTTAATCTGCCACTGACCCTACAGTGACTGCACAGTGACGCAGGTCTAGAGGATATTGGCTGGGTCAGTAACAGGCCTGAACTTAGCATGCAAAGGCCCTTGGGGAATTTCAATGCTTGATGGCCACCCATTGCCCATCATGTGAACTGCACTAAGTGCTCTGGGGATGTTTAAGTGGTGTAGATGCAGCATTAAGGGAAGTGTGTGGGGGGGCTTTGTCAGTGAGCAAGGTAAGGAGCAGGACATGGGTGTTGGAAGAGAACATTGGATTGGTTGTGCATATTTCAGAAAATTAAAATTTGATTTGGTTTGATCTTACTAAAAAAGTAAGGAACAATGCATTAGCTTATGGATAGACCACTGGACAAACAGTTGGACCCATCAAAAACACAATGATAAAACTGGCTCTCATCAGGACCGCCCCAAAAAACAGGAAGACCATAAGTTACCTCTGTTGCATAGGATAAGTTAATCAGAGTTA
The DNA here is from genome assembly GCF_023375975.1 of Astyanax mexicanus. NCBI lineage: Eukaryota > Metazoa > Chordata > Actinopteri > Characiformes > Acestrorhamphidae > Astyanax > Astyanax mexicanus. Next base: position 26,249,245 of record NC_064429.1, on the reverse strand, counting down.
ATCGGAGTTCTCAGCTGACAGTGTCACAGATGACTCCAGCATTCATTTACAATGTAGGAAAAAAATAAAAAAATAAAAAAATAAAAATAGAAACATTGAATTAGAAGGTGTGTCCAAACTTTTGACCATTTACTGTTACTACAAAAATGTTGTATACACTGTAAGACGTGAAGCAGAACAGCATTTCATGAGTTTGAATTCTCGTAAAAACTGATTTCGTAGAATTTTTTTTTGATTGTTCTATTAAAAAGCAGGGCTGTTCTAATGTGATCTAGTGTGTCCAAAAAGGGGGTTGATCTAGTCATATTTTAATTGACAAATATATTTTTTATTGTTGTGCAAAACCTATGAAAAGCTCCAAAATGGCAAGCTTACAGATAAAAAAATTCACTTTCAATTGAAGTCAATTGAAGATGTCAAAAAGTAAAAAAATACAAAAACGGATACTTTTTGTCATTTTTTGTCCAAGAATTACAACTTACTTCATGTTTATGTTGATTATTTAAAATATCTTACAACTCTACTGATTTTTTACTTCAGCAACGTAACAAATTTGGTTACATTTTTTTGCCAAATATAAGAATATTGGGTGCTGCAATATACTCAATATATATCTGCTCAGACCAAAATACAACACAAAATACATAAATAGATAAAATAAAGTAAAAATTAACTGGAATATCCCTACTTATTTGAGATAAACAAAGTTTATATATTTTTGCCACTATTTTTGCCATTATTTCAGTTAAAACTGAATCTATTTTACAAGCTATACTGCAAAACATAAGTTCAATCATACCTGCACTCTTTTGCTAGAAGTTTCTTTGAGCATCTTTGATCTTTCCTTTTTTTAAAGGGATGTGGGAAAAAAAGAACCATTAAGATGGTAAATAACCTTTACATCAACTTCTCTTTAAAACATTCTTTAAAATGTTCTTTACTCTCCTTCTTTAATCTCTTCTACAAAAATAAATGGTCTTCCACCTCCGCTTTATGGTTTTATGATTCTTCTTCTTCCTCTTCTTGTACAGCATCGCTTGAAGAACTCTCTTTGCAGCACCTTAATTTTTAATTTAGTGTGGATGCTAACTGAACCCCGTCCTCGGTTCACACTGGATATGACCAGAGAGAGATGAGCTCTTTAAAAAAATACATAAGCTTCCCATGACCTTCCATGTTGCTTAGCAACTAGTTTCCATTTAAAAATTGTAATACGTAAGTGAAAAAAGCCGGCGGTGAGATTACCAGTAGGGACGTTATGAGGGGAAGCGGCTGGGAGATAAGATGAGATCACCAGAAACAACAAAAGTGCAACATAAATGCGGGGCTGGAGCTACTCTTACATTAGCGGAGGTAAAGTGAGACGGCTCTGTAGGCTCACGGTGGCGGTACAGAACAATATAGACTGGACACTCCTCATTCTCTATGCATGGAGGATCTGAGACAGTGCATATTGATTTTTTCTCTCCCGGCCATAAAAGGAGAACAAACAGTCCATTCATGGCTTACAGTTGATACCTCAGGCTTCCTCCTGCTTTTGAACGGAAGTAACAGTGCTGTATATGAATGCCTGTCTGTAATGAACTGATGAAGATGTGCTTGGGGAGGGCGGGGGGAGTGAAGGGTGGGGTGGAGTGAGCTGGGCGAGTGCAGTGATCACAGCCATTGATGCTACAGAGCCAGTGGTCAATGCGACCGGCCTGTGATCTTGTCTTGACCAAGGCCAAGGAGTGACAGGGGACGTGAAGCACGGCGAGGGAACAAGGCGAGTGACGCTGTTTGTATGTAATTAAATGTGATTGAGTGATCAAAGTGGCTGGCCTGAAGATGACAGATCTGTCTCTTGGAGAGCTCTAAACGCTGACTCCAGCGGAGGAGGGAAGCGAGCGGGACCAGATCAAAGGTGCCTTTACATGCTAACCTGGATTAGCAACGCACGGCTACAGACCTGGGTCACATTGGCTGCTTTTCCCTCGCAGGGCTGAGCGGTTCTGGGCATAAAACTGGTAACTGGTGGCTTTTCTACCTGGACAAAATTTGGCATGGAATACTTACAAACTGGGCATGATTAGAGAACTGTACTTATTGGCCTAGAAACGTCTGGTGGGAGGGTGCAACGACATTGGGATCTGCTGATTGAATAGCTGGCTGTTAGAAGACATGCTAATTCCACTGTAGCAATGTGGGATGAGGTGTTTTTAGAGATATATATGGTATGAGGATAAGGCTGGTAGTAAGTGTGCTAAGACTGAGGTAACAATGCTAAAGAAGAAATGCTAGCAGTGCAGATGTGATTACGGATCAGTATAGTGGGAGGGCTTAATGCCATCCAATGATTGGCTAGTTGGGCCTTGCTGAAACTGAGGTAGACTGGTAGCCGGCATGTTAACATCTCAGTAGCGACGTGGGATGAGGAGTTAAGCTGTCCACAAAACTACTTAGTGAGCGAGCTGACAATATCCACTGATTGGTCGGTAATGCTGGTCGACACACATACAGCTCTGGACAAAATTTAGACACTACTTCAGTTTCTGAATCAGTTTCTCTGATTTTGCTATATAAAGGTTTAAGTTTGAGTAAAATGAACATTGTTGTTGTATTCTATAAACTATGGGCAACATTTCTCCCAAATTCCAAATACAAATATTGTGGTTTAGAGCATTTATTTGCAGAAAATAAGAAAAGGCTGAAATGACAAAAAAGTCCAGGAAAAAGGTCAAAGGAAACAAGTTCATATTCATAAAGTTTTAAGAGTTCAGAAATCAGTATTTGGTGGAATAACCCTGGTTTTTAATCACAGTTTTCATGCATCTCGGCATGTTCTCCTCCGCCAGTTTTACATACTGCTTTTGGATAACTTTATGCTACTTCTGGTGCAAAAGTTCAGGCATTTCAGCTTGGTTCAATGCCTTGTGATCATCCATCTTGCTCTTGATTATATTCCAGAGGTTTCAATTTGGGTAAATCAAAGAAACGTATAATTTTTAAGTGGCATCTTATTTTTTATAGAGCTGTATGTAGCCACTATAATAATGCTGTGGTTGTGATGTTGGATGACAGGGTAGTGGTTTGGGATGAAGCTGAAAGAAAGTGTGCTAATGCTGTGGTAGTGATGCTGATCAGCACCTGTAGCCATCATGCTAGTAGCGTGGTTGTGATGTTTCAGGAAACCAGTAACGATGTATGACAAGCCGGTACCGCTGTACGTTGAGGACTGTAGCTGTTTGGAGAACTGAATGGTTGGAGGGCTTGACAACATTGGGATACACCGATTGGCCAGTTGGTTTGTGCTAGTGTCATGGTAGGCTGGTGGCCGGTAGCGATGTGAGGCGGTATGTCAGCCAGTGTGCTTCCACCATGGTAGGGATGTGGGATAAGCAGTAGTGATGCTGGACAACATCTTTAGCTGGTATTGGTGCTACTAAGTTGGCATTTCTTTAAAATCATGGCAAGACAGTGAGACCAGATACATTTAACAACAACTCCTGCTGATTTAGCAACACAGCAAAGGAAAAAAGAAGCCAGAACTGGTCTAACAGGTCCACAGCGGTGCAGAACGGTACATAACAGCCCTAGTAACCATTTAGCCCTGCAGTGGAAAAGCAGCCATTGGGGTAAGTGGGACCCTTCAGAACTGCAGATGTTTTTCAATACAGTGCTGTGGAGAAGGTCGTATCCTTCGCTGACCGAACTCCGGCTTGTTTCACGGCCCGCTGTGTCGAAAACAAAAACACAGAAGACTTCAAAAGACAGCGCCCCCACCCTCTCATCCACCCCCGCCCACCTCCACCCACCACCTAAAAGAGTAAGAGAAATAAAAAGGAAAAAAGAAAACCTTGCATAACCCGGGTATCAGTGGGGCTTCACAAATCTCTTCCTTTCCTGCGCACCAATCACAATCTCAGAGTTATTTTTCTCCTCATGCCTTGAATTTGACCCCATCAGAAGTATGACACGAATCAGAGGGGGGGATAGCGAAGGAGAGCAAAACGGCGAGTGAGTGTAGAGCAAGCAAAAGCAAGAGACGATGAGAGGAACAGAGAGAAATATACAAAGAGAAAATAAGAGAAAAGCTGGAGTGGATAGGATCAACTCAGCCTCAGTGTTCAATATAAGTAGACAGAATTTAATATTCTAACAATTTTAAATTTTTTATTTTGTAAAACAATTAGGGTTGTGCCATATTGTATCATACACAACACACATACATACAAGTTTATATATATTTTTTTGTTTCAACCGAATGTTTAGAGTGTTTTTCTTATTGGCAATAATATCCTGAAATATTGTGATATTATTTAAGGGCCACATTGCCCACAGCTGAACTGAACACAATTACAAGTATATGATTCAATTATATCATCGCCGTCACTCAAAAACCTCCAAAAAGAAAACTTCACAGAAGAAGGTACTGTAAAAACTAAACTAAAACAACCATCAAATAAAATGATGGCAAAAACTGAAAAATGAAAAAAAAGAGAAAAAAATGGATATAAATAACAGAATTATAACATTATTATATTTTATGTATTAAAATCAGAAAAATATCTTGATATATTGTGAAATTATTTAAGAGCCATATTGCCTACACCTAAATTAAATACAATTAAAACTTTATGATTCCATTATATCAATGTCGTCAAACGAAAACCATGTATCTCCAAACTGTCATCAACAAAGAAGATATAAAAATATATATGATATAATTCAGAAATCGTGTAGACCAATTTGTAATAGTGATTTAAAACTTTGAGCTTTAATAATTTTTTGATTTAGCAAAGGGACAAATTTGATCAAATGGTTGGACAAATATTATAATAATAAGTGCTGCAATGTACTAAGTATTAATGAACTAAGCATTAATAAAAACAATCCTGTATACATTATACATTACTAATGCATTATAATTTATTACAAAGCAAACTTAATACTGTACATTAAAATGACTGTCTTATACTTATATACTGTAATAACTCAAAAAAACTTCAAGCAACACATATAGCACAATAAAAAGCGTCATGTCATAAAGACTTCTTAATTTCTTAAGCAGTCTTTTTCTTAAGTTTTTTATTGCTTTAGATTTGCGTATTAGTTAAATGTTCTTATGAACAGATATTATAAGGCCTTATAAAACCTATTCATATCTCAGTTTATAATGTATGCAACTATAAGCATTATATTGCTATAAGATATTATATACAAGCTTGTGACACTCATTATAAGGCCATAAAATGCTATATTATGAATGTATTAGTATTTCTTAGTAAAATATTATCAAATTATTTTGTATATTTTTCTAAAACAATTTTAATCCCACTTTAAAATAAGTGTCTCTCCAATAACGGTGTAGTTACACATTAACAATCACGTAATAACAGTGTAATAACTGGTGAAGTACACATTGGTACAGATTAATTACAGATTTGTAGAGGTTATGTAATTGCATATGTGTCAACATTAATTTTAAGTTATAAATGTATATTTCTCACTGTATATCAGCTTGTGTCTGGTATGTACATAAGGCCGTTATACAGTAGATTTTAAGGTACCACTTTAAAATAAGACTACCTTTATAAAGGGTTTATAAATGGTTTATAATTAGTTTATTAATGGTCACTAATTAGGTTGTAAACGCCTTAAAAATCATAAATAATCAGTTATAACGCATACGTAGAAAGGGCAACAATATAGATGGCTGTGGGTTCACTATTTGACAAACAACAGGTCATTGCTGCCCTTTCTACGTATGTGTTATAACTGATTATTAATGATTTTTAAGACATTCACAACCTAATTAGTGACCATTAATAAACTAATTGTAAACCATTTATAAAGCCTTTATAAAGGTAGTCTTATTTTAAAGTGGTACCAACTTTAATAAATACTACAATAATGCTGTAACAATGTGTATTTCACCAGTAGTTACACTGATAATACATGGATCGTTAATGTGTTATTAGAGTAACACAGTTATAACAGACATTTATTATACATTCTATGTAAAAAAAAAAAATATTATACACATAGCTTAACTACCTCTTTGTAGCATCATCTTTATTCTTTATTTTAATAGCCTGGATGCCCGAAAGAAAGTCTTCAGTTCACACTAGATATGACCAGATAAAGATGAGCTGTGAGAGAATAAAATACAGAGAGAAACTGAGAAGCAGCAGCAGAAGCAGCAGGAGTGTATGACGGAAAGCCAAAGACGGAAGATGACACAAAACTCCTTATGCAGCACAATGTTTCCGTACAGAGCGTCTTAAACGGAGGGCTTCGTTACATAAAGCCGAGTGCCAAGTGGGTCAGGGCCTGCCACTCATCCTGAGCAGCAGACGGATAAAAGATGTTTAGGCCCCATCTCTCTCTCTCTCTCTCTCTCTCTCTCTCTCTCTCTCTCTCTCTCTCTCGTTTTTTAAAGAGGAATAGAAAATGAAGGCCGTGTCTTCTGATCCTCAGCAAGGCAGAGAGAAATTACAGCCGCCTGCACAAAAACTCCATCAAACTTTCATTCGCCACCACCCATGGGACCGGCATAAAGAGCGCGAAATTGGGGAATAAAAATAACACAAGGAAGTTGCACTGTGATACAAAGTCAATATGTATATTTATGACAACTAGAGCCTTCCCTCGTGAGCGCTCTGGTAAAATAGAGAGAGAAGAAAGGTAACACAGCAGTAGGAAGTCAGGAGGAGGGACTCGTGCTTTTCTCCTTAGTCAAGCGTCACGCTGAAAAACGGCTCAAGTGCTTTTACTGTGAATTAAGAGAGCTACCAAGCGAGAGAGATAGCGCTTAGAATCGTTTGCTTAAATATATAGTACATGCTTCACTGCAATTTAATACTGAAGTCATTCAGACTATGAATGTAAGGAAATATGTAGTTAATTAAAAGTGTTTAAAAAACAAAATACTTTCTGATATTTTATATATTCTGAGGCTGGTTACTCCTGAACTTGATGAACCTGATGAACTTGTCCCGTGCAAAAGAGGTAACTCTTGATCTTCCTTTCCTGGGGCAGTCCTGATGAGTGCCAGTTTCATCAAAACGCTTTTGATAATCTTTGCTTGAGGATGCGCATAAAGATACTTTCAAAGTTCTTGAAATGTTTCGGATTGCGACTGACCTTCATTTCTAACAGCTATTCACTGTATACCTGTAACTCTACCTCTTCACAACTTTACAACTGATGCACTGATGCTCTTTAACACATTAAGAGTCAAGAAATTTAATAAGTAATAAAGTCTTGATGAGTTCAGCACAGCTGATAACTAACAGCCTGAATTCCAGGGGACTCATAAACCTCATAAAGCTGACTGAGAAAATAGAGCCAAGAGATGTGCAAACTGTCATCTACGCAAGAGGTGTTACTTTGAAGAATCTAAAATATAAAACATATTCTGTTTTTTAAGACTTTTTTAATTAATAAATAATTCCATATGATTCCAAAGATGACTTTAGAAAACACATCTCATTTTGATAAATACAGAAATACGTAAACAAATGGTACAATTTAACCTTAGGTCGAATGTTTATAATATAGAATTCAAACCCTGTTACCTCAGGTTGAATGGGAATCTGTGGAAGTAAACAAATTATAGATCTACAAATTCTAGCTAATATACTGTAAGTAATGACTTTCCAACCCAAAATTTGCTGACTTTTCAAAAACTACAATTAAATGTTTAATTTGATTTATTCTCCAGATATAAGAAATGAAAACTGTTTTTCATATTCATTAAGAGTGTCAGAGTTCAGTGTTTGTTTTAACCCGGCAGGATTTACACAGTAACTGTACTGGCTAACATTTCTGGAGAACATTAGCTTGTATCTCAGTGGGGTAAAAGTATAAGAGTACAGTATAAACCTAACTAAGATTTAGTAAATCTGACAAGGTGTGGTTTTCCTACAAACCGTATCAAAAAAACACAATTAAATGTATAATTTGACTAATTCTCCAGATATAAGAAATGAAAACTCTTTTTCATATTCATTTTCATTAAGAGTGTCAGAGTTCAGTGTTGGTTTTAACCCTGCAGGATTGACACAGTGTTGTAACTGTACTAGCTAACATTTCTGGAGAACATTAGCTTGTATCTCATTGTAGTAACTGTATAGTAGTAGAGTATAAACCTAACTAAGATTTAATACATTTTCCAGGGTGTAGTTGGTTTCAGTTGGTTTCAGACCAGTGGAAACCCTGTTAGATCAGCTTGAATGGAAATCTAAGAAAGTACACATGTTAAAGATCTACAAATTCTAGCTAATATTACAATTTTTACCTCAAAAACGTATCAAATTTTTGAAAGACACAATCAAATGTTTAATTTGACCCATTCTCTGGATATAAGACATAATAACCAACAAGAAAAACACCCATGACATTATGGTGAACCGTACAGGCCTTGATCTCATGTTATGCTATTTTCACGACTACACATAAAAGAGTACATTGGTCCGAACAACAAAAAAAAAAATCTGCTGACCTATAGTGATACTGTCACCCCGAGCTCATACTGTGTAAAATTCAGATACCCATGTGTGCTTGATCAGCCGTTTGACTCCATGATCTCATGCTTGATCATGGTTGACACCAAACACATTGTTCCAGGGTGGTCACGAGGTACGGCTCAGTTCACTATGGAAACGCGTGGAGATAACCTCGCCCAACCCCCCACCCCCCCCCCCCCCCAACCAACGTCCTGCTGAACTTTGCCATGGTAACACAGGGTGGCACATCCAGCTGGAAAAGAGTGATATTTCCTTTGATCTTACGGATAAGCCCGCGATTTCGAGAGGCGAAAAACAGGCTGGAAAAATAAAGAAGGTCACCAAGTTTAGCCGCTCGCCGTTTCCTGGGGAAATGGGAGCGAGGGCATCAACATCCATCAGGTGCACCTGAATCCTGGGAGTGGAGGAACAAGCGAAGGTATGTCACGGTCAGTCGACCAACCAGTAGACATTAATAGAGTCAGTGGTACACGGACTGGGCAGTCAATAGCATGTGGATCAGCTCGGCTGGTAAAACATGGTAATGGAACTCTATTGAGTCAGCAGTACATGGACCAATGACTTTCCATTGTGCACAAAAAACATGGCCCAACGGAGTTCTATGCAGCCACCGACATGGTCCAATGACGTTACACAAGTGCTCCCAGAGCCATTGTAAGCACACGTTTTTTTTCTTCATCAAACACGTCTTTATTAGTGTTTTCGTAAAGAGCCAAATTCAGAGAAAGCAAGAATTACTGGAATACATGGAGCTTAAATGCTGACAGAAATATTTGAATCTAAACTTTCTACACTTTCATTAAAATTAACCGATGTTTATTAAACATAAAATATTTATGTATATATTTATAAAATTGTGATCTATACATTCAAAACTGTCTGATTTGAAACTTAAACTAATTTGTAAGGCAGGTGTGAGTTTGTGCTGTGATTGGTTAAATTAAATCACACATTTTAATTCTCCTGGGAATTTCGGCTGTTTCTCATCTGGCCTTAACTTAAGTTTTAATTGATTAAACCTAACAGATCTGAATCTTAAAATTTATGGATTTAAATTTCTATTTTTAGAAGAATTATGCATCTGAATATTTGGAATCAGAAAATGTATAGATCTGATTTTTTTTTATTTTAAAGTTTACAAAAATCCTGGATCTGAATTTTAAAATATGAAAATGATGGATCTGAATTTTAAATATCTCAACGTTTATGGAAGGTTTTTTTTTAAATATGAATATTTAATTCATATTTTAAAAATTTAATCTGAATTTTTAAAATTTCAACGGTTATGAATCAGATTTTTTAAATCTGAAAATGTATTTATTTGTTTACTTTTTTTATTTGAAAACTTGAAAACACAAAAATTTCAACATTTATGGAACAGAAATCTGAAAATTCATGGATTTTTCTGAATATTTAAAATTTCACTTCACTTCACTACTAACAAGCTCAAAAACGCACAAAATCATAAATTTTTTCAAGTTCTGTACGAAATAAATATAATTATGGTAAAACTGTGTTTAGTATACTGATGGTCACAGAATTTTAACTAAATCTATAATACTTTTTTTTTTTAACTATAACATATTACACACACACACAAAAAAATATTACACACTGTTATAAATTACCACACACACAGTGTGTGCATCATTTTTAGACATGTGGACCTGTGCTTTCATGGTTAGCTGTTTCACTGACAGAAATTCAGAGCTAAATTCCGAGCAGAGCGTGTATTTCTGAAATACTGTTTCATTTATTTTCTGTCATTTTTGAGCCAAACTACGTAAAAAAAGAGGAACTTGAAAGTTTTGGCTCGTGAAAAAACATGAGGGGGAAAAAATAAGGAAAATAGCAAAGAATTGTTGAAGTTTCTTTCATTTCTGTTCTCTGCTCTTTTTATGGTTAATGAAATTAGGGTTAATTTCTCTCCTCGTGAGCTGTATTGCTACTAGTTTTAGCAAAATTTTGAGCAGAGCTAGCATTACTGAAATGCTGCTTTCAAGTTCAGTACTTTTCTTTTTGAGAAACATGATATTAATTTTTTTTTTTTAAGAAGCCTGGCTCATCAGCTTGAAACAGAGCCAATTCATAATCACTATTAACCACAAAGACAGAAAAAAGGAGAAAATGATGAAACAAAGAAAAAAGACAAAAATCTTGCTTCACATCAAACAAGACTCATTTTCTCTCAAGATCTGGACTCTGTTCTTCTCACTGTAAATAACATTAGGGTTAATTACCGGTACTCGCCCGTGTTCAGTATAATGATGACCACCCAGGTGATCTGTATTTACTTCCTCTTTAACATAATCTCATTTTACTTCTGTCTGAATACAAAAAGAGGAAATATTACACACTGTTAGGAATGAACATGGACACACAGTGTTATTAATTCTGAGCATTAATGTTAAGCATCCTTTGTCCAGCTATTTATATAAAATAAATTAAATATAATTAGGGTATGCCATATCATTATTATAGTATTGAATACTGTTATCTAAAAATACCCTGAAATATTGTGGTATTATTTTATGATCACATGGACCATTAGGGTAAATGTTTTTTTCTCCACCCACACTGTTCTCATTTCCCATTAAATATCTACTACTTAGTGATTTTTAGTTTACTACATAATTTAAACAGACAACCCCCTTTCTTATACTATGTCAAAATTCTTGATGAATGGACCAATAGAAATTCTCCAAAATTACCTGAAATTATCTCTTTTTACATTGATTTCCATTGATTGAAAGTTATGTAGGTTTTATCTCTCTCTGGTTGCCGTTGCCGTTTTGGAGACACTTGTTTTTCATTAAACAGTGACAACACACAGATTATATCTGTTTAGTATCATTTATTTTACTTCAAGTTCTAGATAAATAGAGTAAATTATTAGTATCATGACATGTTGGACCATTGACTTCTGTTACAATCTGGTGAAAATCTTAATTAAGGTTTGCAATAACATGTTGTACGCAATAATATCACTGAATAAACTTTAATATTTATTTTGTTGCAGTAGTGTATGCTTGAAATTATTATTTTTTTGTTTAATTCAGTGTTTTCCCATATCGGTGAGAATATCGTTCACACAAATGCAGACTGTTCTCATAAATATTGGTGAACGAAACTCCTAAAGAAAGAGCTGTTAAAAGAGCTCATATTCTCCTAACACCTTTAACAAACTAACTACTTCAAACCTTGAGCTTCTGTGTCCTCATTTAGTGATGTATTGTACATCATTGATATAAAAGCATGCGCTACATGTAATGTGATGTAAATGTTGTGATATTATCGCCCACCTATATAATAAACACTCACTCTCTCATCGTCAACCGCTTTATTCGTTAAGGGTCGCGGGGGAGGGGGGGCTGGAGCCTATCCCTACCCTGGACAGGCCGCAGACAGACACATTCACTCACACACTCACACCTAATGGGGCAATTTTATCCGACATCCAATAAGCCTGAATTTAGCCTTAGCCTTTGGACTGTGGGAGGACACCGGAGCACCCGGCGGAAACCCACGCAGACACGGGGAGAACGTGCTAACTCTACACAGAAAGACCCGGGTCTGGGAGGAAGTGCTACCCACTGCGCCACCGTGCCGCCCTATAATAAACTCATTCCTCAAAAATAACAAATCTAACATTCAATGTTTGGGTACACATCTAAATTAATTCAGTACGGTGGCACGAAGGCTTAATGGTTAGCTCGTTCGCTTCCCAGAACTGTGGTCTTGGGTTCAAGTCCCTATCTGGGTGGAGTTTTCAGGTTCTCCCTGTGTCTCTGTGGGTTTCCTCCAGGGATTCCAGTTTCCACCCACAGTCCAAGAACATGAAGATCAGGTAAAATTGGATATTCTAAATCGCACAGAAAAAACTAATACCTTAAATTGATCTGGTGTGTATGTGTGTGGTATGTATGAAGTTTGTGTGTGTACATTTTTTGTGTGACTGTGGCCAGGTATTAATTTATCTGCCATGGGTAAACACTGTAGTGCCGATGCAGTCCTCCAGGTGGACGATTGTTCCCGGTTGAGAGTACGCTGTGTGCTATTGGCTGCCGCTTCTCACTGGTGTATGGATGAGTGATGAGTATGAACGGCTGTATGTAAAACGTGTAAATTGTAAAGTAGGGCTGCAACTAATGATTAGTCTACTACTGAACCCTCCTCCTCCTCCTCCGGCTACATGCCTTACTGCTGAAACACTTGCATCATTCTTTACTGGAAAAGTGGCAGCTATCAGCAACCAGTTTACTGATGTAACATGTAGCAGTCCTACTACATGCTCTGCAGCCCGGTGTCCCTCCACCGAAGGCGTTGCGCTCTCCTCGTTCACTTCTCTCACTGAGAACGAGACACTGGCTCTCCTAACACGTAGCCGTCCTACTACGTGTATGCTTGACCCAATTCCCTCAAACTTACTACAAACCATTGCACCTGCAATCATTCCGGCTATCACTCACACCATCAATGCCTCTTTAACTTCTGGTGTTTTCCCAACTGCTTTCAAACAAGCACATGTGACACCACTGCTTAAAAAGCCTTCTCTCAACCCCGCCCAGGTTGATAACTACAGACCGGTCTCACTACTACCCTTTCTCTCTAAAACACTCGAGAGAGCAGTTTTAAATCAGGTCTCTGGCTTCCTCTCCCAGAATGACCTTCTGGACCAGAACCAATCTGGATTCAAAAAAGGACACTCTACCGAGACGGCTCTGTTGTCTGTGACTGAAGCGTTGAAAACTGCTAGAGCTGCAGGCCAGTCCTCAGTGCTCATTCTGCTGGACCTCTCGGCCGCCTTCGACACGGTCAACCACGACTTCCTCCTAACTATACTTTCAAACATGGGGATCGCAGATAATGTGCTGTCATGGTTTAGATCATACCTCACTGGGCGCTCGTTCAAGGTGTCGTGGCAAGGACAGCTGTCCTCAGCCCACTCCCTATCCACTGGGGTTCCCCAGGGTTCGGTACTGGGTCCCCTTCTCTTCTCAATATATACTGCCTCTCTTGGTCAGGTTATCCACTCACATGGCTTTTCCTACCATTGCTTTGCTGATGACACCCAGCTTTACCTGTCATTCTCACCTGAAGATAACTCAATCTCTGCACGGATATCGTCGTGTCTCTCTGACATATCCTCTTGGATGAAGGAGCATCACCTTCAATTAAATCTCTCAAAGACTGAACTTCTGGTCATACCAGCAAAACCATCTTTTCAACACAACCTCTCTATAAGCATCGACTCTCTCTCTCTCTCACCGACAAAGGTTGCTAGGAACCTGGGTATTATGGTTGATGACCAGCTCTCCTTCACGCACCATGTGGCTGTCAGAACAGCTCCTTCCTACCTGCACTCGCTCCTGATGGCTTACGCTACCTCCCGACCGCTGCGCTCCTCCAATGAACGTCGCCTCGCTTTGCCAAACACTCACACAAAGCAATCCAGACTGTTCTCATACAGAGTTCCCCAATGGTGGAACAAACTACCTTCCACTACCAGATCAGGAGAATCTCTCGCTATCTTTAATAAACTCCTGAAGACAGAGCTCTTCAAAGAGCACTTACTCTCTTAACACCTCTAACACACTAACTACTTCTAACCTCATTTCCTTTTTCCCCTCCTTCACTTCTCTATCCCTTTATTTCCCTTCGACCTCCTTTAAGCCCTATCTAAAAATTAATCTAAATTCCTATTACTTTTGTACTTCATTATTGTAAGTCGCTTTGGACAAAAGCGTCTGCCAAATGAAATGTAACGTAATATAAGCTGAACTTCGTTTATTAATTAATTCATTCCGTAAACATGACAAAAATACTATAATAATTATTTATTACAAATATTTATGTATTCAAATAATACTAGTCCCTCACACGGCTTTTCTAAATAGTGTGTTTCAGACCTGTGGATCTGTGCTTTCACAGCGAGCCGTGTTGCTACTACTACAAGTTCAGAGCAAAATACAGAGCAGATGCTGCTTCTTTTATGTTCTGCACTTTTTGAACCAAATGATTAAATATGACTAAAATTGTATTTAAAAGGAAAAAAAGAGAGAGAGAGAAGAAGCCTGGCTCATCAGCTTGAAACAGAGCCAATTCATTCACAAAGCATCCGAACAGACAAAAATTAAAAAAAGAAGATGAAGAAAAAAAAAGAAGAAAAAAGACAAATATCTCGCTCCACATCAAAAGAAGACTCCTTTTTAAAGTCCTGTACTCTGTTCTTCTCATTGTAAATAAAATGAGGGTTAATTACTGGTCCGTGTTCAGATGCGTGTAGTGGTGCAGGAGGGATAATTACAGTTTAGGTACACATTGACTTACTTTTGTTAACAATTAATCACTGTTTACGTTCAGGGCGCTCTCCTCTTTGTAATTAATAATCGGGTCCAGCAATGAGTAATAACCGCAGCTCAGGTACAGCAGAACAATTCCAACCCAGGGCTGAACGAGGGTTTCATCTCTCTGCGTTAAAAGATACAATATTTATTCTGGATATGCCCTAAAGCATTAAGTATGCTAACCTACGTGACTCTTAAAGTTATATGTAGCAGATTAGAAACAGACTGGGTCTCTCACACTTCACAAAAGTGAATTATGGGAAATTAAATGAATTATGTCTACTGCACAACAAGTATTGCACTAAATGAAACCAAATATCACTGATATCTAGAAGACGCAGAGGAGAAAAACATATTTAAGTGAGGTTGTGGGTTTGTACATTCTGTAAACGAGTAGAATGGTGGTCAGCTGAGACTATGCTACATGCAAGGCAGATACAGATATTAGTTTCTAAATTTCCATTCCACCTTAAATAGTGCAGAATATGGAACACATACTATAACAATAATGTACCGTATTTTTCACACTATTAGGGGCACTTAAAATCCTTTAATTTTCCCCAAAAATCATCAGTGCGCCTTATAATCCAGTGTGCCTTATGTATGAATTCTACCAGTCAGGTTGTAAGAAGCAGTAAAAACACTCTGCTGAAGTACAGTGTTATACAGAAGGTTCACTTTAGTTCTCCATCACTGAGGCTAGCCCTTTTGTCGTTCAGAAGTGAGTAAATCAGTCTGTATCCTGCACATTTACCATGTTAAAACAAGCTACGTGGGACGAACCAATAGCTAATATCGCTCTGGCTTACTGGAACAGTCAGGGTTCCTTAGTGTAGTGCTGTAATCTGCTAATACTAATGCTGCTGAACCCAGCCTTAGTGAAAATCTGGATTTACTCACCCAAATAAAACAGTTTTCAGGAGAGAAATCTGTGTATATTAACATCCAGAGCAATAAAAAGTTTTTTTTTTTTTTAAGAATTACAGTTTTGTTTATTCAGCTTTACTTAGCTTTACTTACCACCACCACCCAGTAGTGAAACCTGCTGAATTAGATGGCGACACCCCTGTTCTTTACTAGTGTTGCGTAATGCGCCTTATAATCCGGTGCGCCTTATGTATGAAACTAGAAAATAGACATTCATTGATAGTGTGCCTTCTTATCCAAAGCACCTAATAGTGTGAAAAATACGGTAGCTGCTCCATTATTCAAGGTGGAACACTAATATGAAGCCAATTTCAGATTTGTAACAATGCTGGCTAAAAAAGTTTAAACACAATTGACGACTTGAACAATACGGCAAGTAGATTAAAAAAATTGCTTAATTTCAATGTTTTCATCGGTTAAAACGTTTTAATTTAGAGTATTTTATTTACTTCATATTTATTATATTTTATTTATTTCATTTTAACTGTTCTTTAATTCTTTCCATTTCTTTTATTTTCAGTTTTTTAAAGTGGCTGTGGATTACTTTAGAGCATCTTTTCGCTGTAGTTTTACTAAATTAAACATGAAAGCTGCAAAAAAACTGAGAAAAAAACTTTATAATGTGGTTTGAAATGAAATAAAAACTATATATACAGCCTTAAAATAAGGGCATGAAGCGAAGCTGTCACTGGGTGTGTCCAAGTGGGATATGGTGAGAGAAGTGAAGGAGTGGAGGTGTAGCTGTAGGTATATGTGTGAAGGGTATGTGTGATTTTAATGTGTGAAGATGTTCAGGGCTGGCTATAGGTACGGGGTGGGAATCAGGAGAGTGTCTGAGAGAGAGAGAGAGAGAGAGAGAGAGAGAGAGAGAGAGAGAGAGTATGTGTAAAGAAGAGAATGATTTGTGAAGTACTTGGACAGCTGGACAGCTCTGTAATTCAGTTCTCTAGAGCCAGTTAACAGTTATCATGAGTGTAAACGCTTCACGCTGCACTGCTTTAAAAGAGAAGAACTTTTTTAGCTTGACAGAAACACTTACGGCAACACTTATGAGTATGTACTTCTGTTTCAGCCACAACAAATCTTTTAGACATATTTTTTTATTTACAAAGTTTAATTTACAATTTCTCTCTCTTTTTTCCCCTTTTTTCTATATATATATATATATTTTTGCATTTTTAGTGTTTTTTTTTAATCATTACTAAATATTACAGCATATTTTAAAATACCCTTGTTAAATGGGTCTTGAGGGAAATTCAAAGCTGTCTTAAAGTTGCTATATACAGCATTATAATGGAGCATTAACGAGTAGCATCACAGCACGTTCAGAAGAAAAGCGCAGCAACTCGGTTCCAATACATCAGCCCACAGACGCCTTGTGCGGATTGATTTTACCCTTTGGAGTGATGAGGGGAAAGAGCACCATCTACCCACCCAGGGAGAGCAAGGCCAATTGTGCTCTCTCGGGGCTCTGGTAGCTGAAGGCAAACTGCATGACCTGGATTTGAACCAGGGACCTCCTGATCATAGTGGTCTTTTTACTACTTCTATTCTACTACCGTTTGCATTTAACATTTAAGCATTCTTAGTATTTTTTTTATTACTACTATCAAGTCTTTTACTGCCTATTTTAAAAAGTCATTGTTAACTGGGTCTTAAGGGAAATTCAAAACTGTCTTAAGGTTGCTATATACAATTGTAATCAAATATTTTTGCAGGAAAATCTTTGAATACAGCGCTTTTAGCCGATGCTCCCAACAGGTTTACAATGCAAATGACAGGAATATAGAGTTGCCCATGCAAAGAAATTGCAATTTGGTAGCTCCACACTTCATTGGAAGGATTGTAAGAGCTTTGAAAGTGCACAGAAAATATGTCTAGAATATTCATGCATTTCCACAGAATTAATTTTGCAATCTGGTCCAGTATCCTAACTATTTAATCGTGTTTATCAGTTGACTTATGAGGACTTGATTAAAGGCTACTTTGAGCTTGTTAAGAGTATAAAAATAGTTTCTTTTTTTTTTGATGCCCCTATTGCTAGTATTGTAAGCATGTTGGGAGCATCGGCTAAAAACCCTTTATTTCAGAATGCTGAGGGTGAACGGAGGTGGGATATTTGACAAAAGTTTGTACTCGTTATCATGTTTCACTACAGCCTAAGTCCATTTTACACTGGATTTCTCCTTTAACTGGTATAATATAATAGTTTGGAGCATCCTTGTTGCTAATCACTGTAAAATGCAATAAAAGCACTGATTCACTTTTTTTTTCTTTTTCTCTTTTGTCTTCATGCCTCCAAGTTACTACACACATGTTTCTACACACACACACACACACACACAAACACACACATCATCTCCACAGCAGCTCTGCACTGGCACAGTGTTGATTTGTATATCATCCAGCGAGCAGGGCAGGCCTCCATTACGGCTATGTGTAGCTGGTGTGGTTTGTGCAGGCTTCTGGCTATCTGTGCTGGACTGTGTTGCGGGTCAGTCTGGGCGGTAGATTCAGCCCCTGCAGCGCTGCCAGGCCAGGGGGCTTTTCAGCACATTTGTTGTGGTTTATCTGCATATTTCGGCTGGCTTCAGCGTGCTCCTAACTGATAAAATTCTGCCAGTCTTCCGCGGCTTCGCCAGAGCCGAGGCGCGGTGACCTTCTCCCGAAGACTCCTTTTGAATGATGGAGGGAGGGGGTCTTAGAATGGGAGAGAGAGAAAAAAAAATATGCAGAAAATACGGCAGAAAATATGCAACCCAGGCAGGTGGGGACGGGGTCCAAGTTTTATTATGTTGGAAACAAAAAAACAGAGATGTCAGCGGATGACACACACACACACACACACACACACACACAGTTGCACACACACACTCTCTCTTTCTGACAAACACACACACCCATGCTGGTAGGGAGCGCAGCTTCACAGATGATTAAGTGCAACAGACAGGCTTGTCTCCACCTTGCTATATTGTACAGGCCCAAATCCAACCAGCATATAAAATGCCACCATCAGAAACAACACACACACACTGCAATATGTGTAATAGGTGTAAAAAGTGTGTGTGGCCCACACACACGCACACAACACACACTTACACTCACACTGAGACAGCCTGACCACCCTCTGTCTACCTGGCTTTTCAAACAATCCAAAGGATCACCGAACCACTGTTTTTCACAATCCTGTTAAAACCTGGACGTGTACGAATTATTTGAGGCTTTAGAGTTACACAATACGCTAGTTTACTAGGCTAACACACACACACACACACACACACACACACACACACACACACGGGGTGTGCTATATCATATTGTACGCAATAATATCGCCAACATTTTTGAATATCGTGAACGATATCATACCCTGAAATATAGTGCCATTTCACCCTTCCCTAATTTTTTATATCAGGGTTCTACTTTTTTGCTGTTTTTAGCTAAAGAAAAATTCACACTGTTCTCATTTCCCATTATATATCTACTAGAGACAGATTATATCATTTTTCGTACTTTAATCCTGGATATATGGAGATATTTAGAGTTGATTATTATTAGTATCATGACATTCAGGATCATTGACTTCAGTTACAAATCTGATAAAACTCTTGTAGTTTTTTAATATCTCAGTTAGGGGTGTGCTGTATCATATCATATGCAATAATAAAATGTAATTTTCTATTTGATGCAGTAGTGAATTCTTGAAATTATTTTTTTTATTCAGAGTTTTGTCATATCGATAAGAGTATCATTATTGCAAAAATGCCATAAAATATTGTGATATTATTTTAGGGCCATATCGCCCACCACTAACACACCCACACAGAGCCTAAAGAGAACCAGAAATTGTCAGCAAGGCCAGATTGGCCTACTGTATGTATAACACTAGATAAAGCATACTGCCAAAATGCCAAATGGTTCAATCATCCAAATCAATGAAATCATGGAGTTTTTCCAATCACTACCATGGCCACAGGTGTACAGAACCAAGTGCCTAAACATGCAGACTGTTTCTATAAACATTAGTGAACAAATGGGTCTCAGCTCGTAAGAAATTGATAGATTGATGCCACCTGTGCAACAAGTCCAATCGTAAAATTTCCTCACTACTAAATATTTAAATATTCCATAGCCAACTGTCAGTGATAATATAACACAGTGGAAGCGACTGGGAACAACAGCAACTCGCTCTGTCAAAGTAAAATGAGAGAAAGAAAGCTGGGGTCAGTGGATGCTTGAGGAGTACAGTGCACAGAGGTCACCAACTTTCTGTAGAGTCAATCACTACAGATCTCCAGATACTTCTAGATTCAAGAACAGTAGAGTGTAGAGAGCTTCATGGGATGGGTTTCCATGGCCGAGCAACTCCAACGTCCAAGCATTACATCAGGAAAAACAACTCAGGTGAGCTGGATGATTGTAGACTTGGGCATAAATAAATAAAATAAGAATAAGAATGATACATCACAGTTTTGGGTTTCTGAAATCAACGTGTTTTAGTGCTCCATTTTGGCTATATCGTAAAGAGAATACAACAGTTTTTGAAGAAGTGCCTTATGTGGCCTCATTCTAGGACGGACTTCTAACGTATGTTTAGAAAAATATATAGATCAGGGTTCGGCAATAGACGGCCCACGTATTGTACTGCGACCCTGGCGACACTGGTTCGATCCCGCGTGAGGAGGGCGTGTTTATTTATTTTTGTTTTTTCCTTTTTTCTTGGGTTTACCTTCTTTAAAATCAACTGTTCTGCAATTGGGTTCAATGACCCTCTGGGCTGGAGAGCTACTAGTCTGTAGCACTACATCCCATTACACTTTATTTTCCAAAACAGATTTTTTTTTTAAATTTCTTGGAAAATATCCAAATTTAATTGCCAACCTCTGATAAAACAGTGTCTGACTAAATAAATTGTTATCGGATATATTCTTTTTAATCATACTGAATCAAATCCCTTGTTTAGACAATGTTTAGAAATATTGTCCCAGAGGCTGAACTATGTAAAAAATGAATTGTTTTTACATTGATTTCCCCTGAAAATGACAAAAACAGGCCTTTTCTTGAAAGGTTTTGCCAATTTTTGCAAGGAAGTGACATTTTCTGACCTCCCTTAAAAGAATGTGAGGTTTTTAATCTTTTATTATAACTCATTTTTCCTCTCACAGGTGCACACTAAAATCATAATACTGGCCTTATTTCCTCTTAAAGCAGCCGTAGAGGAAGCGTTCTGTCAAATAAACTGATCTACGATCAGCTCTACTGCTTATTCCCTTATAAGCAGAATCTACTGTTGATGCTGGCAGGGCTGAGAGTCTACCATAGAGAAGAGCATTAAGAACCTTTATAAAATGATATAAGACGCAAATATCACGCATGCAACGCTCCACAACAGGAACGAACATGAGTACCATGCTTTCAGACGAGGTCACGAACGAAGAGGGAAAAAAGTTGACATAGTTCATTGCTGGCACAGGAGGATTATCCCCGGCCGGCCCACCCACGACACGGCGGAGGGGCCCCAAATCCTGATTACAGCATGATAATATCAATAGCTCAGCGCAAGTTAAAAAGGTGAAGCGATGTTTAACTCTTACGATTGGCCATGCAGTGAGCATGAGGGCGAGCTGAGTGGCAGAGCATAAAGCCCTCATCTGTCTGAGTGGAGATGAGGGCGAGGCCGGCCTAATCACCTCCACCCACCACCTTCATCATCACCACCACCGCCGCCGCCAACCTGCTCCGGATTACACACTACAGCTGTAATCCTGAATTACGTATACACACACACACTGACATAACTGACTTGAGGCCAAGTGAGGCCATGTAAGGACATAAAAACCCACTAAAAATATATATATAAAAAAAACACATGAATACACAAAATATCAGAAGATTTTTCTTTAAGAGAAATTATTAATAATGCCAGAGTAACATATTTTTCGTACTATAAGGCGCACAATCAATCAATTTCTATATACTGGTCTATTATCATACAGAAGAACTATAAGGCGCATTATGTGACACTAGTAAGGAACAGGGGTGTCACTTGTAAATTGTAGCTAAGTTAAGCTAAGTAAACTAAGTAATTCTTTAAAAAATCTTTTTTTCTTAAAGTCAGACAAGTGCTGGATGTTAATCTACACAGATCTCTCTCCAAAAAAACTGTTTATTTTGGTGAGTAAAGTGCTTCTATTTATTTACAGTAAGCTTAGATTTCCAGATTCACACTAAGGCTTGGTGCAGCAGCATTAACATTAGCAGGTAACCGCTAGCGCTAGTCACGGTTGGTGGCTAATGCGGCCTGACAGGGCTACATTGAGAAACTCTGAGCGTTCTGGCAAGCCAGGAATAATGATCTTAATCAGTCCTACTTATAATTTCTTCACCTTATTTTGACTTAAAATAAGCCCAAAAAAGGCACAAGTCAGGTTTTAGGTTATTCTGATCCATGTGTCGAAATTTAAGCCAAACAATCTGTGATTTTTCCTTGATTTAAATGTTAATTCAGATATTTGAAGACCTGTTTGTGATTGCTTATTTTAAGACATCTTACTTAGAAATATTAGCTTATTCTCCTCTGCAGATCGTTTTGCTTAATTCAAGCACATATATCTCAAATTACATATATTTTTTCTAGTTTTTGCCAATGGACTTTGTCTGTTTTTCTGTTAAGTCAATCTAATCAGACGAATGCGACAATCTCTGAGTTTTATTGAAGATCAAGTGAAAAGTGATGGAGGAATTCTGAAAGCAGAGACAGAGAATGTCCAGATCTGATCTCAAAGACTGGTATTAGAGCAGATCCAGGCATGTTTTAATGGACTGATGTCAGCCAAATTGAATGTATAATCAGTTTGATTAAATTTCAATCCAGTGCTAACTGAAACAAGTAAAGCAGCACACTTGTTCATTTCAACAAATCATGCTGCATCTATTCCGTCCATCAGCCAGCAATCAATGCCTTCTGTCTGTATCGGTGTCTTAAAGGTTGAAACTTGTATCATCTTTAGCAATGAATCCAGGTTCTGTTTTATACAGATTCAGTGATGGTTGGGTTTGAGTATGGAGGCCTTGTGGTGAATGCTTCAGTCCTGCCTTTGCTGTAAAGCAATCAAATATAAGCAAGCCACATCCTGCAGCTCTCTTGGTGGGGCTTACGATATTTTTGGCATTTTTCAGCAGGACAATGCTCACCCACACACGGCAAGGGTTTCCAAATAATGTCTTTGCTAGATTGCAACACTTAGGCCTGCCAGGTATGGCGTCACATTGATGTCAAAATTTGGGGGTGCAAAACAGGTAAAACCAGGTGAAAACAGTTAACATGTGATTTTTACGAGTGCAACAGAGGACCTCACGAGCACAAAAAATAAATAAATTGTGTGCGCTGAACAAAATATCGTTCTCAAACTTAATTTTTCTCCTTTTCATGTGTTTTTCTCAAATGTACAGTTGTCCCACTATGCTATGCACATTACCTGTGGCTGTTCTTTTTGCTCTAGTGAAGTTTTAGCACGCAACTGTAGAAAGAGACACTTTGGGGGCAGGGAATTTTTGTGCTCATGAGAAGAAATGTTAATCTCGAGGGTTAATTTTTTTAATGTGACGCCATAGCCTGGTCACCAGATTTAGTACTAATCAATTAAGCCTTTAAGAAATCAGCTGGGATACCAGCTTTAGCAACAGCTGCAACAGCTGGTCAAGTATCCTGCCTCCACACTTAACCGTACCTTATCTTGTATCCAGATTATAGGCGCCCAATAGAATACTAGGAACAGTATTCTATAGTCTTCATAACTTTCATTAGAAACAGCAAGGTTTTTTTTTACCCTCATCTAACTACTGTATAACAGCATATACTCAAGTTTGCAAGATTGGTATTGCAATACAAAAACGGCAACATTATGCCAACTCTAATAAAGATACATATATATTTAGCTCTGAAAAAAAGAGGAAAAAAAGACCACTTCAGTTTATCTGATTTTGCTATTTATAGGTACATGCTTGAGAAAAATGAACATTGTTGTTTTATTCTATGAACTACGGACAACATTTCTCCCAAATTCCAAATAAAAATAATGTCATTTAGAGCATTTACTTGCAGAAATTAAAAATTAGAAAAAAGGTACAGAGCTTTCAGACCTCAAATAATGCAAAGAAAACAAGTTCATATTCATAATGTTTTAAGAGTTCAGAAATCAATATTTGGTGGAATAACCCTGGTTCATGCATCTTGGCATGTTCTCCTCCACCAGTCTTACACACTGCTTTTGGATAACTTTATGCCTTTACTCCTGGTGCAAAAAATCAAGCAGCTCAGCTTGGTTTGATGGCTTGTGATCATCCATCTTCCTCTTGAATTTGGTAAAATTAAAGAAACTCATCCTTTTTTAATGGTCTCTTTTTTCCAGAGCTTTGATATATTTATATAATTCTGTGTAGAAATATGGGACCTGAACCATAAGATACTTTAATCATGTCTGGGAGCCAAATCTGTGTGATTGAGATGTTCCTAGCGCCCACACACACACTCTACACATACCTGCTGAACGTCGAGGGCAGTCAGGCAGCATGGCATCCAGCGGTGTATCCAGGGGCTCGGAGCTCGACACCCAGTTACAGCATTTCTGTGAGAAAAGAGAGAGAGATAGAGCAGAGACAGAAAAAGCGAGAGAAAGAGAGAAAGAACAAGCAATTAGTAGCCAGCATGCCGACTGTTGAGAGTGTTTGTTGGTCAGGAGCGCCCGGACGCTGCTGCCGCTCCAGGGTTTGAGCGAACGCGCCGGTGACCTCAGAGACCCCAGCACCCGCCATCAACCCTGTTACTGAGACACAGTCGCCTTCCTTCTGTCTCTCTCTTCATTAACGGCCTTTTGTCCACAGACACAGCCAGCTTAATTAGAGCAGCTTCTCAAAAATTCACACCGGAGACTGGAAGCCAGTGGAATTAGCGCACATTCTAGAGTTAGTCATGTTGAGTTGCCTTGAGGCGCGCTCGGTACTATTGCTGCCTTCAGGTGCAACTGAGCGGAATCATCGTAAACAAGAGTTTCTGTCCGAAAGTTTGAGTGAACTTCGGTCTGATACTCGAGTTTTAGACCAACATTTACTATTACTTTACCATTACTGAATATATATGCTCATGATAGCTTGATTGAACAATCATAATGTCATATAATATGATCATCCTGTCATATATCATACCCACATATTAAGCAGTTATATGGAAATGTGACCATACTGATTGGGGAATGAAATCTGAACGCACAGGTTGAGTTGTGCATATTTTTACAGTGTAGTGAGATACACCAGTATTAAAGTGAATATTTGTCTGAAGTTAGTGCAAATTTGTATATTTCATACAAAGCCCCAAAAACTACAACTAGAAGCCCATATAAATGTTCTTACCGATGAATAATATTTATAATAATAGTAGTTAAAAGCTCATTAAACAATATTACATTTTCTTTAACTCTTTTCCTTAACTCTTTTCTTTAATAATTGTTACTGTAAATAAATAAATTGGCAGGTTTTGACAAATGAGTGAAAGGTGAAAGGCAAATGCATTGTATATCTTATTAATTTATTTGAATTTAATTTTCACTTTTTTATGTTTTAGTTATTTATGTTTTTTCTTTAAGTTGTAATTGATTACATTTCACCAATTTGAAACTTCCACCACAACCAGAGAAATAATTAGCCACAGTTGGGTTTGGTTAATCAATAAAAAGTGTATTTAAATCTTTAAATCATTTATTAAAACATTCAGATTTTTAACCTGTCTTAGTAACTATTAAAAAAGCTATATTCATAAACAATATTCATGTGTAGTATATTTACACGTTTCAAACAGTTGTACTATTTCATTGAGACTAAATTACTGTAGTCCGACTACTATTTTGTTTTTAGCACATTTCCTATTTTTATATATAAATATATAAAATGCTTGAAATTTATTTCGGAAACCTAAATAAATAATGATTATAATAATAATAATAATAATAATAATAATAATAATAATAATAATAATAATAATAATAATAGTAATACAATAATAAAAAACATTTTTACATGAATTCAGCTATATTAAACTGCGTTGATGACACTGGGATGAATTAGGGTGTTTATCACTCAAACTCCTGACCCCACTATTGCATCTATATATATATATATATATATATATATATATATACAGCTCTGTCAAAAAAAAGAAGAGATCTTTTTAGTTTCTGAATCAGTTTCTCTGATTTTGCTATTTATAGGTAAATATTTGATTAAAATTAAGATTGTTGTTTTATTCTACAAACTACAGACAACATTTCTCAAGAAAAAAAACATGCATTCAGCTTGCGTTCAGCTTTCAGAACTGAAATAACGCAACAAAAAAAAAAAGTTCATATTCATTAAGTTTTTAATATGTGTTGGAATAAACCTGGTTTTTAATCACAGTTTTCATGCATCTTGGCCTGGTCTCCTCCACCAGTCTTACACACTGCTTTTGGATAACTTTTTGGATAACTCCACTCCTGGTGCAAAAATTCCTCTTGATTATGTTCCAGAGGTTTTTAATTTGGTAAAATCAAAGAAACAAATAATTTTAAGTGGCCTCTTATTTTTCTCCAGGGCTGTATATATAGTACCAATCAAATATTTTGGACAAACCTTTTTCCAATCAATGTGTTTTCTTTCTTTGTACGATTGTACAATTTTTACATTGTAAATTTAACATTGTACACATTAAAGCTACACAAAAAGCTCATAAAAGCATAATTAGTGTGAAGCGTGGTGGTTCTGTTCAGATGGGATATGGTGCTGAAGAGAAAGAGGCTCCCGAGGAATGCATGGAAAAGAAGGTTCTGCAGATAAGATAAAAAAAGTTCAATAGAAGAGAGAAATGTAAACGAGATTAGCGTGTTGCAGCTGGCGGCCTTGTGAAGCGCTGCTTATCTGAGCTTGTTTACTTTTGCAGACACTGCTCTGTCAGCCATTACAGATCCCCCCCACCCCCCCAACCCGGCCTCACCCTGACTCTGATTCTCACACACACACACACACACACACACACACACACACACGCACGCACACACACACAATTACTATCTAACCCAACGACCCCCCAGCCTTTACTCCCAAAACTAGCCTCCCGTGACAAAGACAGACCAGTCCCATCGGCCTGGACACTGCACACACAACACACACATCCTCTCTCACACACTCTCTCTCACTTTCATTCACACACACACACACGCCCCTCCGGACACATGACAGAACCCCAGGTCACATCACACCTCAACCTGTCAACCTCGCTCACCCCCCCCGAGCCCCGTGCCACCCCAGAGGTCATCATACACCACGCCCTCCGCCCAGCCGGGACCAGTGTCATACCAGCGCACAAGTGTGTGTGTATGTGTGTGTGTGTGTGATATGGAGAGAGAGAGAGAGAGACGGAGTGTGTGTATGTGTCTGGAAGTGTGTATGCTAGGTGGTCACAGTGGAGATCTATAGCCTGGCACGTTTCTTTGTTCCTTGAAGACTTACTGCTCTGGCACTTTAATTAACCCATGATCCAACCAATGGTTCTCCTTCATATTCACCAACTTTGATTGGTCGATCTTCACTGATAATAGAAATCAATAGATGCCATTAATAAGAGCTCAGGAGGAAGTGTCTGCTGCAGGTCTGTGTGATATTAACAGGAAAGTATCTGACGCATGACGGAGGGTCAAACATTAGCCACAGAAGCAGCACTCCCTAACGCAGAAAAACTGACAAAATCAAGCAAAAAACTCCATCCCATACTACTTTCCTGCTTCTTTCACCTGCACTGCAAAAAAATAAAAAATAAAAAAAATATATATATATATATATGAATTTGTTTTACCGGATTTTAACAGAAGGTCCAACATAATATACTATTACTAATGTCCTTTATTAAATATTTTTATTTTTTAGTGTACAGTAGTTTGCAAAATTAACAATCATCGATACACAGAAAGCTGGACTTTCTGGTAAATGCTATATATATTTTAGCATTACATTAGCATTTAGCATTAGCCATCCATTAGGGTCACTTTCTCACTTTAGGCTCATTTTTTTTTCCGTTAGAAAAACCTGTAGCTTTACATTACCACAAAAATTAAGATAAAATTGATTAATAAAGTCTTACACAGTCTTACACACTGTTTTTGGATAACTTTATGCCTTTACTCCTGGTGCAAAAAATCAGCAGTTCAGTTTGGTTTGATGGCTTGTGGTCATCCATCTTCCTCTTGATTATATTCCAGAGGTTTTTAATTTGGTAAAATGAAAGAAACTCCTCATTTTTAATTGGTCTCTTATTTTTTCCAGAGCTGTATGGTAAAAAAAAATTCTGGAATGTTTTTTTTTAACATGTCTGCAATTAATATATTGTTAAGCATATGTTAATGTTTCAATAGTTACATGTTTTTCTAACCTTCCCCTCTGTGTAAGCCTTCCTTTATGATACTGAGCTTTGTAGTTTTATAGTAGCACACTTATACTAAAGATACTACCATGTAGCCTGAGCTGAAAATGTGATGGACACATCAACAGAAACTAAGGGGAGGGGTCAATTGACTTATTCAAGCACCACAAACAAAGGGTATGCTACTTAGCAACTGTTGTGAAACTGGATGTAATTAACAGAATATGAAGTAAAACTAAAAATATATAGAAAATATAAAGACAATTCATTTTAAATAAGTTTTTTTTTTTTTTTAGCAACTCTATGTATAAGATATATTCATTAGGACTGATTTACTCTTAGTCTTAGGGCCTGTAGCATGAGCATGGCTTTGGCAAATTTGATTAAATAAGCTAAAAGTGGAAACGTAACACTTTAAAAGTTTAAAGTAACTCTGCAACCACAGCTTGTTACATCAACTGGACGTTTCCTACAGCTCCCACCTTTATCATACATGCTACACAAGATATCACAACAGTGGCCAGAGTCTGGACAGGTCAGTCGTCCAGGACTTGCTGCAGGAATTCAGAGAAATAAAACATGAAGGTTTTTGTGGCTACATGACACTAGTAGTCCAAGAAAGCTCCAGCGTACTCTTCCCGCCACAGTTCCCCCTCCTATTCTTCTCCTGCTCATTCTTCTCCTCTAATCCTGTCAATCGTCTCCATACCAGGCTTGGGGGGGAGTCGCCTGCCACTGGAATAAACAAGTGTGCATTGTGTATTTTTAGAATTCCTGCTGCCCTAGTTGTGCACCATGGAGCCCAGCCACCGAACGGAGCGCCCCTTGACTGCGACATCAAGTGTCTTATTGTATATCCTTAATTCATGCCGTCTGGAGGAAGATGTCAGCTGGGATGGAGGCAAGAGGAGGAATTTTTCAAAGCCCGGGGTCCAGGCCAGAGCGAGAGAGCAAGAGAGCGAGAGAGCAGAGAGCGCTGGTGGTGGGGGGTGATGAAAAAGGAGCTTCAATAGATTTGTCAAGGCAGGCCTCCTGCGCAGGGACCCGTTTCAGGCCAGCCGAGAGGGCGCAGAGGCCACTGGGTGAGACTGCAGATGGGGAGATCAGAAAAGATGACAAAGCTTTTTTGAGGGAGGGGATGCATCAGCGTTACAACTGCCGAGATCACGAGAGCCTGTGAATAACAGTATGGGGGATTCGATCACGTCGTGACATCCCAAAGAAAGCCTAAAGGGTCTGGAGACTGGCGGTTAAAGTCAGAAGCATGTCCTCACCATACTGAACAATGTGTGGTCAGTTTTACAAGATGTTTGGGAGATGTCGGCTCTTCAGAGGGCGAATAAATCCCAGTCTTAGAGACTAACTCTGGAGTAAATCCCTGTACGGTATGTTTAGAACCGAATGTGCACTACCGCAGATTTTTACTAGTTTGGTCAACAAAGAACTTTGTATTAGGGCTGGGCGATATGGTAAAATATTGCATTACAATCTACAAAGACATTTGAGAGATACACTATATTTTTTTGCATCAGTAGCAGAAGATTCTTAGCAGAGTCTCTTAGAATTAAAGACAGACACCAATCAGACCATCAATCTGCGAAAAACTGCATCTAAAAATTGTGGAACAGTTTAAATTTGCAAAGAATTTAGATATCCCAAAATATACAGCACATATTATCAATATCAAAAGATGCCAGTGATCTTCAGGCCCTCAGGTGGCAGTGCATTTAAAACTAGCTGTACTGATTCTGTACTGTAAGTCACTGCATGGGCTCAGGAACACTTCCAGAAATTGTATTTAAATATCTGTGAATACACAGTTCACCAATGCAATCCAGAAATCTAAAAATGTAAGCATGTGAAGCATGCCTTGAAGAAGCCATATATCAACACAATCAAGAAACGTTGCAGTCTTCTCTGGGCCAAAGCTCATTTTTAACATGAACTAAGGCAAAATGAAAAACTTCCATATCTGAAAAAAGGCACAATGAATGTAAAAAATATACATAGGTTTTAGAACAACATTTGCTCACATCAAGGCAAAGTGTATTTTAGGGAAGGTCTGGCATATTTCAGCAAGACCATGCTAAAGGAGTGGAATAAGACACTGTAAATGTACAGGGGTTGGACAATGAAACTGAAACACCTGTCATTTTAGTGTGGGAGGTTTCATGGCTAAATTGGATCAGCCTGGTGGCCAATCTTCATTAATTGCACATTGCACCAGTAAGAGCAGAGAGTGAAGCTTCAACTAGCAGGGTAAGAGCACAGTTTTGCTCAAAATATTGCAATGCACACAACATTATGGGGACATACCAGAGTTCAAAAGAGGACAAATTGTTGGTGGACGTCTTGCTGGTGCAACTGTGACCAAGACAGCAAGTCTTTGTGATGTATCAAGAGCCATGGTATCCAGGGTAATTTCAGCACACTACCAAGAAGGACGAACCACATCCAACAGGATTAACTGTGGACGCTGTAAGAGGAAGCTGTCTAAAAAGGGATGTTCGTGTACTGACACGGATTGTATCCAAAAAACATAAAACCAAGGCTGCCCAAATCATGGCAGAATTCAATGTGCACCTCAACTCTCCTGTTTCTACCAGAACTGTCCGTCACCAAAATAAATTATTGTGGTCTAAAACCAGGTGTTTCAGTTTCATTGTCCAACCCCTGTATATAGGTTTATGTTTATTGGCATAGAAATACTTATAATTGTGTCTTGTAGCCTTAAAAACACCAGCAAAGAACAACCAAAAACATCACAGTCCACACTAACGTTCTGGACCAAAGTTAAAGCATGCTTCTTTAACTTAGCACTTAGTCAAATATGAGACAAAACTATAACTAGGGTTAATTTACTAACTGCTGCTTTGGCTATGCTTAAAGAGGGCTTCAACCTCTTTAAAGCACTCAAGGACACCATATGCTACCTTGTCACAGCAAATCAAATTCAGTTTCAGATGTGTGTTTTTATTAAATTATACTAACTAAATATTACCTGAACATTTGTCCATTTTTAAAAAAAAATGTAATTCAATTTTGACAATAATTAAAAATGAATTTTTGACCAGACTCCACTGGCATGGTGAGCATATGTCCCGGGCGCTGAAACGCCCGTGTGCACGTCGTACTCCTGAACCGCTGCTCTAAAGCAAACATCATCTCATTTCCAGCACGTCCGAACATCCTCATGTGCAGAAGCAGGCCGGGATGAAAAACGAGGAACAGCCCCAAATGAGCGATAATGGTCCTGTGCTTGGCCCATCAGCATTAATCAGGGCCAGATGGCGGCGGCGTCCCAGGCTCCTGCAGGCCGCGAGACAGGGAGCTGGAGCATGGTGGGACACTAAGCGCTCTCCTAATGGCCCAGTTAGAGAAGGTAAACTGCAGACAGGTGTTGGCTCCCACAGAGAGCGCTCGAGCCGACCTGCACGCCGCCATTAAGCTCTGTGTGCCTCGCCTCTGATCAAATACTGGAGGTAGAGCTGTGGCTACGGCCCGCCAGCATCTCGCCGCTCTGTTACATACAGTACAGGCAAAAAGTTTGGACACACCTTCTCTTTTCCAATGTGTTTTCTCTATTTTCATGACTATTTACATGGTAGATTCTCACTGAAAGCATCAAAACTATGAATGAACACGTGCAGTTTTATGTACTTAACACAAAATGACCTGACCTCCACAGTTACTGGACCTGAACCCAATCCAGATGGTTTGGGGTGAGCTGGAGCACAGAGTGAAGAAGGCAAAGTGGCAACAAGTGCTAATAAACACCTCTGGGAACTCCTTCCTTCAAGACTGTTGGAAAACCATTTCAGGTGACCACCTCTTGAAGCTCATTGAGAGAATGATGCCAAGAGTGTGCAAAGCAGTAATCAGAGCAAAGGGTGGCTATTTTGAAGAAACTAGAATATAAAACATGTTTTTTTTGTTATTTCACCTTTTTTTGTTAAGTACATAAAACTCCAATGTGTTCATTCATAGTTTTGATGCCTTCAGTGAGAATCTACAATGTAAATAGTCATGAAAATAAAGAAAACACATTGAAAAAGAGAAGGTGTGTCCAAACGTTTGGCCTGAACTGTACATCCCTATGAGTGGTGTGAGCATGATGGTGCACCATGAGCAGAACTACGGTAATGTGGCATGTGGCTTTTCAACGTTATTTTGTCTAGTTTGAATGGTTATAAATATGGTTGCTAATCATCAAAATATGCCTATTGACAAAAAAAGGTCTAAGGTAGATTGTAAGACTTTCTTGGCTTGGATGTTCACCTGATTTATTGGCCAAATCTGGCATTTTTAGGACCAGCTAGGATGCTGAATATGTTGAACAGGGGATGCCAGTAGCATGAATCATGGAACATCTTTTAAAGGAGTTTTTTCCTGGCCGGGTCCCAATTCACTAGCCTGGACAGCAGTAGTGTATTGGACAGCGACCCGGAAGACACAGGTTCGATCCCGCGTTTTTTCCTTTATTCTTGGGTTTACCTGTTTTGAGATCATCTGTTTTGCAGTTGGGTTTAACAACCCTCTAGGCTAGAGAGCTATTCGTCTGTAGCAATCCATCCCATTACACTTAATTTTCCAAAATAGAATTTTTTTGGCTTGGAAAATATCTGGCCCGCGGGCAAACTTAATTGCCGACCCCTGATCAGAATATACATTCTATCATTCACACAATTTAAATATTTTATTTAAAAAGTTAACACACAGGTTTATCCATACATCTCTACATCCAGCCAGCAGACATCCTGTACAGTATGCTATAGCTGTGCTATTCATATGCCTGAGCTTCTATCTACCCGGTTCTTCTTTTTTTCTGAGCATGTCTGCAGGGATTTTCTCCTACAGTACAGTATATTCTCCTCCTCCATATATATCTCCCTCTGCTCCCCTAGGGATTCCATTCTATGAGCATCTCTGTTTATTTCTGATTCTTCAGTACTTGCCCTTCCCCCTCCGATTCACCCTCTCTCTCTCTTTTCTCTCTCTCTCTTTCTATGTATGTACGTCTCCATCCACCTCCGTCTCTCTCTCTCAGCCAGCCCTGTCCGTGTGACGTCACTTGGCCTCTGTCTGAACCATTATCTTCGTATCACCTCTCCCACTGTGGGCTGATCTCCAAATCCCTCCACCTCTCCGCTCTCATCCCTTTATCCCTCCATCCCCCTCAGGAGGACAGGGGGAATAACCACCCCTCACACAAGAAAGAGGGAGGCCTCGGGACAGGTTAGCAAAGAGAAGGAGGGCGGCCTAACCTCCACAGCCACCTGCTGACCGCCGCAGGCAGGAGGAGACAGCTATGGACAGGAACGGACCACGGCACTGATTAAAGACTGACCTCAGCTCCTCTGATGCATCATCAATGATGATGTCATGTAGGAGCCCAGTTTCAGAGCAGTGTATGAGAGAAAGCTGCTATTTTCTTTATCATTAAAAGACTCAAATTCTAATTTCTTTATTTCTCAAATGATTTTTAGGGATGGGATACATTAACCCAGATAGAAGCATCGGATTGCAGTGCTAGTCTGACGGTAGACAAATGTACCAGGAACCAAATATGCTTAAAAAAGTGGACTGAGATACATACAGCTCTGGAAAAAAAAATAAGAGACTACTTAAAAATGATGAGTTTCTTTAATTTTACCAAATTAAAAACCTCTGGAATATAATTAAGAGGAAGATGGATGATCAAAAGCCATAAAACCAAGAGTGGCACAAAGTTATTCAAAAGCAGAGTGTAAGACTGGTGGAGGAGAATATGCCAAAACATGCATGAAAACTGTGATTACAAAACAGGGTTATTCCACCAAATATTGATTTCGGAACTCTTAAAACTTTATGAACATGAACTTGTTTTCTTTGCATTATCTGAGATTTAAAAAGCTCTGATCCTTTTTTTATTTTGACCATTTCTCATTTTCTGCTCTAAATGACAATATTTTTATTTGGAATTTGGGAGCAATGTTGTCTGTAGTTTATAGAATAAAACAGCAATTTTCATTTTACTCAAACATATACCTATAAATAGCAAAATCAGAGGAACTGATTCAAAAACTGAAGTGGTCTCTTTTTTTTTCCAGAGCTGTATATATACAGAAGTAGTTGAGGTTCCTAATGGTGTCCTGCACTAATAATCCATCTCATGCAGCTTGCATATTCTCACATAGTTTCCGCAGATTTTGCATAAATGTTGAAATATTGATAGCGCAGTTGAATGTTACAGCAGCAGTATGTGGACGAGCATTGCCGCCTTGTTGGCCGTCTCCAACAAGAATAAAGTGGGATTCATAATTGAAGATGATCCTCTGCTAGGGCTGGATGATATGGCAAAAATCTGTATCACACATTTCTTAATTTCAGTTCATATGATACAATTTCAATATCGATATGAAGAGTATAAATGCTCTGAGTATAAGTGCTCTGTCATGCATAGTATGTGATTCTTATTTAGTTTTTGTTGAAAATCATCCAATTAAACAGGATTTCTTACACTCTCTGTAATGGTCAGCGTTCTTTAAGTACTGGTGATATTCTCAATAAGCTTATTGTCAATACAATGACATTTTTTGTTTTACCACAATAAGATAAATTATTGATATATTGTCATATATTGATGAGATAAGTGTATTATATGTACTCTACAGGCTATTAAGCAGAGGTATGTGTTAAATCTATAATAAAAACAATCTTAACATCATTCAGGCCCTTTCAACACGACCAAGACCTGTAACACCAACTCCGCTGACCACAGTGAAGAATCCTTGTTCCCTGTTTATATAGAGTAATGCATGGGTGGATGTTCTCAGCGTGAGGGTTTTAACCCAACACCTGCTTTTACCCATTGTCAGTAGTATCTGCAGCTCAGGTCAATGGAACACGTGTCTACTGAAAGGATAAAAGAGAGGGAATGAAAGAGCTGCGTTTCTCCTTCATGGGGCTGGAAGTAGAAGGTTATTAAGGAACTTATTGTTCAGGCTAATCATCACAAATAGAAATCACTTAACATTCCAATTACTCCACACCATCTCCCCACCACCATCACCAGCTCTCCACTCAATCAGACATACTGCATCTAGCAGAAGAACAGAACATTACAGAAGAAGAAGAAGGCCATTACAACCTTGAAGCACTGCTGCCTTCTGCGGCCTGAGGATAGAGATGCATAGAGAGAGAGAGAGAGAGAGAGAGAGAGAGAGAGAGAGAGAGACTAACAGAGGGGGAGAAAGATATGGTGAGAAAGACTAATAGAGAAACAAGAAAAGAAAAAAGAGACAGAAAGACTAAAGAAAAACAAGAAAAACAGAAAGAAAAAACAACGCAAGAAATATGAAAAAAAGACAGAAAAAAAGACAAATATATAAACAAGCAGACTAATTAGAGAGAGACAGAGAGAGAGAGAGAGAAATAAATAGAGAGAGAGACAGACTAAAAGAGGGGGAAGAAAGATAGATTGAAAAAGACTAATAGAGAGACTGACAAACAAGAACAAAAGAAACCCCAGAAAAGAACAAAAACACGTAAAAGAAAAAGGAGAGAAAAAAAGAGACAGAGGGACGAAAAACAAAAGAAATAATAATGAAACGAGAAACAAAAATAAAAAATGAAACGAGAAAAGAAAAATGAAAAGACAGAAAGAAAGACACAAAAAAGGCAAATAGAAAAACAAGCAGACTATTCTAAAAAGAGAGGGATAGAGAGAGGAGAGAAAAGATAGGTTGAGAGAGACTGAGATAGATAAAAAAAGAACAAAACAAGAACAAAAGAAAAATGAGAGAAAGAACAGAAAGACTCAGAAAAAAAGACAGAGACAAAAAACAAGAAAATTATAGAAAGTAAAAGAGAGAGAAACAAAAAAGAAAAAAGGACAAAAGAAAAATGAGAGAAATAAAGAACAAAAGGAAAATAAAAAAGTGATAGAGGGACACAAGAAAAACAAAAGAAAGAAAGACAAAACGAGAAAAAAATAAAGACACAAAGCAATGCAAGAAAAATAAAAAGAAAGAAAGAAAGAAAGAATGAAAGACCCCTGACCTGGGTGGTCTGCAGTTTGCTGGCAAGAAAAGGCAACAGGAGTATAATATCTGTGTGTGTGTGTGTGTGTGTGTGTGTGTGTTGCTGTGTGTTTCTGTGTTTGAGCTTGGCATTTGCATCTCCGGCTCTCCTGTAGGCCTCGCTGGGGATCGGCCGGCTCCAATTTATGTGCATACTGAGGGTTCCCAGGTGCAGCGTGAGGACCCGAGGTCAGCAGCTAAATAAAGCTAGCGTGCTAAAGGAACGCGCCGCGGCCTTCAGCTTTGATTTCTCATTGACATCTGACCAAACAGACAAACAAGAGTGTGGCATTAGAAACACGGCGCGGGCGTCTGGTGGCAGGGGGCTCCGCGGCACGTCTGAGCGGTGAGTGAAAGGCCACTGTGGTTGAGCTGATGATGTACGCGGTCAATATCGGAGCAGGTGATTGTTTTTGGGGGGTTTGGGGAGAGGAAATGTGATGAGATTAGGGTGGTGATTTGGAGAGACGGGCACGGTTTACCTCCTTTAGCCAGTCTTGGATGGTCCGGCTGGCTTCCTGGTGCCACACGTTGTGGACGGAGTCGGTCATGGCGACGGCCGTCACCCGGGACTTCACCTCGTCTTCCCTCTGGATCATCTGAGATAAAAATGAAAGGGTTGGAGAGAAAAAAGGAAAGAGATTATTTTTAGATAATTTTATTGGTTTCATTAACATAAATACTACAAAAAAAAAAAAAAAAAAAAAAAAAAAATATATATATATATATATATATATATATATATATATAAAGGCTGAAAATATTAGCAAATCAGGTCTACCATAAAGTCCAGCTAGTTTCAAACAACATTGGTTAATTTTAGATGGTTAAGATGATTGAAGAGCTGGTCATCGTGACAAAAACACACCCTATATTGGTAAGACAGTTGGTTAACCATCTCTTGGCCAATGGAGGATGGTCAAGCTTGGTAATTCTGGGTGTATAGATTGGTAATGCTGGTTGGCCTACTTGGCGGACCAATCTGATCTTGCTGCTCTTGCTACTCATTATTGTCAACCAGCTTGGTCACGCTGGTCAACTAACCTGGTCTAGATGATCATGCTGGTCAACTACCTTCAACATGCCGGTCAACTAACTCTGATAAACCTGGTCAAGCATGACTGAAATGACCAGGTTGACCAGCTTGGTGAAGCTTGACCAATTTAATCTTGCTGCTCATTCTAGTCAACCAGTTTGGTCTTGCAGGTCAACTAACCTGGTCTAGATGGTCATGCTGGACAACTAACCTGGTCTAAATGGCCATGTTGTTCACCTAACCTGGTCTACCATCTTTTTGTTCACCATCTTCATCATGCTGGTCAACCAACTTGGTTAAACCTGATCATACATGGCTGGAATGACCAGGTCGACCAGCTTGACCAATCAGGCTGACCAATCTGATCTTGCTGCTCATTTTAGTCAACCAGCTCTGATTGTTGGTCAACCAACCTGGTCTAGATGGTCTACCATCTTGCCGGTCAACCATCTTCATCATGCTGGCTGACCAACTCTGAAAAACCTGTTTAAGAATGGCTGGAACGACCAGGTTTATCAGAGTTGGTGAAGCTTTTCTTGCAGGTTGACCAATCTAATATTGCTGCTCTTGCTGCTCATCCTTGTCAATCAGATTTTTTTTCTGGTCTAGATGGTCAGGCTGGTCAACCAACTTTGGTAAACCTGGTAATGCATGGCCAGCATGATCACAACCAACATCATCAGCATGAGTATTATCTTCAAGCTGGTTGGCGCGCATGACATTGGCCAGATTCATCATGCTAAAAGACATTGAAACAATTAACCTTAAATAAACACACCCTAAGCTGGTCAACCTGGCTGGTCGTGGCTGGCATTAGGCATGGTGCCAGTAGGTTCATGTACATGACAATAATGTCTACCAGGACTAGGAATGGTGTGCACATCAGCAAAGGGTGCAACTTCCTAGAAGTAGCTGAATGCATTAATTAAACACATTTTTTGGGCAAATAAAAGCAACAAAAAAGCAACAAAAAAGAGATTTTCCACAAACTGGCCTGTATAACATGCGCTGTGCTCAGCCCCGCGGAGTTACCCCGAGATGCTAAAAGGCCGTCACTAAGATAAAAGAGCTGGGGAAGGAGACAGGTCTGACAACAATAGGTTAACAATCACTTCACTTGATACATTTTATAGGGACTACAGCTGGGGCCGGTGCTACATCAAAGTGTCGGCGGCCATTTGAATACAGTGCGTTCCCTGAGCTCGGTTAAATTAAAGGGGGTGTAGAGAGATAAATGGAATCTATTAAGGCACTAAGGACTAATATATCACTCTGTTGATAAGGTACTCTCAGGAGCATCCTCATAAAGAAAAGGGGAGAAAGAAAGAAAGAAAGAAATAAAGAAAGAGAGAAAGAGAAAGCAGGTAAGACACTTACACTTAGACTTACACTGGCGCACACATTCCTCCGCATT
This sequence comes from Astyanax mexicanus, assembly GCF_023375975.1. Taxonomy (NCBI): domain Eukaryota; kingdom Metazoa; phylum Chordata; class Actinopteri; order Characiformes; family Acestrorhamphidae; genus Astyanax; species Astyanax mexicanus. The sequence goes on along the minus strand of NC_064429.1, from coordinate 26,210,506 downwards.
CACACAGCTCTTACGGACACATGTGCGGGGCTGAAATACCTCCCTCGGCCTCCATAGCACCCGGGGGAGCAGCAAATTCGACCTTTTAAAAGTCTTGCGAGTGTCAGTCAAGCCGCAACATAATGCCGCGCGAATGTAACCCAGCCCGAAGACGGTCTAGACACCAAAGTCCCAGACAAAAACTATAAAACAAGGCAAGTGGTGAAAGCAGCACGCACGCCATCACCGTCAACGACACGAAAAAGAAAAAAGAAAACACCCTTGAAGGGCCTGTATAATAAGTGTTCCAAGTGCTCCAAGCTTTAGTGTAACACAAATGGCATGTAAAACCATAAATAAGCTCATGTCATGACAAACAGCCCGGGATCATGTAAACAAAACCTCAGAGTAAACATGGCAGTCGCTTAAGAGGGAAGAAACCAAGCAAACCACAGAGGAAATCTGCTGTCTGTTTCCCATTGGGAACGCAGCCACATGTGCATCAGACTTCCAGCATCATGTGCGTCTGATTGATGTCCTTCAGCGGCTGCCAGCTCCGAGTGCTCGCAGTGTACACACACACTCGCGCGTGCTTACAGTAACCCGTACACAAACAAACAAGGCGTAGCGCACACTTAGCGCCGAGTGTCTGTCTACCTTCGCGAAGAGGGTAGACAGACCGAGCTATAAACAGCCGAGATGTTACTACATGAATGAATGTAAACCGGCTGAAGAGTAAAAGGATGAGGAAATGAAGTGAAGTGAGAAATGGATACATCTGATACGACTAAAGTGACTTAACAAATATGTGGGGAAAAAAAGCAAAAAGCTTTTGTTCCAAGGTTTTTTCACTGCAGAATATGAAGAAATGATTTCAGAAAAATGAAGAGAGAAAAAAATAATCTAATATGCTTCCTGTTGGCCAACTGAAGACTATTTTGTACTGTACTATACTCTGGATTTTTGACTTGCCAATGATAGCCGATTAAGCTACAACCACAGTTCCGCTCAGTAACCCTGCATGCTCACTAGCAGGCAAAACAGAGCAAAAACAAACCATCAGTTATTTCCTAAGTGAGTACACAAGTTGTAGCCACAATTTACAGAAGTGACAAGCGCAAGTGCAACAACAAAGAAACAAGCTACAAATCGAGCAAAGATTTTTTTCTGCTTTATGCCAATGCATTTTTGATGTGGTGAAGTAATATTTTAAAGGATTGGCTCCAACAAATTTTTCGAACCAATCGTATAGATATGGGGGTTCCAGGTCCTCAGCTTTGGAACTTTGAACTTCTGTCTTTACCACATTGCTGTGATAAGTAAAGAAACTTTATCTTAAGAAATGAAGGTCAGTCAATCTGAAGAAAAAAAAAATCAAGAACTTTGAAAGTGTCCTTAAGTGCAGTCGCAAAGACCACATAAAAACAAACAAAATGATGAAACTGGCACTCATCAGGAACGCCCCAGGAAAGGAAGTCCAAGAGTTCATCAGAGTTACCAGCTAAGAGCCACCTAAATGCTTCACAGAGTATTTTGATTTGTTGAACACTTTTAAGTTACTACACGACCTAAACTTCGGACTGGTTCTGTAAAGGGACAGTTTAAATAGTGATACACATACAGCATTTGATTGAGCTACTACACTTTCTGGTCAGGAGACTTGCTGCAAAGAACTTTCTCAACAGCCCTTTTTGTCTTTGGTTCAGAGCACAAGAGCATCCAATTCATCCAAAAAAGAGCTGAAACTCAGATTCCCTTGATTATAAAATAAGTTGATGGTCAATCTCAAGTCTAGAGAAGTCAAATGCAATTTCTAGGCATGGCTAACGTTAAGCTACATGTGGAAAATACACCAAATCTTTCTTTGAGTTTGACTCAAAATGTCCCACCCCCTGATAAAAAGACATTCTGATTCTGGTTCTTGTGCAAAGTTTTTGACTCTCTTTTCCAGATTGCAGACACATTTAACCCAGTAAAATCCGGACATTTGGTGTGTAAATGTTCTGGTACACCAAATGCAGAAGGGTTGATACGATGTAACAGTGAATACTGGCCTACTTTCAAGAATATGAGCCGTTCTTTTTTTTTGTTTTTTTTCTTGTTATTTTTTTCCAGATCTCATCTTGACTTCCACAGTTCCCCTGAACTTTCATTACTTAATAATACTCTGAACAGTACACACAGCAAACTGAACAGCCTTCGCTTAAAACCTTCTTCTAGCTTGTGGGCATTGAAGACTTTTACGGTTGTTTCAGGGACCCATTTTGTGTGAATACAGTACAATATTTGAAAAGTCAAAGTAATATTTAGAAAAGCTTAGAAATGTGTCCATTTGCACTAAAAAGGCATTTAAACCTTGCCTTTAGAGTTGGTCGCTGACTTCTCTATGAACTCTGCAGCCACTGTATGGACTCGTTACACTACGTTAATGACTTATGGCTTTTAAATGGGAAAAAAAATAGTTGACATAGCAGAGAACATAGCTCTACTGAACTCTGAATTTTCAGGATTCCTGAGTTAATAAAGCAATGGTAGAATGAATAAGCAAACCGGCACCCTTCGAATGAACGAATGCTACGGTTTCCATTCCCACACACAGCGCCAGTCTCTCTCTCAGCCTGCCAGGATTAGCGGTTAGCATTGAGCAGGCTCGTGTAGAGTGGGTGTGGAAACGCACTGGGCAGCTGCTGCTCATCCATCTCCAGCCCAGAAACAGCACAGCAATGAAAACATGTGCAAATACTTGTTGCGCGCAGAAAAACCAACAGAGACAGATGTTGAAACATTTGCTCTCTCGCTCCTACCCTTCTCTCGGCTGCACTTGAGCATCTGGCCTGAGGAAGAGATGAGGAGGGGAGAACGAGTGGCCTAAAGAGGCATAAACCATGACTGACGGAGGATGAGGCCTGAACAGGGAGCAGGAAGTGTGGAAGAGATGGACGGACTACGGCTGAACAGCTGGGATAAGGGTAACAGGTTCCTATTGGACTTGTTCTACTCATCTCTAACAAGAATAACCAGTGTGAACTGGGTAATAACTGGACAAATGTCAAATTGACATTCATATTTCAGCTACAATTTTATAATTTTATAACAATGGATCCCATCAATACACCCAAAATAAACAAGTAACAATTAAGAAAATATTGGTTAATTTTTGTAAAAATTAAAAAAAGAAAAAAAAAATGGATTTGTGGAAAGTTGAACAGGTGAATTAGGCCTATTTTGTGGTACCATTTGTAACAATAACTTAACAACTATGCAACTATTATGGAAACATTTTCTTTCATTTTTGTGCCTATTCTCTCCCTTTAAGAGTATATAGTGCTTGGACCCCTAAAATTGCCACTCCTACCTGCTCTGAAAATAAGAGATTACTTAAAAATGATGAGTTTCTTTGATTTTTACCAAACTAAAAACTTCTGGAATATAATCAAGAGGAAGATGGATGATTACAAAACATCAAACCAAACTGAACTGCTTGAATTTTTGCACCAGGAGTAAATGTATAAAGTTATCCAAAAGCAGTGTGTAAGACTGGTGGAGGAGAACATGCCAATATGTATAACACTGTGATCAAAAACCAGAATTATTCCGCCAAATATTGATTTTCTGAACTCCTAAACCTTTATGAATATGTTATGAATGTGTTTTCTTTGCATTATTTAAGCTCAGCATCTTTTTTGTTTTTTTCAGTCATTTTTCATTTTATGCAAATAATGCTCTAAATTACAATATTTTTATTTGGAATTTGGGAGCAATTTAGTCCGTATTTTTCTCCTCCACCAGTCTTACACACTGCTTTTGGATAACTTTATGCCACTCCTGGTGCAAACATTCAAGCAGTTCAGGATCCTCTTGATTATATTCCAGAGGTTTTAAATTTTTAACTTTTTAAGTGGTCTCTTACTTGTTTCCAGAACTGTATTTAAGCTCAACACATGAACAACAATGCGAACAGCCTTTAATAACTTGGGGCACATAAGCGACACAAGGAAACAACACATTTTGGATGTGGAGCTCAATGTTATACAAAGTGTGCTGTAATTTCTTAGACTAAACTCATCCTATCCTATCAGGAAGAAAAATATCACATACAGTATTTCTGCTACATCTTGCTTTTTGTAATATTTCAAAATATTCTTTTTTTTATTATTATTTTTTTTTTAGAAATACTTTAAAAACAATAGACCACCAGCAGTATCCTTATTTTTATTTCTCGCTAAAAACCTGTCAGCTTACATGCTCCACCAACCCCCCACACTTCACATCTGTCCTCTCTCTCTCTCTCTCTCTCTCTCTCTCTCTCTTTCTGTTTGACCTCCTGCATGACCTCTACCATAAAATAAGCATTTAGTACTTTGAGCTGCTGCACATTATGTAGAAAGCTAATTGCTTGACTTTCGGCATTCAAAATCATTCAGCATTTTACCTGACGGAGATGCCATCTATTTCTTTTTTTTTTCTTTCTTTTTTTTTTTTGTTATTTCCCTTCACATACCTGACAGCACACAGTGTGAGGCATGTGCGTACAAACACACACACACACACACACACACACACAAATACAAACTTGCAGATACACACGTATATAAAAATTTGAGTTCAACAATAAGACGGGAAGAGCGGGGAGACGTCTTTCTTGTGTGGAGATAAATACTGTGCCATTTCAGCCTTGGCAGCAACAAAGGCAAAGGCTCTCCACAAGACTTACATCTAAACACACAGGCAATAAGACAATTATTTAGGGCTTTGATAATTACGTGTCAAAGGCAGCGCAAGTCACCAGATAATTAGGTGAGAACTGAATGGTAATCCACAATGGTGTCCCTGGGGGCAGGGGGAAAAAAAAAAAGAGGAGGAAAAAAAAAAGAGAAGAAGAGAAAAACACATCTCTGGATGAACGCAGGCGGAATAAAGTAGTAAATAAATAAATAAATAAATAACAGGCTTTTAAAGGGAGCTTGCTAAGCAGCGAGAAAAGCATCACAAAATAAGCCTCACCGTGCTTAAAGATACAGGACACACACACGCGCAACACACACACGCACACAAACACACACGCGAATCCAGATGCAGGCTGATTCAGGAAGCCATGCTGTTCGCATCGTTGCTGAGCGCAGCCTAATGCACCCAAACTGCTGCCATAATCCAGACGACCCACTGTGTGGTAAAATGAAGCTTAAATATTTGATTGATTAACTGTCCAATTACGGCCAGCGAGAGCAGCAACTGCCACATATGCTCCCGCAAACACTCAGAGGAGGGTTTTTTTTTTTTTGCATGTGTGTGTGTGTGTGTGTGATTCCATTTAAAGCTCGTGGCGAACGCTCCCAACAAACGCCCGGGCAAATACAATCACTTTCCACGTCAAGCTCGGCCTACTATAGAGCAAAGCAGGCCAGTGGAGAGTATAATAAAAAGCAATGGTAGACCACCCACACTACAGTGTTATGGGTTTAGCAGGGTTTAGCAACACTTCACCTGAAAGCTATGAATGCTGCGTAGGGCATGCATAGCCAGGAATAACAGATTTATGAATGCTGTATACTGAGTATTTATGTACAGTACCAGTTTCAGTGTTTAAGCAACAGTGCTTGAGGATATATATCTACGCCAATGGACCTGGTGGAGTGATGAAAGCTCAAAATGAGGAGACTTCAGGTAAATGCCTTGTGTATTTCTATCTTGGAATCTTGGCAACAGAAAAAACACAGGCGCTCCACTGACTGAATACAACCAAGGCAGACGTCAAAAGTCAGACGTTCATTGCTATCTTGGCAGTGAACTGTTAAAACAGGCGCTTCTCCCAACACAAGTACACACCGGCTGGTTACAGAAGACATGTACAAAACAGTGTAGAAATCCACTAAGAGTATTTGTACATGCATTTTGCGTGTTATGAGCAACGCAAGGAGTACTTTTCCTGTTGTTATGATAGCAAAGACACACTGACATGCCCTAAATCAAGCTGCATAGTGCACAGCTGATGGTTTGCCTATAGATCTCCGAAATAGGGGCCCTATATGACAGTATCTACAGTGTTATGACTTTAGTAACACTTAATTTGAAGGCTATGAAGGCTGCAAAAGCACTAGATAATAGATATATAAATACTTTACTAATTTATTTGTTGTTTTTTTCTTTATCCCTTTTACTCCCATTCACTCCAATTCATTTTACTCCTAAAATAAATTCAAACGCCACCCAACTGCAGCATGCCCTTCTTCAGGTCAGGTCCCCAAGCTTTAATATAGTACAGCCTTTTGGACTTTTTCACAATGTCTTTCCTTTGCATTGACTCCAATTCATTTTCATTCACGCCCAAGACATAGGGTTTCATTTGCTCCAGAGTGACCAAATTGCATGTACTGCTAATTTATGGCTGATTTATGACTCAAAAGCTCTCATGCAAAGCCATACTACTCACTCTGATCTGTCTTTTTTTTTTGTCATTTTTATCCCTCGTTTCACCCATAAAGCTGCTTTTGGAAAAATGGAAAACCTTTATAGTTTCCACAATTCGATTTATAATTACGGCATATGCCTTTGAATTCACTGCACAGGTAGCCGAAAGACTACATCTATTAGTGCAGTGTGATGATACTGTCTGGCCAAGGAATTGAACCCAAGTCAACTCCATGGTCAGGTAGGTGGTGTTGTTATCCACTACGCCCAAAAAAAAAACTAGCAAAGACAACCCATACACACACCAAAAAAAACAGCTATGAGCAGCTTTGCCACTCTTAATAATCCACTTCAAGGACATTCAGGTTGTTAAGCTAGCTACTAAATGCTAGCAATTAACCGCTAATTCCCTGCTATAGTGGCTAATATTGAGGGTTTAAACTTAATATCGCTCAGTTAGCTACACCACACTAAACTTTGCACTGACCCCTCTAAGCCCACCTGACCTCTGAACCTGCTGCTAGTGGAAAGCTGAGGTCTGGTGCATTTCACTGGCTTCAGAGGGCACGAGGGCAGCCCTCAGCCCTGGCCTATGGCCCTCGGCCTGGGCTGGAAAAACAGCAGCAGCTGCCCCCGGGGGGCTGCAACACCCTCCACAGGAAGAGACAACACTCGCGCTTTCCCCTGCTTTGAAGCCCAGGGCCTCGAGCCTGGCCATTCTTTGTCTTTAAGGCAGGAAGGAAAGCCTAAGCACCAGGATGCTACGAGGCCCCGGGGAGCCGCCGCCGCTGCTGTTGCTGCAGTGCGAGTGTGAGGAAGAGTGAGAGTGGGTTTGATTGTGATTGTGTGAGGTGAGCTTGTGGGGGGATTCAGGTGTCTATATTGTAAGTGTATATAATGTAATCGCGAGGCTAAGGTCACATGCATTTGGAAGTGGCGCAGGTCGTATTTAGCAGGGAGCAGCAGCCAGGGTTTGATTAATGAACGTCAGGGACAGCAGACGCTGCAACAATAACTTCCTCCACCGCTTCCTGTTGCTGAATGGGCCGCCACGTGCATGCGGGACGCCGGCGTCCAGGGTGTGCGCTGCCGTGTGTGTGCATGTGTTGGTGGCGGACGGGTGTGGGTGGACGGACGGACATGAGAAGGATATCAGTGAACCCCTGAGAGTGGCAGGCGAGGGACAAGGCATGAGGGCAACACACACACACACACATACCAACACATACCAACACACATACACACGTCAGCAAGGGCGGCCGAGGAAAGGGAAGCCGGGTAAATATTTACTGACACAGCACAAGTGGCGAGCGCTCGACACCTACTGGAAACAAAAGCAGGAGGAGAAGGAGCAGCATGCCAGGAAAGAGCCCCAAACAAGAGGAAAGAGGGAGGCATGCGCTGGACGGCTGCAAGGAGGAGGGAGCGAGTGAGGCCGGTGGGGGGGGGGTGGAGGGGTGTCATTCAAAAGCCAACAGAAGATCGCCCAAACATCATGCTGCCAAGATAAGAACATATAAGAAGTACTAAATGGTAACTTTCTGAATTGCATGGGCCTGGGTCAATTGGGAATGAACTAAATATATGAATTACGGGCCTTAAAACAATAGAGAATGCATCAATACAGGAATCCTGGACAAGAAAATAATTGGGGATACCCATATAGGAATTCTGGACATGCACCAGTATGAAAATCCTGTGCCTTTGAACAATTAGGAATGAACAACATATGCATTATGGGCCCAAAAACAAGTGGGAATGCACCAATATAGGAATTTTGAAAGGAAATAATTGGGGATACCCTGGTATAGGAATCCCAGACATGCACCAGTATAAAAATACGGGGCCTGTGAACAATTGGGAATGAACAATAGATGAATTCTGGGCCCCAAAACAATTGGGAATGCACCAATATAGGAATTTTGAGAGGAAATAATTGGGGATACAATCGAGAGTGTACCACAAGTGGTACAATCGAGAGTGGTACCACAAATGCACTGATCTTGGAAATCCTTAGCTAGGGAACAACTGGGAATGCACCAATATGGGAATCCTGGGCCAGCAGATAATTGAGGAAGCCATGATTCAGGAAACCTGAGCCTAAGAACAACAGTGAATGCTACATTAAAGCAATCCTGGGCAAATGCTTGGGAACGATTGGGGATGTACACATATGGGAATCTTGAGTCTAGGAATCATTGAGGATGTACCGATATGGGAATCCTGGACTTGGGGAAGATTGGGGATGTATAGATATTCAAATCCAGAGCTTGGGAACAATTGGGGATGTACTGATATGGGAATCCTGGGCTTAGGGAAGATTGGGAACATAAATATACTCAAATCCAGAGCTTGGGAACAATTGGGGATGCACAGATATGGGCATCCTGGTCTTAGGCACAGTTGGGAACATTTGGGGAAACACCAATATGTGAATTCTGGGCTTAAGAACAATTAAAAAGGCACCAGCATAGGAATTACAGGACAAATTGGGGATGTACCAATATGGGAATCATGGAACTGGGGACACCTGGTGATCGAAAAACCTGGTCTTGAAAAAATTTGGGATGTGCCATTGTGGGAACTATTGTGAGCTTGGGAAATATTTGAACCAATATGGGTATCTTGGCCTGGAAACAACTGGTGATGCGCTAAAATATGGATTTTTGTATTTGGAACAAACAGGAATGCACCTTATTGGGGATTGCCCGGCTTGGGATCAACTGGTCATGCATCAATATGTGTAAAAAAAAAAAAAAAAAAAAAAAAAAAAAAAACTTTTTTTTTTTTTTAATCCAGAAATTGGATTTGACCTCCTTTACTTCACATATAATTTCGATATGTAGCAATAATAATAAAAAAAAAAAATAAATAAAAAGCAGTACAATCAATACAATAAGGTATTTTAGCAGAAGGTAAATCAAATACAGTAAATCTGATCCAGAAATAGGTCATTCTCACAGTGCATTATGTGATCATGTTAGCTGTGTGTTTCTACTGTTGTAGTAACAGAATGTTTCAGGTCAGTATGTGCCAATACTGAAAGTAAGAGATTAAAGCTGTAACTGTAGGGACTAAACCCTGAGTGAGAACCTCACCCCACATCAAACACGCTCATAATAGTGATGTATACAGTACTCAACAATTCATAAAGGCTAAAGGGAGAATAAAGCCCACCAGGCAGTGCTATCACTGTGCGTGTGGATCAGATAGAGGGGCCCTAAGCAGCTGGGATTGGCACATGGGCAGGGAGGCCCTGGTTTGGAGTATAAAGGCCTGCTGCTGGGACCTTTCACTTCGGACCCTTCATCTACTGATCCCGCCGTGCCTCCGCCCACGGAGAGAAAGAGAGGAGTCTGCATGCTGTACATACACACAGTGCGTGTGTGGTCAGTCAGAGTAGATTAAACCCTTTCTCTTTAGAACTGACACTGTACTGTACATGCTTAGTGTTCAATACCCTGTATTTCTTTATCACAGTGTGAATGTAAGGACCAATAGAAATGCTCTAGCACTCTTAGCAAGGCTACTTTACAGGAATTAAAAATCTTATTTAATGTCAGTGTAAATCAGTGTAGTAATTTTAGAGCATTTACATCTACAGGTCCATTCATCATGAAACTTCTGAAATGATTCAAATTAATAATAAAAAAAAAGTTGATTTTTTCAAAGTTTTAATTTTATGATAATTGGAATTTGGCAATTGTTCTTTATATTGTGCCATAATATTAGGATTAATGGACCAATAGAAATGCTCCAAAATAATTTGGCTTAAATGAAATGACACTTTAAAAATTGAAGAAAAAAAATATATATTTTTTTTATTTTTGATTTGTACTGTTTTTTTTTTTATTAATAAATCAAGTAAATAAAATATTGATACTTTTACAGACGTAAAGGTCATTTTAAAGCATTTCTGGAGCTTTACCACACTGAAACCTCTGATATGTACTTAAGAGGAAGATGGATGATTACAAGCCATCAAACCAAACTGAACTGCTTGAATATTTGCACCAGGAGTAAAGGCATAAAGTTATCCAAAAGCAGTGTGTAAGACTGGTGGAGGAGAACATGCCAAGATGCATGAAAACTGTGATTAAAACCAGGATTATTCCGCCAAATATTGATTTCTAAACTCTTAAAAATGTATGAATATGAACTTTCTGTTTTCTTTACATTATTTGAGGTCTGAAAGCTCTGAATCTTTTTTGTTTTTTCAGCCATTTCTCATTTTCTGCAAATAAATGCTCTAAATGACAATATTTTTATTTGGAATTTGGGATAAATGTTGTCTGTAGTTTATAGAATAAAACATTTTACTCAAACATATACCTATAAATAGCAAAATCAGGGAAACTGATTCAGAAACTGTAGTGCTCTCTTAATTTTCTTTTTCCAGAGTTGTATATATAAAATTTTTCTCCACTTTTTGGAATAGTTAGAATCTGGCAGATGCTGTATATACTATATACAGTATATACTATACTGTATTGGTAATGAATGGTCATGAAGATTGGACTGAAGAAATGCTGCAAAATGAAATTTGTACACTGACTTTCATTAAAACGTTCAAAAAAAGTTTATTTTTTTTCTTCTCCTGTAAAACTGCAATTTTTTTTTTATCACACTGTAATTTAATTAGCGGGTAAATGGAGGTGAATGTACAGTTGTTGTTTAACAGACTGATTAATCAATCAATTCAACCTGTGAAAGAACAGCTGAGTGAAACCAGAATCGAAATCTAAAAACATCACTTCTTCACATCCTTCAATATTTTCCTCACGCTGTAGCGTGGCGCGTGGGCACGCTCTTTTAATCGGAAACGTCATTTTTTTTTAACACACCTTAATGTTTATGAACAGTCCGCAGCAATTAAAGAATGACACCTCACGTTCATTTGCAGTTAGGACTGTAAATCCTCTCGCCGAGTGAAATTTCTGGCTGGCTGTTAATTAAAGTTTGTGTTAATTAGTGAAGGTTTTACTTTAAAAAAAAAAAAAAAACATTTGGTGCTGCAAGGTGTGAAGACGGCCACTGACATCTTCTTTTATCACTTCTGAAAAAAAACTGACAGAGTGATGGTCAACTCAAACTCATCAGCTACTAGATCTCTAGAAGTTATAGAGAGTGATGTTTATGTACTGCAGACCCTTATATAATCTGTGGAAACTTCCTTACAGTACTTTCGTACACTGTAAACTACTCGTGAAGTATAGACGGTTACAGGTTGCTTTTAGTTGTAAAATTTATGTACTTATTCATGTATATCAGTGTCAATTACACATACAGCTCTGATAACAATTAAGGACCACTTCAGTTTCTGAATCAGTTTAAATAAAATGAACATTGTTGTTTTATTCTATGAACTACAGACAACATTTCCCAAATTCCAAATAAAAATATTGTCATTTAGAGCATTTATTTGCAGAAAAAAAAGGCTGAAATAACAAAAAAGGTGCAGATGCAAAACTTTCAGACCTCAAATAATGCAAAGAAATCAAGTTCATATTCATAAAGTTTTAAGAGTTCAGAAATCAATATTTGGTGGAATAAACCTGGTTTCTAATCACAGTCTTCATGCATCTTGGCATCATGTTCTCCTCCACCAGTCTTACACACTGCTTTTGGATAACTTTATGCCGCTCCTGGTGCAAAAATTCAAGCAGTTCAGCTTGGTTTGATGGCTTGTGATCATCCATCTTCCTCTTGATTATATTCCAGAGGTTTTCAATTTAGTAAAATCAAAGAAATACATCATTTTTCAGTGACACACATAAAAATACATTCACCTTATTGCATACAAGACACTTACATTGGAAATGACTAAACCTGTACTAAACTATAATAAATCTGTAACAGCATGTACTTTACCAGTACTTACAAAGTTAATAAATGCTTGTTAATTTGTAACTACACAATTATTATTATTTGGGGCCTATTATTAAATAAGAAGGTGTACAAACCCTCTTGTGTATGAATTGTACGACGATACATCTCACTGACGATTAAAAAAATGATAAATCATGAATTATGATTTTTAGTGTTTTTATGTTAGTATTATTTAGTTTCTCCAACAGCCCTGATTACATTTTTACACATAATACTCAGTTACACACTAATTAATCATTAATCGTTACACATGCACGCATTACTACTAAAAGTGAAAGGTCACACTACGACACATGTAACAGTACATTGAGTCTATTACATACAAAACACTTACATTGGAAATTACTTAAGCTGTACAACTAAAATAAATCTGTAACAGTGTGTACGTTACCAGTAGTTACACTGTTATTACATTATTGTTACAGTGTAACTACACAGTTATTAGAGACATTTATTATTATAATGTGGGATCTTAAATCGAATGAGAAGGTGTGTACAAACCCTTGTGTGTATGCATTGTATGCCATGTTACATCTGATTTATTTATTTTTTATTAATTATAAATATTTACAGTCATTTTTTCTTCTTTATAACTCTTTATAATCTGCTCAATCACAATATATTTATCCAGAATTTTGTATACATGTTCAGGACTCTAAAGTCTGTGATGTTACAGGTTAGGAGAGCGTGTCGGACGGAGGACAGCGCCGGCGTGTCCCGGCCGTGTCTCTCCCTCAGCCTCGGAGGCTGCGGTGTAAAAAATAGCAGAGCTAACCTCAATATTTCCCCTCTCGCCGAGATGGGACTTGCTGGCCCATTAAACTCCCCTCTCCCATGTGCCGTCCTGCACATTTCCTCCACGAAAACTCTCGTATAATTAAACTTTCTTAATGATTTATAAGCTATAATAATAGCCGTAAGTATTTCAGAGCAGGTTAAACTGACACCCTTTAAGTGCACGCGCGGGGCTGACCCTGTTTTAACAGAGTTTTGGATCATTGATTCCCGTAGGGTGGGCGGGGGGACGAGAGAGAGAGAGAGGAAGATGGAAAGAGAAAGAGAGATTGCGAGAGAGAGAGAGAAAGAGAGAGAGAGAGAGAGAGCAAGAAGGACAGAGTAAAAAGGGAGATACAGGCCTGTCATAACTCAGACGGTGGCTGACACACTCAGGCTGGGTCCAGTCAGGGGGGGGAGGTGAAGCTTTGGCTGGGCCGGGGTCAGGCCGCCCGAGGTGTTTACAGCAGAGCTCCACTCGCAGACAAACTAGCCCAGCAGAGTGCCCGTCTGACAGAAATATAGCCGCGCTGAGTACACAGCACCATTAACGCCAGATATTTAAGACCAGCCGCGTGTACACACCGCCGCCGCGCTAATGCCACGGCCTTTTTAGGCAGCAAATATCACTAACGCCTGCTTTACGCGGAATTCACCAAGTCAAACTGAGATATTAAATGATACACGCTCAGCACTACAGGCTAAAACAGCCAGCGGGACGGAGCGCGGTATTTAGATGTGTATGCGGTGTGTATGAGATGAGCAGACGTCATGCAGACATACGCTTCAGCTACAGTGATAAACACAATTTACAAAGATAAACACACACAAGAGTAGGCCTGTCACTGCTGAATATATTACTGCTTCAAGTAATCTATGAATTATTCTGATGATTGATTAGATTTTAACCCTAGAAAACATAAAAACAGACCTAATTCAATACTTGTATATATATATATATATATATATATATATATATATATATATATACACAATATAGGGCGATATGGCCCTAACATAATATCACAATATTTCATGGCATTTTTGTGATAATTATACTCTTGGCGATATGACAAAAAAACTGAATAAAAAAATTATTTCAAGAATTTACTACTGCATCAAAAAGAAAGTTACATTTTATTATTGCATACAATAAGATATGGCACACCCCTAACTGAGATATAAAAAAAAAAATACAAAAGTTTTATCAGATTTGTAACAGAAGTCAATGATCCAGAATGTCATGATACTAATAATAATGCACTCCAAATATCTCCATATATCCAGGATTAAAGTAAAATAAATGATACTGGACAGATATAATCTGTCTCTAGTAGATATATAATGGGACATGAGAACAGTATGAATTTTTCTTTTGCTAAAAACAGCAAAAAAAGTAGTACCCTTATATAATAATTAGGGGTGGGTGAAATGGCACGATATTTCAGGTTAAAATATCTTTCACAATATTCAAAAAGGTTGGCGATATTATCGCGTACGCTACGATATGGCACACCCCTTTATATATATATATATATATATAATCAGTACACATATATGTTTGAGCATCAAGAATAAAACAATTCTTAACATTTAAATCATGTGAGAGATACACATAACCCCCCAATCCCCACAAAAGTTCTCACCTTTCATACAATCAGAATTTACAATACAGGCAGTTTTAACTGGAATCAACTCACATAAGCCCTCCAATCAACATAGGATGAGCAATTAAATACAATAACCTATAGTAACAATAATAATAATAACAACAACAATAACAATATCAAAGCATAACATGTATCAAAAATGTATCGTGAATCCTAAATCTTAAAGTTGAAACACAATTTCACCCATACAACTCTCTATGCCTACAGAGAAAGAAGACAAACGTAAACTTAAAACAGAAGATAATTCTTCATTTAGAGAGATAAACAGACAAACAGAAAGAGAGAGAGAGAGAGAGCACAAAAGTAGGCATGTCAGCGCTCAGTGTTTGTGATTATTGTGATGATTAATCAGCTTTTAGGCCTAGAAATTGATAAAAAAATATTACTAATTAACCCTACAACACTAATTAAACACTGGTACATGTACAGTCTCACAGAATTTAAAAAAATATATCATGGTAACACTTTATAATATCTTTCATTTATATAATCATTAACTAATGATAATTAATATTATTTTTCAAGGAACTATATTTTAAGGAACAAAAAGTTGCTTAACATATTTAAAAAAAAATATATATATATATATATATATATATATATATATATATATATATATATATATATATATATATACATATATATATATATGTATATATATATATATATATATATATATATATATATATATATATATATATATATATATAAATGCTACAAAATAACGTAAAATTAAAACTTCCACTGAAAGTACACTAAATTACGATTTTTCTTCTCCTGTAAACTTTCACATTTCTAAACAAAGACACATTTGCATAATGGCGTCTAAATACACTATATGAACAAAAGTATTGGGACACCTGCTAATTCATTGTTATGTTTTTTTTTTTTAAATCAGAAAAGATTAACAAGTACCTTTAATGCATTAATTAGAAAAGGAGTTCACATACATTTGAACGTATAGTGGGCTATTCACTTAAAAATTATCAAAATAAAAAAGTAAAAAAAAAAAGACTAAGCTTGGTTTACAGTGTGGGATGAGATAATAAAAGACGATACTGTTTATTAAAAAAATAATAATTTTCACACACACACACACACACACACACACACACACACACACAAAGAGAGCTTAACAAGTTAAGTGGGCTATTAATCAAGAGAGATGGCGGATATTTGGATTTGGATTTGTAGATGTATTGAGCAAACGCAGACATAACACAATTTCACCACTACAAACCCGTCTACAGAGAAACACGAGAAACAAAAGAGAGAAGTAGCAAAAAAAGCAGAAGAAAATGCTTAATTTAAAGAGATAGTCTGAGAGATTTAGAGACAGACAGACACATAAAGAGAGAGAGAAAGAGAGAGAGACAGAGAGAAAAAGAAAGAACAGCTACTCTTCTATTGAGAGAAGAAAAGTGAGAAACAAGAAGAGAGAAGTAGAAAAGTGAAGAAATTGAAGAAAAAGCTTCATTTTTAAGAGAGAAAGCGAGAGAAAGAGAGAGATAGAAAAAAGTAAAGAAAAGAAAGAGAGATATAGAGTACAGCTGGGTCTGAGATGATAAAAGAGAAGAGAGAGGAGAAAAACCTCCTTAAAGCCTGGAGGGAGTTTCCTCGCTTGGCCTGGAGTGCATGGGCAGGTCAGGTGTGTGAGTCTGTGTGCGTGTTTGTGTGTGTGTGTGTGTGAGTGTGTGGGTAGTTGAAAGTTAAATACGTGTGACTGTTCATTGTCTGTGTGATCATGAATGTGTGGGTGTTTGTGAAAGGTGCTTTTCATAGAGTCTCAGTATGAGTATGATGTGTGTGTGTGTGTGTGTGTGTGTTTTCCTTCGGACTCCAGCGCCAGGTCACCCCCCCCCCCCCCCCTCTCTTTTCTTCCTCCTCCTCCTCCTCCTCCTCCTCCTCCTCAGCCAGACTAGCTGCAGGCTTTTTTCTGGGAGCAGACACGTTTTGTTTAAACTTTTCGAGGCACTCTCATCACCATCCTCATCTTCTGATCTGTAACTCCGGCTCAGAGGAGAGAGAGAGAGAGAGAGAGAGAAAGAAAGAGAGAGAGAGAGAGAGAGAGAGAGAGCGGACAGCGGAAGAAACGGTGGGACCAATAGTTAATGAATGTGACAGAAACCCCTCTCTCGCCTATCAGCTATCTGTCTCTAATGCTCCGTCTGCGCAGCCGAGGGGGAAAGAACTCCTGAGTCCCCCAAAAATGAGCCTCTGATACCCCTGTTCTCAAAGGCAGCCGGGCGCAGGGCTGGCGAAATTAATGGAAATATATAACAATCTGAAATTAACTTCTTATAGCCACCAGCAACGTTTTAACCAGGAGCCGAGGAGGAGGAGAGGGGGAGAGTGTGAAGGAAGGCAAGAAAGGGAAAAAGAGAGAGGAAAAAACCCATTATGTCTACGTACACACACACACATTCGTACACACACACATACACACACCCACCGGTGAAAAAAGTAAAGAGTAAAACTGAAGGAGAAAAAAATTAAATAAAAAACTGTCCGAACTGCACGTATTCTAACAACAGAGCTACGGCTGTTAAAGCAAACTTCCTAGAAGTCCACTCTTTAATCATACATCCATAAATAATAGAAAAACTTCATATTTCTTAACATGTTAAATTATAATTAATTAATAAGTGAATAAAGTTGCTTAGTTTCTATGGGTTCATAGAAAACTTGGTTAAAAATGGTAAAATGCAGATTGATATTCTATATAAAAAAAACTGAAGCAAATTCCTTAAACTAAAAAAAAAAAAGTTAATAATAAAAAAAAAGTCATAAATTATGGATAGTATTCATAACTAAAAAAAAAAAAAAAACTATGTTCACCTTCAATGTAAATCAATATTAAAAGATTAATGTATTGATTTATAAGTCATTATAACAGAAACTATGACAGAAATAAACATTATTAATTAGTTAACCAATGTCTCAACTCATAATTAATTGACACTAGTTAACAAATTATTAAACATTACTATATTTTTGTGTAGTATTAAGATATTAGATAGCAAATATAGTAAACAGTGGTGGGTAATCAAAATTACCATTGAAAATTAGATATTCTGTCGTAAATGCTGTTAATTAATGTACCCTTAATGTATAGGGTTACCCAACTCATTTTAGAGCATTTCTATTGGTCCATTCAGTGTACAAATTTAGTTAAAAATGACAAATTAAGTTAAAAATAAAATATAAACAAATAAAAAGAAGACACAGAACATTCGAAATGATACTGAAGCAAACATTTTAAACGTCCACAAAAAGGTTAAATTACAGAAAAACATTTTTTTTTTTGTTTTTAATGAAATTTTTACTGGAAAAAAGGATCAAATTTGAATAACAATAAAAGTGGAAGTGTATAAAGATTTAGTTCCAAGTTATTCTGAAACAAGTCTCCTATTAAAACTAAAAACTATATTATATATTACTTAAATATACAATATTTAACTTTACTTTGTGTTCAAGTTTCAAGATAAATTAACTTACAAAACTAACTTACAAAAAAAAAAAAAAAACTTTTTTTTCCTGCTTTTTATAAACTTATCTCTAAAACAGCTTTTGTTCTGACGGTGACAATCATTTCTGCACATTCCTGCTATTAATTGATTAAACTACATTGATTCCTTGCCTAACGCTGAGGCAACAGTGCGGGAAAGCTATAACGATTAATTACAGTGATAAGCAGACAATAGCTGTACGGAACATACATGAAGACATGCAGGCTTTGGCAAGAAAATAAATAAATAACTAAATAAATATATTAAAATCTGTTTATAATACAGTATGTGAGAGTGGAAAAAAAAATTCTTGGGATAAAAAAAAAAAGACATCACCAATCACTCACTATTATACACAATACAGTTAAATCAGTTCACAACAGCTCAATTCTGGAATGTAGGCATAAATTACTATTACAGTATTACACTAGCATTAGTTCCACCAGAAACTAGAAGCTAATATTATTAACATAAATACATAAATACATATATTATACAGTCAGAAAGCTGGCACACCCGGCACTTATGGGTAATGTACAGCAGTATAGAGGCGGAGTAAACAATCACAGCAGTTTTAAAATTTATATAAATATATATATATATATATATAAAAACTAAACAGCCGTCCACTTAAATCAGCCGTGCTGATTAAACACATTTACAGCACATTTAAGTTCAACAGATGTTTCCATGCTATAGAAATGACACAGAACAAAAAAACAACCCCCCCACCCAAAAAAAAAAATCCCATCATTAAAGCACAGACAGGACACAACAGCACAGAAGCGCAATGATCGACTAATTGATGTTATTCACAGACAAACAGATATAGGCAGCTCAATAATAATTAGCATCGGAGGAATAAAAAAAAGTAACGCTGTTGTGCAATCCGTTTATCGATGGTTGTCAGGTTGATGAGTATTAGTATCTTTTACTTTCTGATTAGCACAATGTCCATTATTATCCTTCATTACTGGGGATATTATTACAGAGAAAGCCCGTGTCACTCAAACACAAAGAGACCAAGTCTGGAATTTTCTAGAAAAAGGAGTCAGCCCACTAAATACACCCGGAGTGACCTTTCCTCCCCGAAACCCCCTTAAAGCGGAATTATCTTTTTAACTATTAAATTGCTGTCAGCCATTTGTCAGAGTGTAGTCATTACGAGACGTCCTCGGCTGGAAGGACGGCTGAAAGGAAAACATTTTATTTATTTAGTTTGGGAGCCGAGAAAGACATTTTTTTTTCTTCCTCTTTCGCGGTGATAAAGGTAAGTGTGAATGCGGTGATTATCTTGTCATTCAGGACGTTTTGTTTTTTTGTGTTTTTTTCTTCATGTTCTCCTCACTCGCTCGCACTTCTTCTTCTTCTTTTTCTTCTTTTATTTTTCCCTTTATGATAATCGCGAGCGGGGGACTGGTGTCGATTTTCGCCATCTCCTTTGTTCTACGGCGTGTTTGACACCTCCAGACAATGCGCTGGATGACACTCATGTTCGAGAGCCTCCGTCAAGATGGAGGGATGTGGGACGCAAAAATCATAAAAAAAAAAAAAATTCTTCCCTTTATTTCCCTTCACTGAAACAATAGTTCTGAACTGTCACAATGTCCAAATGAAGGAAATGTTCAGTTTTTTTCCTGTTCTTTTCCTTTTTTTAAAAAATTTGAGAGGAGAAAGGGATGAATATGTGACATGTAGGAGCCGTGTAATTTCTAACAATGGGGCGAAAAAGAAAAAAAAAAGTTTGAAACTTCAACTTTTATAGGAACATGATTCAGTGGATTTAAGTGGATTCAAGTGGTTTTGAGGGAGCTGATGAACTTTATGGAAGAGAGGCATTTCCGTAGAAGCGTTCCTATAAGAGATCTGAGAGAAAACGGACAGAAGGTGGACTTTCTGAAGGGAAAGAAAGAAAGAAAGGATCAGTAATGATGAAAAGCGTTGAGGTGAGCAATGTAAAGGCGACCTGGAGCTGCAGAAGCCTGGAAGAAAACAGAGAGAAAAAAGAGAAAGAAAGAGAGAGATGGAGTGTCCAGTGCTATCATTATCATAAATTAGACAAATAAGTGAAATAAGCCTAGAGATTCTCTCTCTCTCTCTATCTCTCTCTCTCTCTATCTCTCTCTCCCTCTCTTTATCTCTCTCTCTTCACAAGCCGCCACATTTCTACCATGATTTCTATGCAAAAGCCGTAACAAAGGATAGGCAGTGCCCCCTAGTGTTTTCATCAATGAGAAATGAGTCCAATCAAGAACACGTCTCCCACAACACACACACACACACACACAGAAAGAGAAAGAGAGAGAGAGAGAATGAGAGAGAGAGAGAGAGAGAGAGAGAGAGAGAGAGAGAGAGAGAGAGAGAGAGAGAGAGAGAGAGGGTTGTGTCACTGGGGAGGTGGCATCACATATGAACAGCCTGAAGAGGCAGGGCTGGCAGGAGAGCAAGGGAGGAGGGCAAAAAAAAGGAGGAAAAAAGAAGGGGGGAGAGGAGGGTAAGAGGTTGTGAGGAGGGGGGATGGGTTAACGTGTGTGTGTATGTGTGTGTGTGTGTGTGTGTGCACGAGAGTGTGTGTGTGTGTGGTGTGGGATATTAGAAGAAGAATTCTGACATCACCAAGATGTTTTTAATGTTCCAGAGAGAGCAGAGAGAGAGCAAAGAGCGAGCGAGAAGGAGAGAGAGACAGAAAGAGAGAGAGAGAGAGAGAGAGAGAGAGTGTGTTCATGATAACAGGCCATGCATGAAAGTGGATGTCAGACAGACCAGTGGAATGGTGCAGTGTGAAGGCGTCTATTAGGAGAGAGGAGCACACTCAGGAGTGTACACTCAGAGATCAGAGAGCGAGAGAGAGCGAGAGAGCAAGAGCAAGAGAGAGAGAGAGAGAGAGAGAGAGAGAGGCCTTCAGGGACGAGCAGCACCTCACACACCCCAGAATCACACACCCTGACCGGCCTGGTGGTCAGTTGAATTATGCCAAATTGTCCAAGTAAACTAATCCCAAACGCAGGGATTATAGTAAAATATGTGTACATGTAAATGAGACACTGCTCTTATTGGACAGCAGTTTACTGTTTATTACTGTCTGCAATAAAAACTGTGCACTTATTACTGCTGTAGTGCTTCACTATGTGCAATATTGGACTGTTCACCATCAATATGTGTAATATTACAACTTATTTACTTTAGATTTTCTATTTATTTACTATCTACCTATGTACATATACTGCTCTTAAAAAAGACCACTTCACTTTCTGAATCAGTTTCTCTGATTTTGCTACTTATAGCTATATGTTTAAGTAAAATTAACATTTTTGTTTTATTCTATAAACTACAGACAACATTTCTTCCAAATTCCAAATAAAAATATTTCCGTTAAGAGCATTTGTGTGCAGAAAATTACAAATGGCTGGAATAACAAAAAAGATGCAGAGCTTTCAGACCCTAAATAATGCAAAGAAAACAATAAAGTTCATATTTATAAAGTTTTAAGAGTTTTGAAATCAATATTTGGTGGAATAACTCTGGTTTTTAATCACAGTTTTAATGAATCTTGGCATCATGTTCTCCTCCACCAGTCTTACACACTGCTTTTGGATAATTTTATGCCACTCCTGGTCCTAAAATTCCATCAGTTCAGCTTGGTTTGATGGCTTGTGATCATCTATCTTTCTCTTGATAATATTACAGAGGTTTTTCAATTTGGTAAAATCAAAGAGACTCATATTTTTTAAGTGGTCTCTTATTTTTTTTTTCCAGAGTTGTATATCTGTATACATGTATATATTTATTGACACTTCTTCTGTTATATTCTTACAATGCTGCATCATTGCAAATTTCCTCGCTGTGGAATTAATAACAAATTACCTTCAGCTTATCTTATCTTATCTTATCTTATCTTATCGTTTGTTGTTACTATAGACCTAATATAGTTAGTAATTAATGGAAGCTTACTGTATAACCAGCCAGCACAAGCCATCACATTTGTTTTAAAGTAATCATGCTGTGAAGCACTCTGTAATAGACTGGTGTATTTAAATTATACACTTTTGTGTATTTATAAAAAGAAACAACCACTAGTGAAGTACACACAGTCAAAAAAAACACATACCCACATTTGAGAGCTATTTCAGAGCAACTTTCTAGCAATTTCTGCATAAAAAAAACACTAAAAAAGGTAAAACATACAGCAGATCTTTAAAGCAACTAAAATACAAAAGACTAAAAGGAAAAAAAAATATTGGTAACAAATAGGGTATTAAATTGGTAAGTTTCTAAAATAATCTATTTCAAAATGTAATTAATTATTACTCAGTAACTATCAATTATTTAATGACTGCAAATGACTAAATAACTAGCAACTATTCAGTAACTAGCAACCTCTTAGAAACTACCTATTATTTCATTAGTAATTATGCAGGATCTTTCAAATACATGTAACTAAAGTTATCTGCTCATTACTGAGTAATTGCTATTAACGACAATTACTATTGAAAGGCCAATTGTAAACAAGTAAATCAGTAAATATTAATAAGTAATCACTAATTACTTTTAACTACCAATTATTTAGTAACTATTGACTACTCAGTAACTACTAATTACTACAATTACTTCTGACTTTCCAATCATTCAGTAAATATTAATTACATCTTAAGTACAAGTTACTAAGGACCTAACACATTTTTCAGTTACTACTAATAATTCAGTAACTACAATTTATTCAGTATCTACAAATAACTCTGTAAAAAATGTGGAACTCTTTCTATTGTTATTAAGAATCAACATCTATATAAAAAAATACTGGCTTTATGAACAAACCACTGGAAAGGTGGTCACTATTTCACTTTCTCTTGTTTTTCTTCTATCATCTCTTGTTTTCTTTTATCTCTCTCTTTTTATACGTCTCTCACCTTCCTCTCTCTCCCTCTCTCTCTCTCTCTTTCTCTCTCCCCCCTTCTCTCCCTGATCAATATTTCACTGTGATCATAATTCACAGCACATAAAACCTTAACTAACAATTATTTAACAACTACAAATTAGTTTGCACCAAAAGATTACTTAATATCTACCCGAATTCAGCAACTACTAAGAAAATACCAATTACTTACAGACTACCAATTATTTCATTACTACCAATTACATATGACCTATCAATTATTATTTACCTACTAATTACTCAGTAACTACAACTTAACTATAACTTAATCAGTAACTTCACTCACCTCACTCACTCTCTCTCTCTCTCTCTCTCTCTCGCCTTCCCTCGCTCTCCCTCTTCCCTCCCCCTCTCTCTCTTCCCTCTCTGACCAATATTTCACTGGGTGCGCCGTAATTCACAGCACATAAAACCTTAAAATGGCACATAAAACAGTTCATCTCTTTTCAGTGTTGGCTTCCTGGGCTTAAAAATTAAATATGCTTTACCGCAGGTACATAACTAAAACACAGAGTTTTAAAAAACGGCCTCGTAAACGAGCGGAGCGCTCTCTCTGCACCGCCACCACACCACACCACACCACACTCCACTCCAGCCAGCCTGCTGCTGCTGCTGTTGACTCACCCCGAGAGAAAGAGTGATAAAAAAAAGAAAAAATAAGAGGACAAGGTATTCTCTCGTCCCTGAAATGACACACACACATAAAGAGAGAGAGAGAGCTGCAACATGGGGACAGAGAGTGCGTACATATTATAACTCATCAGTATAGTACCACTGAGACAGTGTGAGTCAGCCAACCAGAGAGAGAGAGAGAGAGCTTCGAATGGTTGAACACATTCTGGAGAAAAAGCCATAAAACTCTCCGACATTCAATCAAGTTTTAAAACGCAGTGGCGACGGAGGAAAGGAGGGATGGCGAATGGAACAGACTGAACAAGGAGAAAGAACGAGGGAACAGGGAGTCAAGGAGAGAAATAAAAAAAAAACATGTGAACCACAGGAAGAGAGACAGGAGAAAAGGAGGGAGTGAGACAAGAGAGAGAGAGAGAGAGAGAGAGAGAAATGAGAGAGGTGTAAAGAGAGATAAAAAAAGAGAGTGGAAGAAAAAGACAGAGGAAAAAGATGAAGAGAAGTAAAACAAGAGAAAGGGGAAGAGAAATCAAGAGAAAGAGAGGGATAGAAGAAAGGGAAGGAGAAAAGGGAAGACTAGAGACAAAAGGAAGTGAGAGAAAAAGAAAAAGAGAAAGAAGAAGTGAGCGAAAGAAGGGAAGATGGTTATATATATATGAGAGAGAAAAAGAGAGAGACTAAGAGAGAGGAAGGTTAGAGAGGGGTAAAGAGAGAAAGATAAAAGAAAACAAGAGCTGATAGAAGTAAAACGAGAAAGGGAAAGAGAGAGAAAAAAGAAGGAGGAATAGAAGGAAAGGGACAGTAAAAGAGAGAGAAAAAAAGAGAGAGGAAGATAGAGAAAAGATAATTGCGAGAAAAAGGAAAATTGAAAGAAAGAAATTGATAGAGAGAGAGATATCTGATGTCCTCCAAAGTTGTAGAGTTCAGTGACATTTGTAAAAGATGAGTCTGATCCCTCTCTCTCTCTCCCTCCCTCTCTCTTCCAGACACTCCCCTGTTCCTGAAGTTCCGTAGCTCCTGTTCTCTTTCGATTCTGAGCTTCAGTACAGCACAGCACTGATACACTCCTCCAGAAAGCCTGACCGAGTCTCCAGCTCTAACTGGAGTTTACTGAGATATTTACTACAGTATCAGAGCTCCAAAAAAAAGAGACAGAGGATCCTCTTCACTACGTTCATAAAGACAAACAGGACACAGGTGTAGCAGGACTGCATTAACAACAGGGAACCGGCAGCTGAAAGTGAGACTAGTGAGGAATGGTGAAATGAACAAATAGATGGATACATTAATGACTAGATGGAGATATAAAGTTTATATGTAGTCTATGCAAATGTTTGACTGTAGCACATATTTTATGGCCGTTTCATTTGTTTAATGTATTGTCTGCATTCAGGAACGAAAAAATGGCTGGATGGATGGATGGATGGACAAATGGATGGATGGATGGACCGATGAAAGAAGAGATTGGAAAGTATCAGCAAAAAATGCATTAATCTAAGGGCAGATAGATGGACAGCTGAATGAAAGGATGAATGGAGGGACAAAAGAAGAGATATGATGTTTAAACGAAAGAACTGGCAAAAGAATGCATGGATGTAAGTGCCAATGGATGAATGGAGGATGGATGGATGGATGAGCAGATGTGTAAAAGAATAGGTGGGCGGATGGATGGTTAAATAAAAGAGGAGATGGGACAGTTGGATGAAAGTATAGGTAAAATAATGCATAGGTGGATGGAGGAAATGATAAATGAATGGATGTAAGGATGGATAAATGGATAAAAGGATAAATGGATTGACAAAATAAAAGGTAGGATAGTTGGATTAAAGGACTGGCAAAATAATGCATGGATGTAAGGGTAGAGGGTTGATCGGACGAATGGACGGATGGATGGATGGTAGAACAAAAGAAGAAATAGGATGGTTAAAAGTATCAGCAAAAGATTGCACTGATGTAAGGGCAGATGGATGGACGGATGTAGGGATGAAGGAGTGCAAAGATGGATGGTCAGAGGGACGAACAGATAGACAGACAAACGGATGGATTCATTGAGATATGGATCCATAGAGAGTTAAAAGAATTAAATGATTAAAGAATTGATGGATAGATGGATGGATGTAAGGATAGAAGCATTAAAGAATGGATAGAAGGAAAATCAAATGGATGCATGGATGAATGGATGGTTAAATGGACACAAGGAAAGATGTATGCATGGACGGATGGATGGAGGGATAGACAGATGGCTGGAGGTTCTCTACTATGAATTTCTATATTTTGTGTCTGTGTTTATTTAAATAAATTCTATGTTTATTACCTGTATTTACCCTATTAGTTTTAGTACACCAATATATTCATTCAAATTGTAATTAATAGATGAACGGACAGACAGAAAGACATTGAGATGGATGGTGTGACTGATTAAAGCTTGGAGGCTGTAGCTAGTCGAGAGAAGACAAAGAGCAGACGAAGAGCATCAAACAAAGAAGGGAGAGAGAGCTACAGAGAAAGAAATGGAGGATCTCCTCCCATAGAAGGCTGAAATGGCAGACCCCGTGCCCTAGGCTCAGTGGGAGTGAGAGAGCGAGCAATGAGGAGCAGGAGAAATAAAAGTACGAGAGAAAGAGCGAAAGAGAGAAAGCAAGGGAGAGCGAGTGAAAGTGAGAGAGAGAAAGCGAGAGAGGGATGCTTCTTTTGTGCTGGAGGTCAGAGGCGTCCCTCCATTCCTCCATATCCCCCAAATTTCACAGAAAGGAAAACACTACAAGGTTAACACACTCTCCACCACAAGCTTTCTCTCTCTCTCTCTCTCTCTCTCTCTATCTCTCTCTCTCTCTCTCTCTCTCTCTCACACACACACACACACACACACACACACACACACACACATAAACAAGGGATGTCTGCTCGAGTTTAAGACATCTGCAGACTGCCAGTCCTGTCGGGCTCAGAATGGCTGGAAGCCCTTCGCTCACAACAGGAGTAACTTGTGTGTGTGTGTGTGTGTGTAATAAGGCACAACTCATCAGAGTAACTGTCTCTACTGTCCAGGGAAGACTTTCTTCTAGATTCTGGAACATAGTCATGATAATTTGATTGCATTCAGTTGAAGGGGAATTGGAACCAAATGGTACCAATTGGTTTATCATGTTCATCTCCGCCAACTATTCTATTCAACTATAACTATTCAGGCCTATTATATTGGCAATACATCTATAGAATTTGTGCATCTAAACCTCACAACCTTGGTCAGACCAGTAGTCATACCCTTCATCTTCTTCTGCAGACATGCCTTTGCCTTTGTAATGTGTGCAGCATGTGGTTTGGCATTGTCTTGTTAAAAAATGCATGGGCATTCTTGTGAATGCTGCAATCCTTGTGAATGTTTATGCACTGCTGGTGAAATCAAAGAAGTGTGGTAACACAACACCAATCATGCTATAAAAGACCCTGGCTTTTGACTTATATAACAGTCCTTTTTGACCTCATTATTAGCCCTACATTTCTCTAGTTCTAAGTTTTTTTTGGAATGTGTTGCAGGCCTGAAATGCAGAAATGGGTGCATGTTAACAACTAAAATGAAGTTGGCTCCGAGTGGTCCAGCTGACTAAGACGCTGTCACTATGATCGGGAGAGAGCTGGTTCGAATCCCAGTCATGCAGCTTGCCATCAGCTGCCGGAGCCCTGAGAGAGCACAATTGGCTTTGCTCTTTCTGGGTGGGTAGATCACGCTCTCTCCCCACATCACTCCAAAGGGTGATGTCAATCAGCACAAGTCGTCTGTGAGCTGATGTATCAGAGCAGAGTTGCTGTGCTTTCCTCTAACTGTGCTGTGATGCATCAGCTGCAGTTTGAAAAGAGGCGGTGGTTGACTTCACATGTATCGGAGGAGGCATGTGCTAGTCTTCACCCTTTTGGTTTTGTGGCATCACTAGTGATAGGGGGAGTTCTAATGAGTGGGTTGGGTAATTAGCCTTAACTATTAAGCTTCTTTCAAAAGAGCAATAATAGTTGTTGATCAGCTGGATTCTACTGCATAAGAATCTATATGCACAATCTCAGGCTGTGTTTCCCAGCTTTGTGTCTGTACTGCAGAAGAACAGGAAACACTATTAAGTTATTGGCGCCAAAGTTTTCACTCGCTGCCTTCCTTCCTTTCCTCTCTCTCTCTCTCTTTTAGTTTCTCTCTCTCTGCAGGTAGTAGGAGTGTAGGGTGAAGAGTGTAGGGTGTAGAGGAAGGCAGAAGTGGGGGAAGCGGGAGGGAGGTGTTTGAGATGAACTTGGTGTAACACTGTCTCGGGGAAAAACAAAGTGATCAATGAAGGAAGGCAAGGCGAGGCTCCCTAGGACAGGGCCAATCAATGCTGGAGAGAAACCTTGCCCAGGGCCCTTATGGAAATGGGAGCACGTCCGGTAACCTCGGGAGCCAACGTGCGCATTAGATCAATGGAGCTCCGGCAGAAAAACCTTACAGCTGTATCAGACTGCAGCCCCGTAAATATGCAATGATGAAT
Organism: Astyanax mexicanus; assembly: GCF_023375975.1. Lineage (NCBI taxonomy): Eukaryota > Metazoa > Chordata > Actinopteri > Characiformes > Acestrorhamphidae > Astyanax > Astyanax mexicanus. Next base: position 26,182,203 of record NC_064429.1, on the reverse strand, counting down.
CCCATAAGACTCGCCGTGAACTCTTAAACTAGCGCGAGAGAGAGAGGAAGCAGGAGAGAGGGAGAGAGAAGGAAAGAAGGAAGGAGAGAGAAAGTAGACGACGACAGTCTTTCCTTCATTCTATTTAACAAAAAACATGTATTCAACTATGTATGCTTAGTTTATTACCTCTCCCATCTCCCATTATTGTTAAAATGAAGATTAAATGTGGATATATATATATGCCTGCCTGATGACCCCTGAGAAGAGCTTGCACTGAAGTTTGTGTTAGAGTTTGGATGAAGGGGATTGGTGTGGTCCTGCTCTTGTAATAATTTGTCTCATGAGTTTTTGTAGACGTCTGAGTACTTGGCAGTTGAGGCACGGACCATGAACATAGTTCGCTATGCTTCTGGATTCTTGTCGAGCCAGTATCGGATGGTAGTGGTTGCTGTGTTCTGCTCACGCAACTTATAATGTGACTTATTGTGTGTGATTGTGCTTAGGTAAGTGTGTTGTTGCCATAGTTAAAGGAAGTGAGCTTAGATTAAGGAGGGATTCTGTGTGTTCATAGGTTATTTTTTGGTAGGTCTGTTACTTGGCAGTTGAGGCAATGGACCATGAACATAGTGTTAGGCTGTGCTTCTGGATTCTTGTCGAGCCAGTATCAGATTGTGGTGGTTTTGCTATTGTTGTTAATTGAGTGAGTAGTAGATCCTGGCTGAGCCCTATGCATAACCCCAGCTGTTAGGTGCAGGATTTGTCAATTTCCTGTATTATATTACTTATATATATATATATATATATATATATATATATATATATATATATATATATATATATATATATAATTACGTATAGGAATGTCTAGGAGGAGATCTGATCCAGTGACCCAGTAATCCAGACATATATTAACAGATCAGGTACCAGCAGTTTTTATTCCGATCCATTTCCGTGTCTTTATTTTAACCACAGTGTTTAATAAACTAGTGTTCACAAGGCACCATTAAACAGACATGACTGTCCAGCTGGCAGCACTGAGGAGAGTTCTCAGAAGGAAAATAAAAGAGTTTATTTAGAGTCTGCAGTGTGAAACTACTCTAGAGTAGAGCACGAAAACAAGAACAAGTATATAAAATCTAAAACTATATTAAACTACTGTCAAATGCTCTGTTTTACTGATGGAAAAACTGCATGCTAATGCTAACACACATTTCTAATAATTTCCCCCCGGGGATCAATAAAGTATCTATCTATCTATCTGTCTGTCTGTCTGTCTGTCTGTCTGTCTGTCTGTCTGTCTGTCTATCTATCTATCTACAATTAATAGCAAAAACACATTTAATAGCACATTTACCCTAACATAAAGGAGTTATTTCACATAAAGCTCAATTTTACTGGTGGGAAAACTGCACAATAATGCTAACACACACATACACTACAAAAACCCAATGTTCCAGGGTTCCAGGATTATTATTAATTTTTTTTAACCCAATCCAGTTCAGTGTCTTTCTTTTAACCACAGTGTTTAATAGACTAGTGTCCACAAGGCATCATAAACAGACATGACTGTCCAGCTGGCAGCACTGAGGAGAGTTCTCAGAAGGAAAATAAAAGAGTTTATTTAGAGTCTGCAGTGTGAAACTACTTTAGAGTACAGCACAAAAACAAGAACAAGAATATAAAATCTAAAACTACATTAAACTACTGTCAAATGCTCTGTTTTACTGATGAAAAAACTGCATGCTAATGCTAAACCATTCAATTAATACACACTTAATAGCACATTTACCTTAATATAAAAAAGTTATTTCACATAAAGCTCAATTTTCCCAATCCAGTTCCGAGTCTTTGTTTTAACCACAGTGTTTACTAGACTAGTATCCACAAGGCACCATTAAACAAACATTCACTGAGGAAAATCAAATAGTTTCGGAATATATATTCCGAAACTATATTCAAATATTGACAGATGCTATGTTTTACTGACAGGAAAACCACTTGATCATGCTAACAAACACACACACACATGCAATAAATAGCAAAAAAAAATAAATAAATAAACACACACACATACACACACACACACACACACACACACACACACACACACATAACAGCACATTCATCTTGAGATAAAAAGTTCTCTCAATAACAGATATCAGAGACATCCAGAGTGTGTATCACTACACACAAGTGTAGTGTGTTTGTTGTGTGCGTGTGAGAGAAAAAGAGATCGAGAGAGAAAGAGAGAGAGAGAGAAAGACAGTGAAGATAGTGTAGTAGATGACAGTTGTAGATATGACCATGATATTTTTGTCATTCAAAGGATAGAGAGAAAGAAACAGAGAGGGGGAGAGAGAATGGTATATAGAGTAAGAGAGAGAGAGAGTGTGAGAGAAAGAGAGAGAGGACTGAAAGGAGAAGAAACAATACTTGTTTGAGATGTAATGATTTTCAATTATGTTGGCATGGAAACGTTGGCTCGTTGAGCAGGGTGAAAGGGTGTGTGAAAGAGTGTATTTTTCGGCCTACACTTAGTAATATACCATGTGACGGAGAGACCTCTGGACACACTTAGCAATTACACACAAACACACACGCACACAAACACACCTGCTGCCTCATTAACTTCCAATCCGTGCCACGTTTGCGTGTGCCAGTAGAGCAGCAGATAGTTCATAATGATATATAATGATATTATGATTCAAGGCAAGTAGAAATCGGGTTTCACGGAAACAGAATATTTCTGGTAACTTTTGGCTGAATTTTAATGTTTTTTATAATGAAGTTATGATTTATGGAAAGTTGAAAACGTGTTTTGCAGATACAGAACATTTTCATTAAATTCTGTTTTTTTTTCAGTAGAGCAGAAGATTATAAGTTTATAATGGAAATGGAAAGTAGATATTTTGTTTTATAGAAGTAGATATTTTATATATAATTGCTGATCCTAGCAAAAATGTATTTCAAGAAGTGTGTGGGTGTGCATACATTTGAAGATATACATCTAGTATTCCCCTCCTTTGACTGACATTACCTTAAAAAAACAAAAAAAAAAAAAAGGTTTTATAAAACCTTCTACCAGTCTTACACATTAACTGAAAGAACGATTTTCCTAGTCCTCCATGCATTATTCTTTCAGCTGGGTGATGTTTCAGGATTTGACTTCACTATTGCAGAACACTTCGGTTCTTTTTTCCCCTCTTTCTTAGACAAATACTGTATGTTTTGGGTTATTGTCATGTTGCATGGTCCACCTCCACTTTTTTCTCAAGGACCATCTGATAGAATGAAGGATTCACAGTGGATTTTAGCCTTAATCTCAAAAAGCCTTATTCTTAAAAGCATTGAAACCCTGTACAGCAGAGACATTTACTCCAATAACGGCAGTATAAACTCTTTTTTTAATACTGTTAATTTTAGAAGAAACAATTAAAACAGCTGTATCTCAATACTTAATAAAGTGTCTATATTGTGTTAATAGGGCATAATGTGTGCTATTTTTTTATTTGTATTTGTATTAATCACATTTTACCAACTACTCTTAATTATTGTATGTGTTTATTATTAGTATTACCTCCATGTCTTAATATTTCAAGAGATATTAGGATATGAGTTATCATCTGTAATATGTAGTAGGCCTTATAGCTGGAGATACACGTTAATAACCGAATATAATCTCCCATAAGCAGAGCGGTTCCTAAAAAAACGACAGAAGTTTCAGGTTCTATTAGCGGGAAATGTCAACGCTCATCAGCGCTCAAAAGAGGCCTGATGCATATTCTATAAAGCAGATGTATAGTGATATGCATTCACATGCAAATGATCTGCAGCCATATGAACTGCACAGGACATGACAGATAATAAGCAGCATAACAAACTTGTCTATGTCAGCATGCACACACGCACACACACACACACACACACACATACGCCAAAAAGCCACAAACACACATCTCAGACACATGTCAAATCAAAGTCTCCCATGGCTTTAATGTGTATTGCGAACACAACCGCATGCATGCACGCACACACACTCACACACACTCACACAATTGTGCACACACACACACACACACACATTCTTTGAGCGTGCCTTATCACCAAAGAGAAGATAGGCCACTCCAAACAGGCGTTTGCTGATAGTTTATTTATAGAAAGTGAGGAGCGGTGTGATTTCTCTTATCTGCGCACTCGTTTCAGGGAGCATTCATCCTCTCAGCCCTGTTTATACACTAAACTCTCTCAGCCTGTTAACAAGCAACAGCTAATTAACTCTAAAAGAGAGGGAGAGAGAGAAAGAATAAAAGTGGTGGGAGATACATAGTGAGAAAAGAAAAAACAAGATCACAAAATACAGATTTCTATCTAAACCTTTCGCAAAAGTTTGGCACAATAATGGAATTTTGGCATTGTACAATAAATTGTGTTTCTATTTATTATAGGCATCGTACTTGTTTTTAATTGCTGTTACCAAGCAGGAAGAGCAGTAGTCCACCTAATAAAAAGGCCTATGTGCCACCCCATTGATGTCCACCACATATCTTGGAGTACAAACACTCCAGACAGTTTTGGGTGAGAAGAGATTTTTTTTTGAATTATTTCAATGAGATTTCGATTTAATATTTCAGACTGTTTAAAGTCGTTGCAAACTTGTGCGTCATGATTTAAGCGTCCTTAGAGTCACTTGTGCCAACTGATAAGAGAATCATCATTACTTTAAACTATCTGGACACATAAAGTAGTCAGGAAATGTTTAGTGTACACATAAATAAAGTTTAATATTGTGTATAAGCTGTATTTTTACATAGCAATAAAACAAAAATAAAATAAAATAAAATAAAAAAATTATAACAAAACTGTACAAGTTGGTTAGCAGGTGCACTGGAGTCGTATGTTTTTGGTTTGATATTTTAATGCATATTGTCTCTATTGAATTTGTGATTTTTAAGTAAAAAAAAAAACAAGTTTACACATGGTCTGAGTATCTAAATTACATCTGGATCAGGTCAATTTACATAAAAATGAGAATAAAAGTATAAAGAAATCTGGTCAAATAACTTCAAATAAGCACCCAAATCTGATTACTTAAAGCACTTCAGGATGTGATGTTAGATGAATCTGAGCCAGTAGTGTTACAGTAGTGTGAACATACCCAGTTCTTCAAGACCCATTCAACAAACGAAACTCCTCCCACATTAACAAAAACATATGTTATAATTGCAGCATAGCAAGTAGAATACAAGAAAATGGAATATTACATCCCACACATCTATCAGATTTTAGACTGACTAACTGGAGACGCATTTGATGAACAAGTGTAGATGCATCTGGTCAAAATCTGATCTGGATACAATCCATATTCTAAGACCAGGTGTAAACAGGGTCAATTCCATACCTCCTTAAATGGTGCAACAGACGGCAGAGGCTCTGCAGCATTTAAGGTAGAACGGAGAAATTAAGGAATGAAATAAATTAAGAAATGGACAAAAACATGAACAAGAATTACTTGCTGCACCACCTGACCTCTTTCTAAAGATATACAATAAAGCCTTAAAGTTACTGAACTTTACCGCTCCACTACTACAACTTAGCAGTGGCTAAGCTAAATCTGTAAAAGGTGCTTAAAGAGTCATCCCAATTCTTATAGAGTGGATTTCACCCCTTCCCCTTGTAAATCTGTTCCAAAGGTAAGGGTTACACACTTGAAAACAAGGGGTAGGGATCCAATAGAGAAATTAGGACTGGGCCTACCTTTCTACAGCTCACAGATATTTGTATATTAGAGAAAATGTTACTGTTATCTTTCCTATTAATCTCCTCATTTACCTTCACATAAACAGCCACGCAATCCACACAAACCAGAGCCCTACAGCAAAAGTACAGCAAGTTTATATTTACAGCCAATCAGAGCTCAATCAGAGAGGGAGGGAGAATGATGTCTAATTGCAGCACACTGGTGCAAACATAACTACAGTATGCTGGGTGTTGTTTGAGGTACACCGGTGTATATATTTATATACACACACACATACACATTCACACACACACACACACACACACAGCTAGACAGAAAGCTAATTACCCTCTATATGCCCCTCCCTCTCTCGTTTGTGTGTTGTTCGAATCTGTCTAGACATTTCTCTAGCGTAATGCACCTTGACGGCAAATTGAAATCAATTAAAAAGCTCGCGTGGACAGCCCTCCATTCTCCGACAACAAGCTGCCTGCTCTCGATTGCCCGCCGTCTCTCAGAAACAAACAAAAATTAATGACAAAAAAAAAAAAAAAAAAAAAACGAGGCCGGAAATATATAAATAATGGCGGCTGCTGCTGACAAGCTCTCAGCTCTCTCTTTTTCTCTCTCTTTCTCTTTTTCTATCTGTCTCTCTGTCTCTTTTTCTCTCTCTCTCTTGTGGATCCTGCTCAGCAGAGGTCCAGGAAGGAAGAATTGGGCTTGAAGAGCCCCTTCATAAATCAAATAAATTAATAAATAAATAACAAACAAACAAACAAAAAAGCACAAACATGAAAAGAAAGGAAACAATGACGACGAGGGAGGAAAAGAAAAAAAAAGAAAAGGAAGAAGAAATAAAAGCAATCAACTGAAGGGAAATCTTCCACAATGGCCGATTGTCAGGGTCCCCTTTCAGGCGACGAAATGAGTAATTTCTGACGGTGCTATTTGTCTCACACAAACACACACACAAACACACAGACAGACACATACGCACATTCATACACAAACACACTCTCACAAAGGTAAAGGGCCCTGAGACAGGGCTCTAAAGCAGGCCTCTGAAGCTCAGTGTGTACTCTACATAATCAAGGGGCCAAACAGAAGAGCATGGACGTCTGCCGCACAATGCAGGACGCCTGAGAAGGCCTTGGTCCCGTACTGCAGCGGACCCCCTCAATAAAGAGCTCAAACAAGCTAATCGATCCAAATCCAATCCCACTCTCAGACTGGCAGGTTCAATGCAAGAGTGCATATCCTTGGTGTGGAGACAACTAGTACTTCAGTCTACTGTACACACTTTTCCTGCAAACACACAGACACACACACAAACTGGGGTTGAGCTCCCAAACCTTTTGGATTTATACACCAACCGCTGCCTGAGGAAATCCAAAAAGATAATGAAGGACCCGTTCCATCCAAGCCATTCCCTGTTCTCACAGCTGCCGAGTGGAAGGAGGCTCAGAAGCTTGAAGACCAGAACCAGCCGGTTCCGAGACAGCTTCTTCCCCCAAGCAACCAGGCTGTGGAATAGCCAGTAGAACAGTGTTCTGCCCAACCCACCCCACTGACACCCATACAAACTCTGCACCCTGCACTTTACTTTACACTGCATCTATCAGACTTTTCCATATTATACAGCATTCTGCCCCCTGCACTCCCCACTCAACTCATTCCTTACCTGCACTTACTCATAGCTATACTGTGACATACTGACTACTTCCACACTATCCATATCTACATCTGTGCATATCTGTTCTGTGCAATATTTGTCTATAGTGTAAGTTATCATGTTTATTGTAATTAAGTGTATTGTAAATAGTGTTTATACTGTAAGTTATCTGTATGTCCTATTTTTATATATTTTATATTATTTTATTACTCTCTTGTAAATATTATTCTTTGCGCATTGGTGGGAATCTGCACCCAAGTTTTTCACTCACATGTACACCTGTACTCTGTGACGTGACAATAAAAAAAAAATCTTGAACAAACACACACTTCACTGTGTGTATATCTATGTGAAACCCAGATGGAGCTTGGAGCTCTCATGCTGTACACTATATCAAGAGACAGTTTTAGGATCTTTTCCTGAAGCTCTGCTGTAGCTTGCTGAAGGTAAAAGTAGATAACTCTGTGTGTGTGTGTGTGTGTGTGTGTGTGTGTGTGTGTGTGTGTGTGTGTGTGTGTGTGTGTGTGTGTGTGTGTGTGTGTGTGTGTGTGTCAAACGTGCTTCATTAACCATAGCAGAGACATAACTATAACAACATAAGGACATGAACTCAATAATAAAACAACGTGATTGACCAAAAACGTCAACGTTTAATTTAATCTATTAAAGATGCTGTATTTCGGTCAATATATGTGCATATTCTTAAGGAAAAAGGCATTACTTTTCACCACAATGGAGTTGCATTATTTTGATATTAAATTGTCATTTAATATAAAAAAAAGATTAAATGTTTAAATGTTTATCGCAATTATGTCTAAAATAATATATAGTACACACAAAAATAGTTTTTGCGACAGGCCTACTGTAGTTCCATTTCCTTTCATTCTATATAAATGAAAGTTTAAAGTGTATATGTATAGAATAAACAAAAACAAACAAACAGATAAAAATCTGTTTTTATAAAATCTATAAAATAATATTAAATATAAAAATAATATTAAAAATAACTATAAAAATAAAATCTATAAAATTCCACTTGTTTCACATTTTCTAAACTAGTCCTTAGTTTTTGGGTATAAAACAAATATTTAATAAAATAATACTTTTAGAAAAGTAAAATACAGGGATGCATTGAAATGATTGCGCAGATTCACCAAACCTGTGTTAATTTTGCCACTTTTTAAAATTAAATATATCCTAACATTAAACTGTGGAATATGACTTAATATAAGTTAATCACTGTTCTATATAAACTTATTGGTCTTGGAGTTGTGAAAATGCTTTTTTTTTTTTTTTTCAGCTTTTTATTTCTGGTTGCCAAATATTTACTGCATTCTTAGTAAAAAGCTAAAACAATAATTGCTAAAGACAAAATATGAAAAAGCAGAACAAAAAAAGCAACAATATATTAAACAATGTTACTCCTAACCATGGCATCTAAAGTGTTTAACTGTACTGGAAGCAACATAATTTACTTACTTAAGTACTTAATTATTTATGTATTTATTTATTTTATTTTTTACTTATTCAAATATTTGAAATGTAACCTGGCTATGGTTATCCAGAAACAGTCTGCAGACTTTTTTTTTCTAAAAATTTCAAATGTAAATGCTGATCAAACGAAATCTTATTCGTCTGTGTGATATTTACATTTCTGCCAGAAGAAAAGTAGGCACTTTGTGATGCAGAGCTTTTTGAGGTCAGTCACAGAGAAAGGAAACACAGTGAGTTATGTGTGTTTGCTCAGCAGCCAGAACTGAGTCACAGTGGGAAGAGGAAAATATGGGTTAAAATGTGAACTGTGTACCATCCTTCACAGCCGGCAAATAGCTTTTCAACCTTCCGGTTCACAAGCCTACGCTTCAATACATATTCAGACGGATAAAAATAGCTTTAATGAGAGAAAGCGGAGTGATATCGCAGGATTCCGGGACAGATAGGTCTAAATACAGGACGGTTTCCAATGTCAAGTGTAAACACGGCCTGAGTGACTCTTCTCAAACACCTCTGAACAGCATTTGAATGTCTTCTTTTCTGGCCATTACATTCATATCATATCATAAATATACTCAGCATTCAAAAAGGAGTTGCACCTAGAAGGAAGAGGCTATTTGGAGATGTTGAAGTTGAAGGTCACCAGTACAGTAAATGATATAAACATTTGGACTGATATAAGTTTTTTTTTTTTTTGAGCCACACATACCATATTTTTGTGCATACCATATATAAGGCTCACTGGATTATAAGGCGCAATATGCAACACTAGTAAGGAACAGGGGTGTTGCCATGTTTTCCATCTAATTCAGCAGATCTTGCCGCTGGGTGATGGTAGTGGGGTAACTAAAGTAAAGCTAAGTTTATAAAAAAAAAAAAAAAAGTAATTCTTTAAATATAAATAAAAAACTAATATAAATATAAATAAAGAAATAAAACAAAAATTTAAATGAGCACTGGATGTTAATCTACACAGATTTCCCTCCTGAAAACGGTTAATTTGGGCGAGTAAAGCGCTTCTATTTATGTACAGTAAGCTTAGACTTCCAGATTTCTACTAAGGCTGGGTGCAGCAGCCTTAGTATTAGCGGCTAACCGCTAGCGGTGTACCAGTAAGCCAGGGCGATATAAGCTAGCGTCTCGTCTCACGTAGCTTGCTTTAACACGGTAAACTCGGTAAAATCGCAGACTACAGTCCGATAAACTCGCCTCTGAACAACAAAAGTGCTAGAGCTTAGCATGATTAGCGGCTAATGCTAATACTAATACTGCACCAGCTTCGGTACTGTATAACGCTGCATTTCAGCGTTTCAGAGTGGCTTTACTGCTCCTTACAACCTGACTGGAAAACTCATACATTCTAGATGCCAGATCAACTTTTTTCGTCTTTATTATACGTAATATTTTCTGTAACAACATCTGAAAATCCAATAACAGCTTCTAGAAAAATCCAACTACAATTAATTGACCAGGATGGGGGGCTAGAAGTGACCTAGAAGCTACTTATATATTTGGCTTTGGCCAATACGAGTAAGTCCTACTGCACCAGCTGATAAATCTAACATCATAAGACTTTTCCCAGCAAGCGTGAAGAGACCCTCTTCAAAAATGCAGCCGATTACAGGGTTAAATGTCAATAGTCCCGGCCTCTACAGGCTGGAAAACGCTGCCCTGCCGATAGTTGGAAACACCCGCTATGTAGGAGGCAAGGTTTCAGACCTTGCAGGATTCAGATTCCACCTAAAAACAGCATGAAGTGTGAGAGTACAGCATCTGCATTCTACAAAATGGGAGTCTATACATTGGCGCTAGAGGCTAGCATTCATAATTCAGTAAGTGTGGAGGAGCTAGTTTGGTTGCGGGCCAGAATATAAGTTTCTGCTGTGCGCTATAGCATCCGTTCCGGGCGCATACTGGAGCGGCGCGGAAATGCGAGAGCATCTCCTGCCTCCATCCCTGGAGAGAGGAGCCGGCTTCTTATGCAGACACTGCACGGGCTATATGTGTCTGAGTTCTGAGGATGTAGCCTCAACACACACATACACACACATACACACACACATACATACACTCACACACATACACTCATACACAATCAGAGCACAGCAAGGCAAGCTATGGGTATAAGAAAGATGTGGCTGGAAGAAAGTGCATATGCATGTCTGAATGTCTGATTTATCCTCAATACACAGAGCTTTAAAAAATACTGATACACAATGCATGCGTGATTCTGGCTCAATCTCAAATACTCGTATATCAAACTATAAATGTAGCCTAATATGATCTTTAAGCCGTGTTTAGGTCGGTTTAGGCCATGTTAGACTGTGTTTAGATTAGTTTAGGCTGCGTTTAAGTTGATATAAGCTGTGTTTAGGCCGTGTTATGGTTAGTTTAGGCTGTGTTTATGCTGCATTAAGCTGTGTTTAGGCCATGTTAAGGCTGTATTTAGGCAGTGTTTAGGTTAGTTTAGGCTGTGTTTAGGTTGATTTAACCTGTGTTAAGGCTGTGTTTAGGCAGTGTTTAAATTAATTTAAGATGTAAAGGCCGTGTTTAGGCCATGTTTAGGTTAGATAAGCATGTGTTTAGGTTGATTTAAACTGTGTTAAGGCTGTGTTTAGACTGCATTTAAGTTACTTTTAGCTGTGTTAAGATCACGTTTAGGCCATGTTTAGGTTGATTTAAGATGTGTTAAGGTCATGTTTAGGTTATATTTCGGTTAGTTTAGGTGCTTAGGCCATGTTTAGGCCGTGTTTAGGTTAGTTAAGCATATGTTTAGGTTGCTTTAAACTGTGTTGAGGCCATATTTAGGCTGCATTAAAGTTGCTTTTAGCTGTGTTAGGACTGTGTTTCGGTCATGTTAAGGTTAGTTTATGCTGTGCTTAGGTTGATTGTATCTGGGTTAAGGCAGTGTTTAGGCCATATTTAGGCTGTGTTTAAGCTGACATAAGCTGTGTTAAGGCCATGTTTAGGCCCTGTTTAGGTTAGTTAAGCCTGTGTTTAGGTTGATTTTAGCTGGGTTAAGGCAGGGTTTAGGCCATATTTAGGCAGTGTTTAATTTAGACTGTGTTTAAGCTGATATAAGCTGTGTTAAGGCCATTTTAGGCCATGTTCAGGTTGGTTTAGGCTGTGTTAAGTTGATTTAAGCTGTGTTAAGACAGTGTTTAGGTCATGTTTAGGCCTTGTTTAGGTTAGTTTAGGCTGTTTTAGGTAAATTTAGGCCATGTTTAGGCTGTCTCATCACATCCTGTTTATCTTCTTACTAGTAGAATGTGAGGAAACAGTACATGTGAATAAGATTCCTAGCTAAAACCCCTTTAGGTAAAACGGATCCTTAAATCTGATTTTTTTTTCTCTTTTTTTTTTCATGAAAACGTGTGTGTGTGTGTACCGAGCATGTCTCAAACGCATACACACTGACTGATGCTCTTCCTGTATAGGCAGGGCTCTGGGCACCCACACAGTGGAGCACTGGGATGCAGATGTATGGTTATATAAGTTGTTATATAAGGCGCCGCTGTCCTCCCCGATATCCAGGCCCTTTTTTCTCACTCAGAGCCGGGAAAGGTTACGCGGGGTTGTGCTCCGCTTCGACGGGCGCTGCAGTCACCCCACTGCTACAGAGGAAGATGAAAGACAGGAACAAGAGAGAGCTCTGTAGCAAATAGAGAGGGGGATGGAGGAGGGAGATAGACAGAGCTGCTAGGCTAAAAGGCTAAGAGGTGGAGACCCCTGTGGAGAGACTAAGTTGGAGAAGGAGGTCAAGTAGCAGAAGTCTGATCCAGGTCATGGTGTTTTATTGGAAAATATAATAACTATGGAGAAATATAGCTATATTCATGTCCCAGGAGTTATGTTATACTGAAGCTTGAATTCTCTACTGAATTTTAAAGGTGTGTCTATTTTAGAAATAAAAAATATATCAGATACTACACATGTAAACTGAGAAGTTTTCTAATGTGGTGTTTAGGCTGTGTTAAGGTCGTGTGTAGGTTAATTTAGGCTGTGTTCAGGTTTGTTTAGGCTTGGTCCAGGATGATTTAAGCGGTGCTCAGGCAGAGTTTAAACCATGCTTAGGTTGATTAAGGCTGGTTTAGGCCCTGTTTAGATTAAGTTAGGCTGTGTTTAGGCTGATTTAGGCCGTGTTTAGGTTGGTTTAGGGCCTGTTTAGGACGCATTTAGGCCACATGTAGGTTTTTAGGCTGTGTTAGGTTAGGTTAGACCATTTGTGTTTATGTTGGTCTAGGCCATGTTTAATCCATGTTTATGTTGGTTTAAGCCGTGTGTAGGTCGTGTTTAGTCTGTGTTTAGGCTGGTTTAGGCCGTGTTTAGCCTGTGGTAATGCAGTGTTCTGGTTGATCTAGACTGTGTTTAGGCCAAGTTTAGGTAATTTCAGGCTGTGTTCAGGCTGTGTTTAGGCTGTGTTTAAGATGTATTTAGGCAGTGTGTAGGTTTTAAGGCTGTGTTTAGGTTAGGTTAGGCCATGTTTAGTCTATGTTTAGGTTGGTTTGGGCTGAGTTTGGTTGATCTAGACCGTGTTTAGGCTATGTTTAGGTTAGTTTAAGCTGGGTTAAGGCCATGCTTAGGTTGGTTTAGGCCATGTTTAGGCTGTGTTTAACATGTATTTAGGCAGTGTGTAGGTTTTAATGCTGTGTTTACGTTGATTTAGGCTGCGTGTAGGTTAGGTTAGGCCAAGTATAGGCTGTGTTTCGGTTGGTTTAGGTTGCATTTAGGTTAGTTTAGTTTATGTTGGTTTAGGTATTTAGGTACTGGTTTAGTACTGCAATTTGATGATCAACTCAACACTCAATCAAAACGTTCAGTTCTTATTAACAAGATATCACCTCTCAACCTCCCTCTGAGCTAAACTTCTCAACCAAACTTCTTCTTTAACAGACAGAGTGTGTTGACAGACAGACAGAGTGCTGTACAGGAGGAATCTTCACATTCTGCTAGCATACCACAGAGTGAGAAGAAAAGCTAGAGGAGTACAGGCAGTATTTGAATACTGAAATGGCTGGAGTGGAGGAGAGATAGCCAGTGTGAAAAAAAAGAGGAGGAAAAGTCAGCGCTCCCTGCCTTCTCTCTCTCTCTCTCTCTCTCTCTCTCTCTCAGGCCTTTAGCTGTGCTTTGATCTATCTATAATTAGGCCTTACAGTCTATGATGTGCTCAAAAATCAAATCGGAGTAATACAGCACAGCGTAGCCGAGTGAAAAAAGAGGGAGGAAAAGAGAGAGAGAGAGAGAGAGATAGAGAGAGGCAGGCAGAGAGAGGAGAAATTAATCGGCCGGCGTTTGATGTGCTTGATCAGAAACATGTTTATTAACTGCAAAACGCGGGCAGTAATTAACCCGCAGACAGCTTGTTTTCGGAGGCACCGTTCATGTGTCAAACGGTCCATCCCGACTAAAGCCGCCGCACTCCTCCACCTCTCCCTCTCCTCCCCTCACTCTTCCTCTCCTCTTTTACCCTCTCCATTCCCCTCAGACCACTTTTCTCATCAATTAGCTAGCGTGAGTTTTTTTTTTCCCTTTCTGCTCGTTTCTCTAAACCATTATAAATCTTTAGGCCGTGTTAAGGTTTTATTTAAACTGTCTTCAGGTCATGTTTAGGAAACCTTTAGGCTGTGTTTACGCAGCACTTAGGTTGTGTTTTTTAGGGCACCTTTATGCCGGGCAGGTATGGACACATGTTTAGGCCATGTTTAGGCAGACTTAAGGCTGTGTTTAGGTAGTCTATAGGTCAGGTCTTTTAGGCCAGGCTGGTACGGGCACATCTTTAGGCTGTGTTTAGGCTGAGTTTAGGCAGTCTTTAGGCCATGTTTAGTCAGTGTTAGACCACTTTTAGGCCAGCAAGCTACAGACGCATATTTAGGCCATGCTTAGGCAGCATTTAGGGTGCCTTTAGGCCATGTTTAAGCAGTCTTTAGGCTGTGTTTAGATAGTCTTAAGGTCATGTTTAGGCTGCCTTTAGGCAGTGTTTAGAAAGTATTTAGGCTGTGTTGATGCCATCCTTAGATTGTGTGTAGGCAGTGTTAGGCTACCTTTAGGCCAGGCTGGTATGGACGCATCTTTAGGCTGTGTTTAGGCAGCATTTTGGTCATCTTTATGCTGTGTTTAGGCAGCATTTTGGTCATCTTTATGCTGTGTTTAGGCTGTGTATATTACATAGTTAAAATATTTTATTATAATCGTCTATTTTTATTTTTTAGCATTTTGCCCTATTGCCAAAAATACTGTTATAGCAAAAATACTATACATAATATATTGTGATTATATTTAAGGACCACATCGGCCACCCCAATTAGGCCCATCGCAACAATTATTTTAACATAACAGCAATGTGGTTTATGAAGTATGCTGTATTAGCTTAATTTATTTATGATATCATAAATAAAAGTGACATTTCAGTGCATCATTATGCTGCTACTATATTATTTTATCAGTAATATAAAATGATCTTAAAATGGTTAAATTTTTTTATCAAAGTTAGTTCTGGGACAATATATCATGCATATATCATTAATGTAACAGGCCTAGCTGAGAACAAATCATCAGCTACACAGCCAAGGTAGAAGACCAAGTGTGTGTGTGTGTGTGTGTGTGTGTGTGTGTGTGTGTGTGTGTGTGTGTGTTCAGAGGGCGAGAGATTGAGCTTTCAGGCTCAGTTGACTTCAGCACTCTTTCAAAGGTCAAAGGTCAGTGGTGTTGTCCTGAGAGGTTGAGGTTTTGGAATGGAGGATGAGGCCATGATGTCAGAGGTGACACCAACAAACACACACACACACACAGACACACACAGACACACACAGACACACATATATATTACACCACAGGCTGAGAATTTTCACAAGGGATAAGAATCTCATGCCACAAGAAGGAACTAGAATAGTACAAACACACACACAAACACACACACACACACACACACAAACACACACACAAACACACACATGCTAAAAGGAAACAAATGATATAAAATGATAAATTTACAGTGAAATGCCAAAAGTTATGGAACACAGCACTGACCTATGGAATATGCATGTGGAGCAAATGTCCATGCAATTTCGACCAGAGTCGCTTGTCTGCTTGAACTGACAAATCTAGCCAGAATCCACTAGTTATGATTATTTCCACCAACTGCGCTGTCCACTGAGGGTGGTAATGACTTCTAAGATGTATTCCTGGTAGTTGAGAAGATTAAGGTAGATTGTTAATCGCCCAACACCCTGACCACACTAAGTGCTCTTGATCTTGTTGCTGAATGCAATCAAATTCTTACAGCAATGCTATATCTTCACTAGACAGCAGATAGTAGATATTGTGGCCAAAGCAGGATGAACTAGTTTAATTTCCTTGGTTTTGAAGGAAGCGCCAAATAAAAAGGAGTCGTTAAAATTTCTGATACCAGTACTGATACAATACAGTACTTTTATTTTTTATATACTTTTTTTAAAATTGTTCCCAAAAAAATACAAAAAAAAAAAAAATCTTATACATGAGTAATCTTATTCTCATACTGTCACCAAGAGAGACATCTTTTTGGGTCTTGTTTGTGGCACTTTATTAAGAAGAAAAAAATCACTGCTTGTGCTTAAACTACAAATATGTTTCATGCAAAGTATTAAAAAAGTGGCTGTACCTTTTTTCAGTACTTTTTTTTTCTACCTTTTTAAACTTGGTAGTACCGAGAAATACCCAGCTCTAAGCAGGAGTTCCAATATTTTTGAGTACATAGTAATGAAATACTGAATAAATCTAGTATTTTCTGATACTGATTCTGATTTTTGCGGTTTGAGGCATTAAAAGAAAGTGTGTGTTGCATTAACTGAAGCTTTTTTTGAAGCAAAAGCATCCCCATGCAAAGTGTGGGGTAACACTTTATAATAACTTTTGTTAATATACCATTAACTAATGATTAATAACTGTTATTTTTCACATATAAAAAAATTAAAAATGTTGCAAATATATTTGAAAATACTAATAAACACACTGGCAACATGAACCGCAATTGCAATTAATAAACATTTGTCAAATTTGTATAAAATTCGTATTAACTAGTGATTTATTAATGTTGAAATTCTGATGAGCTAATGATTTGTTAACATTTCTAAATATGAATATCCATGCTGATAAATAAGTGTTATGTGTAAACATTTGTTAATATTTATATTCTGATGAACTAATGCTTTGTTCACATCTACTGATCAATAGTTAAAAATATATTAATGAAAGTTATAAGAGAAACCTTTTACAAAGGCCACAGAATTAGCTTGTTAGAGCTAATTGTGAGTGTGTTCACATTTATCACTATTATTCAATTAGATTTAAACTTTATAATTGCCTGTTAATGTCTAAGGGAAGGTTAGAAACTGATCTCTTTCAAATAATATAAAATATGTATTTTTTTGGTACATAAACCCACAGAAACCTTGTATACGGATCTCACGGAGAATACAAAACACTAGAAAAAGCAAGAAAGATGTAGGATAGGATGCGGGCCCTTCAAGCTCACGTCTGAGTGGTCTCTGGAGAGCGCCGTCCGCAGTCTGGCCAGTGAGAGCCAGTCCCTGCCACCACACGCCTTGAATATTAACACTCATATTCAAATGACTAAACAAAGGCCCTCCCGGCATGTGTAAGACACACCCGACACACACCCCTGGAGTTATCAGAGGGAGGCAAGCCCACCGCCGCCTGCTAACCGCTAACACACATCCCCCACTTCAAAAAGCAGACAGGAGGGACGGCTTAGCAGATCTGGGTTCAGAGACAAAGTGTGGTTGTGTGTGTGTGTGCATAAGTCTGTTATTGTTGTGAATATAGAGAAAGTGAAGGTGTGTGTGTACATGTGTGTGTGTTAAAGAGATCAAATACAGCTGTCTTAGCTGTTAGCACACCTAGCCTAGCAGCTACAGCTCCAGCTGCAGCTTAGCTTAGCTCATGGACCTTCATAAAGTCCATATGACCCATCATAGACCACACACACACACACACACACACACACTTAAACCAACTTTAAGGTATTCTATTATCGTTATAAAGACTAACAGTAAAAAAATAAACATTTATGTACAATGAATTTTGGGTACCCCTGTAATTATGATAAATATGATAAATTACTGTAGATATACTATGTTCAAAAGTATGTGGATATTCCATCCAAAGTATTGAACTGAGTGATAAGCTGGTCTCTAAAAGATGAAAAAGTTAAATATATAACATCATATTTAACGTGTTTAGCAAGATAAGACTATTATTTCATAGTCATTATGAGTCATCAGAAGAAATCTTTCTTATCACAAAATTAAGAATTAGAGTCATAAGACTGTAATCTGTAGATACAACTGTAGACTTTCACAAACAGAATTCTAATGACGATAACACCTTTCAAACTGTTAAGCTTGGGGGCGGATGTATCATATCGTTTTTGAGCTTCGAGTGTTGCATTCAAATGCATACCAAAAAATTCTGAAAGCAACTGTTGGTCAATTCAGAAGGATAATAATACTTAAACCTACATCAACCTTCTCAGTGGACTACCTCAAGAGGTGCAAAGTGCCATGGAAGTACCATAGAGGTCCTTATATACCTCTGATTTAAACTAATCTTCCAAAAGCAAGGCAAGTCCCCAAAATGTTCCTCAGAACATCTCAAATGTTTCCAAACAAAATTATATTTTATTTATTTGTAATTTAAATTTTACCTATCCACTAGCAAAAGAAAAAATATCTTCCACACTGCTGAGGCCAGGTGTGTGTTTGTAGGCATGTGTATCCATATTATTATGTTTTTTTTTCTTTCACAATCATCAACTCCATTAAAGTAACTGATGCCTACAAAGCAGAAGAAGGCTATAAGGATATGGCAAAGTGTTTTCCGCTTAACATTTTCTCTATTAGGAAATAACTGGAATAGTAAAGGTCTGAAATTTTAAAAACGGTAGTAAAAAATGGAAACATCTGCATTAATATGACTTTAATACATATCAGGAGTCATCAAAAGAAACCTTCCTATTCCACAAAATATCAAATTAGTGTCAGACTTAATAGAATGTCATGAAAAAAACACCTTTCCAACTGTTAAGCTTGGGGGTGAATGCATCATTTTTAAGCTTGTTTTGCAGCCAGTGACCTAAGAAACAGTTTGTTGGTAGTCAGAAAAGACTGGATTCAATTTAAATTCAACAGCAAATTCTGGAGAAAATCCTCACAGCATCCTAAAAAAAACAAGTTGGTCTTAATAGAAGGATAATAATTATAAGCAAACATGCCATGGAGGCCATTACATACCCTTGTTCTAAACTAATCTTCAAAGAGCAAGGCGGTCCCC
The DNA here is from genome assembly GCF_023375975.1 of Astyanax mexicanus. Taxonomy (NCBI): domain Eukaryota; kingdom Metazoa; phylum Chordata; class Actinopteri; order Characiformes; family Acestrorhamphidae; genus Astyanax; species Astyanax mexicanus. Next base: position 26,162,989 of record NC_064429.1, on the reverse strand, counting down.
AGACTGTCAGAACACATCATATATTTCCAAACAAAACTAGATTTTATTTTTTCGCACTTTATTCAAATTTCTCTACTATTTTCTAATCCACTAGCCAAAAGCTAGCTTCCCCACCACTGAGGCCAAGAGTGTGTTTGTAGGCATGTGTGTCCACATTTTTTTTTTGCGAAAACACAAGAAAAACACTCACCAATGCCATTAAAGTAACTGACACCAATGAAGCAAAAGAAGGCTTTAAGAAGATGGGAAAAAAAATCCACTAGCAATTTCCTCATCTCCTCTTTTAAAAAATAACAGAAATGGTGGCAGTCTGAAATACAAAAATCTGAACAGGGCTCCTGCCCGAATTGCTGAATTTTCAAAGCGATGGTTATAAAATCATACATCTGCATAAATGTGACTTTCATACATATCAGGATTCATCAGAAAAAGAAAAAAAAAATCCTCTCCACAAAATAGATAACAGAGGCATAAGACTGAAATCTGTAGAAAGAACAGACTTAATAGAATGTCATGGACAGAACAACTTTCCAGCTGTTAAGCTTGGGGGTGAATGCATCATTTATGAGCTGGTTTTGCAGCCAGTGACCTAAGAAACAGTTTGTTGGTAGTCAGAAAAAAATGGATTCAATTTAAATTCAACAGCAAATTATGGACAAAATCGTCACAGAAACTTAAAAAAAAAAAAAAAGTTTTCCTTAACAGAAAGATAATGATTATAAGCAAACGTGCCATGGAGGCCCTTACATACCCCTGATCTAAACTAATCTTCAAGAATGTCAGAACATATCAATTGTTTCCCAACAAAACTAGATTTTACTTATTTGTACTTTATTCAAATTTCTCTCTCACTTTCTCACCCACTAGCAAACAGCTATCTTCCCCACGGCTGAGGCTAAGTGTGTGTTTGTAGACACGTTCTTCCATATTATTATGGCTCTTTTCTTGTGAAAAACACAAGATAAACACTCACCAACTCCACGAAAGACAGGCCGCCATAGCTGTGAGCGACAACAAAGACTTTCTTGGCTTGCGATTTGAAAATGAAGTGGTCCCACACGTGGAGAGTGTGGTCCTCCGGTGTGCTATTTTCCTGCAGAGAAAGAGACATAAACACACACACACACAAAAAGAACTGTGAGAGAACTGAGATAACACACACACTCATACACATACACACACACTCTAAGAGACACACACACAGTTTGCTCCAACACGTTGCAGCACATCCTCCCCAGATCAATGAGTCTTGCATATTGCAAATGCCCCAAATGTAAAAACCGATAGCTCCCGTGACGTCAGGTTTAAATCTTAATTTGTACCCGGCTAAGCGATCGATGTGGCCTTGATACAAGCGGTAAGCACATAATCGGCCAACACGGGGGGAAGGTCACAACACCGGAGCGCAGACAGAACACTCGTAATTAACACGGGCCTGAGGTGATGAGAGAGAGAGAGAGACAGAGAGACAGAGAGAGAGAGAAAGGGCATTCATTCAGTAGAGCTTCTGCCATCGATCCGTGGGTTTGTTTGGAGAAGCTGTAGATTGGTGTGAGGTGTGTGTGTGGGCCAGCATTTGAAAATTGGTGTAAAAGTATCGAGAAGTGAGTTTAATGAAATACTGCATTGAATAATCCTGCAGGCTGATGAGGAGTGTGATGCTTACAGAGCGCAGAGCTGAACTATGTTTTTATCAGATACTGCAGATTTTATACAAACAATCTCCACTACTCTACTACTTATAATATACAATCACATATAAGCAAGTAACAAGTTATGAAATACTGATATGCAATTACACTACTGCCATAAATGTAACATAATGTGGACTTCTTATATGTAATTTATATGTAATTACACGATTGTAGCAAGATGTAGGACTCCGATACAAGAATGAACACATGTAACAAGTTTTTGAATTGTAGAAAAATGTAAGAAGCTTTGGAATTAATTTGTGTAAGAAATTACACAAATTTAACAAGTTTGGAATTCCGGTAAGTAATTACACAAATATAACAAGTTTGGAATTCTGGCAAGTAATTGCACAAATGTAACAGGTTTGGAACTCTGGTATGTAATTACACAAATTTAACAAGTTTGGAATTCCGGTAAGTAATTGCACAAATGTAACAAGTTAGGAACTCTGGTATGTACTTATACAAATGTAACAAGTTTGGAATTCTGTAAGTAATCGCACAAATGTAACAAGTTTGGAATTCTGTAAGTAATCGCACAAATGTAACAAGTTTGGAATTCGGTAAGTAATCGCACAAATGTAACAAGTTATGAATTCTGGTAAGTAATCGCACAAATGTAACAAGTTTGGAATTCTGTAAGTAATTGCACAAGCAATCATGTAATTGCATGATTACAAGATGTTGGATTCCGAAGTTCCGAAGTTGTGAATTAAAAGTAACACAATGTCAAATTCAACTTTAAAATGACATGAATGCAAGTGGAATTCTGAAATGCAAGTTCACCAATCTACAACTGTGGAATTCTGATATCGTTGCTGATTTTTGTAAATTTTTAGTTTACTACATAATTTAAAATAAAAAACTCTTCTTTACTGTGCCAAAATTTCTTGATGAACGGACCAATAGGAATACTTTAAAATTACCTTTAATAAACTCTTTTTACATCGACTTCCATTGAAAGTTATGCAGGTTTTTTCTCTCTCCTGTAAAGTTGGTGTTTTGGAGATACTTGTTTTTCATTGGACAGTGTTGATATCTAAATGCACAAATGTAATAAGCTGTGAATTCCGATAGGTAGTAAGTTCTGAAATATGGATAATTGAGGAGTTCCAATATTTAAGTAATAGAAGTAATAGAATTCTGATATGCAGTTACAGAAATGTAAGATGCTGTGGTGTTTCGATGAGCAGTTACACAAATGTAACAAGTTCTGAAACTTCTGAAAATACGCAATTTCAACAAGTTGTAGAATTCTGATAAAGCGTCAGAATCAAGTCAAAATTCTCGTATTGTGACAGTAGTGTGTTTAGGACCCTCCCACCCCAAGGTGACCCCTGTCTCTGTTGTTGATGACCTGGCCTGGTGTCTATCAACTCAGCCTCTCTTGCATCAGCGCTTATGCAGAGATTGAGCTTCTGGAACAGCTTAATAACTGAATTAGAAGTGAAGCTGCTGACATACAGCCAGAGATTTCCTGCCACTCCTCACCACAGCACACACACACACACACACACACACACTCCTGTAAATATGAAGCATTACAAACAGCAGAGGGGTGTGGCAGCTAACGAGTGATGCAACTGAGAGAAAGCAGACTCCGCCTCAGACACTTCAGAGCATCCTAGTGACATATCCAGTGACATCAAAGACCTCTGAATAACTCCCTCAGTTATTCAAACACACACACACACACACACACACACAAACACTTTCTTTCTCTTTATATACAATATATAGACAAAAGTATTGGGACACCTGCTCATTCATTGTTTCTTCCCAAAATCAAAGGTATTTAATATAATACCCTAATTCTTTCTTTCTGTGTCCTCTCTCTCTTTCTCTCTTAAAACTCTTTCTTTTTCTAAATTTTACAAAGTTCTGCTTCCATTTTTTCCTTTTTCCTTCTCATCACTCTCTTTCTACCTTCCAACAATTGTGACCATTCTCACCATCTGTACTTTCTTTTACTCTATTCTCTCCATTTTCCTTTCGGTTTTCAACTTTTGCAGCAAATTCTCTCTCTCTCTCTCTCTCTCTCTCTCTCTCTCCCTCTCTTTTATTAGTCAATATTTCTCACTTCTTTTTGAGCCCATTTCTATCTCGTTCTCTCTGTATCTCTCTTTATCTCTCTTTGACTACCTCTCTCTCTTTCGTTCTCTCTTTATACCTATCTCTCTCCTCTGCCTCTCTCTCTTTCTTCTTCTTTCTCTCTGCATCCATCTATACCTCTCTGCATCCCTCTCTAACTTCTTTTTGAGCCCACCACTGTGTCCCTCTCTCATTCTCTCTGTAGCTCTCTCTTTATCTCTACCTCTCGTATTCTTTCTGTGTACCTTTCAGTTTTCTCTTTACCTCTCTTTCCTTCTCACTTTACACCTCTCTCTCTTCTGTCTCTTTCTTCTTCTCTCTTTACACTTGCACTTCACATAGTTCACTTCTTTCTCTTCTTCTCTCTCTCTCTCTCTCTCTCTCTCTATTCCATCTTGTTTCTCTGAGTGTGTGGCTCTCATCAGCAGGCCCCACAAGAGGTCTGTAGATATGAGGGGACTGACCACTCTGCTAGCATGTGACTATAGTGTGTGTGTGTGTGTTTATGTGTGTTTATGTGTGTGAAATGAATAAGACCGCTCCTCTGCGACACACTGGCAACACCAGGTAACATCCCCCTACCTTATCACCCAAACACAGAGTCCAACACCTGGCCCAAACACACACACACACACACACACACACACACACTATCCTGCATGTGATTGACTAGCTGCTCTGATAGAGGCCACACTTATCACTACAGCATTTGCATATTGTGTAATTATTTCCTGGGGTTAATTAGCTCCGCTAAACAGGCTGCCCTCCGAGACCACCTCCCAGTGACAGATTCACCTGTCTGTCTGTCTGCCTGCCTCTCTCTCTCTCACTCTGAGTCTCTTTCTCTCTCCTTGCTGCACTCTCTGTACATTCAATCTCTACCGTTTTCTCTTTTTATCGCTTTCTCTTTCCTTTGCTCTCTCCCAGGTCTGCTACAACTTCAAAAGCTCTCTCTCTCTCTCTCTCTCTCTCTTTATCCTACTCTTTTCTCATCAGTGCCCACCCTTGTCTTTTTATTACGTTATATTTTTTATACTACTTCCTTACTCCCTTTTTTCTCTTTCCAGCTTTTGTGGCTCTCTTTTTCTCTTCATAATTTGTTTCATTATTCATTTTTTCTAATTTCTTTCTTTGCCCATCTCTTGTCTCTACTACTGTAAACAGATCACCACTGGTTACATTGTTATTGTTGCTAATAACTGTATTATTACACATTAAGGACATGCAGTAACAGTGTAACGACTGAAGCATTAGTACTAGGTATGTATATACAGTAAGGTTATATAGATCATGTTTACTAGTATGTACCATGTATAAAAAACATCTATAGACCAACTCTTTTCGTTCTATCTTACTACTCTCTCACCTCATTTTTCAGTGCCTACCTTTCTTTTAATTCTACCTCTCTCCCAACCTTATCGATGGTGCTATATTCTCATTCCATTCTCTCTTTTTCCCTCTCTTTACTTTTCCTCTACCCCCTGCTCTTCTTTTCCTCTCTTTTCAACTTTTGCAACACTCTTCCTGCATACTCTCCCTTTTTTATATGTTTCTTATAATTAATTCTTTCTTTATCATTTATATGAAGAAACATTGCCAGTGCTTACATTGTCATTGTCGATAATAACTGTATAATTACACATAAACAACAATGTGATAACAGTGTAACTAATGATGCAATAGTACAGTTTATGTATATATGTGCGTATAAAGATTGTGCACTATGTACTATTTATTAAAAAAACTGCTGTTGTAATAACTGCTACTTACAAACTTGAGTAAATGCATGACAGCTCAACTTGCACTCAACGCTCTTATTAAATACTCTTCCTTTTTTCTATCTCCTCTCTTTGTTCTATCCCTTCTCTCTCCCTTAATACCTTTCTGTCTCTCTTTCTTTTTCTTATTTGAAGACCTGTTTATTGTTCCACTACATTGTAGAATCATAGTATAAACAGAGTTAACAGGACACAATCAGAACATAATTGCTGAGAAATTATTGTTCAATAGAAGTAATACAGTATATATGCTTTTTAAAACAGATCTCATCTGTTTACACTCAGGATGTATTTTGTCACAACATAAACAGAACAGTAGATCCAGATACTAGTCAGATACAAAACACATATTAATATCATATGTAACAAACAGGTGTGGACAGGGTCATAGGGTATTTATAGAGTATATACAGCAAACAATAACTCCACTTACTCTACTTAATGTACAGCTATAACAGTAAGAAATATAGACACATATAGAAACAGAGGGACAGAAAGGAAGATAAGCTTTAAGATAGCAAGATTCTCCCACTTTTCCAAAACTGTGACAGTCGTTTGCCTCCTGTCTGCAGTCAGCGGAGAAATGTCACCAGCCACACGGATCTGCCACGCAATCACTGTCGCTCATTCACTTCAGTCTTACAGCTGACAGCATTCAAATAAAGATAGTATACCGTATACAGTACAGTAATGGTACACACCAGCAGACTCATGCTAAAGCTAAAACACAAACTGCAAGTGGGTGTCAGTGTACAAACAGCCTGCTGATCCAGCATGAGGCGGAAAACTATACTAGAAGCTGAAGGAACCCATGAAAAGAACACAAGGCCCCCACAATGTTGTGGGGACAGAGGAGTAAATACAGGATGGAAGAATAGCAGGATGTCTCAGGATGAGTGAGATTTGCGTAGGTGACTGTTCAGACTGTACTACACCATGACTAAAAAACTCAAATACCCATAATTCATATTCAAAACTCTATAGGTGCACCCTAATATCACACATTAAAAATATTAACTACTTTTTGGGCATCACCTATGTAGCATAGCATTAAAATGTTAAGATATCCAAGAAACATACCAGAAACCAGTTGTTTTTTGAGTAATTTCCATCAAATGTCAAAAAAATTGGCAATTTTTTTTCTTACTGTCCGCTAAGAATATTCTGCAATATTGTAAAAAGAGTTTACTTTATGGCCTTAGTTTGTGAATTTGAACTCCGGTACACACACTAAAGACTCCAATTCCCAGCATGCACTAACACCAGACCTTCCGGACTCTGCTGATCACTCGGCAGGCTTCTGATTGCCCACACCTGGTCCTGTTTGTATAAATACCCACCTGTTCTGTTCTGTTCCTCATCGTCCGGTATTGAATCTAGTTTCTAGCTGATCTACCTAGAGTTTCTTTTGTTTATTGCTCTTTTGTTACTGACTCTTTTCTGTATTTTTGACTACTCTTGTGCCTTACCCTTTTTTACTGATTGTTTAGCGCTGCGAACCTTATTTTTTTTTGTTATTAGACTTCTCTTTATGCCTAGCCCTTTACCGTTTGGATTTATTGTGTATGACCCTTTCCCTGCTCACCCTTTGCCTGGTATGCTGTTTAACATTGCTGCCATTTTGATTCTGACCCTGCCTGTCTCTGACTACCCCTGTAAGTCTAGCCCCTTTTTTTTTTTAATAAACTGTGTGATTGATATCTGCGGGCGTTTGTCGTGTGTTTGGCCAGCGTGACAGCTTTATTATCAGCAGCCAAAGTCAGAGAGAGCACTGCTGGATATACTTTCTCTGGGTGGGGTCAGTTAAATTTAGGAGAATATAAATTCACTTTGATGGTTGTTTTAAACATTCCAATTACTGGATAAACTGGATAAAATATAATAAGCTCATATAAGCTCAATGAAGGCAGTCTGAGACACTTGATCTGGGATCTGCCACTTGTCTATACTGTTCTCTGATTCTGTTTGTAAATTTGACAACATTGCAGTGAATTTTAGCCTCTTTATATCTATTAAACGGAAGAGAATTGAACCACCGCATCCAAGATTTCTACAGTCACCAGTCCCACAAGTTATCTTGATGAAAGTAAAGAGCACCATCTACCCATCCTGGGAGAGAAAGCAAAATTGTGCAAAGCAATGGAAGCTGCCTGTACTCTGCACTAATTGCCTACTAGCAGAGACAACAAAACATTCACGCATTCGAAATAACCTTGAGGTAAACTTTCTAGAGTAGAGTTGCTGCAGGGCAGGCATGCTCGCAGCTACTCATTCCGTCTTTGCTAATTACAGCTGCTTTCACAGAGCTTAGGTCAGGCTACAGTAAGCCAGAAATGCTAGCACTCATTCACACTAATTGTAAATTGAGGCAGGCTAAATCTGAGCAGGCTTGCCAACTTCTTTCTGCAGCAGCACCACAAGTCTCCAGACCGTTACACCTTTAGAGAGAACATTTCTACTTGACTGAAATGACTATGAAATGATAGCCCTCCCTTAATGGACCACAGGCTCTGGGTAAACACTGCTTTCACACACCTGGAACCCTGGCTTTGAATAATTTGAATAACAAACTATCAACAGGGAACAGGCCTCATGTTCCTTTTGGTAAACGATTAAGTATTAAAAAAATCCATAATTACACCTTCATTTGCTCGATATCGCTATCAAAACCCTTTAATTTCTTCCAATGTGGACACATGCATGCTAACACTGCATGCTTACACACACAAACACTGCACAGTTTGATAGTAAGGAATAAAAGACAAGGGGGAAACTCTATATCCACGGTTTTGAATGTCAGCAGTGTTCAGGAACGCTTTGCGCCGCTTGATAAAGCTGGAGCGGAGTTTGCTGGTGGCGCGTGGACTTCCTGATAGCACGGAAAAACTAGCTGCCTCAGGCTGGCTAAATAACTACTGGCACTCGCTTCCTGTAGATCTGTTCTTCACACCTGGCCAGTCACGGACAAGGTGCCCCTTCAGAGACAAGAGGGACAAATGAAAGAACCCTGGTATCGCTCACAGGAGGAGATCAAGGAACAACCCAAAGAAAAAGAGCTCACTAGCTCGAAAACTGTAAGACTTTAACTACTGGCAAGCCCACTGGAAGTCAGGCAGGCAAGATGACAGTTGAGGCCGGCGGAGCGGATGCGGCCAGAATAATAATGTCCTTAGCGCCCGCAAAAAGAGAAGAAGCAGAAAAAAGGAAGTGGAAACGAGAAAAAACTGTACTTGGTGCCGTCAAAGATATCCTGAAGCTCTGGAAGTCTCTGGACAGAAGCCTGTGCTGTAAGTCACTGTACAGAGGCCGCACTGAGGCCTGACTTTGCCTCCGCAGAGCCGGTTTTCGACGAAATTTGGAAGCGCATTGTTTCAAATCAATAACTCATTAACAACGTACAAAAGGACTTGTGCCTGGCTTGCAGGGGGTTCCTTGTTAAAAGACACCTCTCGGCTGCATATGGCCAGAAAGGTCATCTTCGTCACATCTCAGCCTGCCTCGCACCGAGCCTGTGATTGTCAGATTAAATTACTCCTCGGGTTTAATTGACGCGGGGCGAGGTACGCGGGCGGCCGCTCGGGCGAGGGCTTCGGAGGAAAGGCCTGCTGTGAGGGGCCTTGCTTCGGGTCCTCGCAGCAGATTGGATATGTTTAAGGTTGACCTGACAGGAAGATTGGGAGCAGACATCAGAGCCGGGCCGCAGCCAGCAGGCCTCGCCCCCGCAACGGGTGCAATGCACGGCTTCAGAAACTGAGAAGATTCGGATGACGAAGAGGAGAAGCGTGCTGCTCACATGCAGAAATTACAGTGGAGAGAGAGTCGAATGCACAATTGTGGAATAGTATTTAAAGCATTTACAGTTGCAGACAGACAATGTGATTCAAAAGTTCAAAACCGAATCAAATAAATATGTTTATAAAATAACACTAGTGTTATGCTACTGCTCTAAATCTTTCACTATAAGAAGTTTCACAATAATTAGCATGAAGCAAGGGGGGGGGGGGGTGGGGGGGTACTATAGCACTTTTTCCAAGTCTGATACTGAAACACTGATATCAGTCAGATACCTGAAACACTGACATGTAGGAACGGATGAACACACGTAAGATTGAGCAAATGTAAAATGTAGACTTAGATGTGTGTGGTTAAACACATGTATGCTTGAACACAGGTAAAATTAAACAAATGTACCATTGAACAACTAGGGTTGAACAAATGTAGGCTTGAACACATGCAGGTTTAGAAACATGTAGGCTTGAACGCATGTTGGATTAAACACAGGTATGTTTGAATAATTGCAGTCTTGGAAAAAAATGTAGGCTTGGAATGTAGATCTGAACACATGCAGACTTGAACAAATGTTGGATTGAACACAGGTAGTCTTGAGCACATGTAGGTTTGAACAAATGTAGGGTTGAGCAACTGTAGGCTTGAACACAGGTTGGACTGAACACAGGTATGATTGAACACAGGCATGAGTGAACACGTAGGTTTGAACAAATGAAGGATTGAACACCTGTACTGTTGAACACAGGTTGGATTGAACACAGGTTGGATTGAACACATTTTGGATTGAACCCATGTTGGATTGAACATATTGAATTGAACACATTTTGGATTGAACACATGTAGGTTATGTTTGAACACATGTAGGCTTAACTTTACGTTAATTTAACAAACTATAATAAATTCTGTTGTTTAACAAAACTGATTTCCTGACTTTGAGAAACAACGAATGACCTGGCGTTCTAATCCTTTTGCACGTAGAGTGTTTTAACAGCTAAAACTACATTAAATATGATTTATTATGTAATACAATATCTACAAGCTTTTGAGCTGTGCTCTTCACCAGTGTCAAATGCCCTTTCTTACATATCAACTAAACGCAAATCGATAATTTCACACACGCTCAGACGTTAAGCAAACAAGCCCAGACACCTACGCAGAAGCGGGACACGCGAGGGTTAACCAGGTGAGTGCCCCCGGACCTCAGCTATTGACCCCCTGCTTTGGCGGTGTCATAAGTTCATCCCTTTAATTAAGGCGAGTCCAGTCACCACGCATGTCCTTGCAATGAAGGGTCAGGCGGCGGGTCTCGCAGGCCAAAGTTCAGGCACACTCAGGGCCTCCAGAAAGTGTCCTGGATCGGTGTGAACAGAGACAGCGTGAAGGTGATACAACGGCAAGGCTGAATACATATCGCCTGCTCCTGACAGCTCCACCCAGAGCAGGTCTTATCTGGAAGACGTGCGGGTTAGTCATGTACGAGCCGAGCATGGGGAAACAGAACATCTCCAAAACACGGATTCTGCGGGTCCCGGGAGGAATAGGCAAGGAGGAGAGAGAGAAGGAGAAAAAAAAAAAAAAAAAAACGAGGGATAAATAATGGATGGCGTTCCTGAGGAGACGGAGGCGGCCTTTGGGTACACGGTGTGTGAACACCAGCCACTACCCCGGCCTGCATGTCACCTTGAACTGGAACTGACTCCAAATCAACACTCCACCATCGACTTACTCTGCCACTAGGACTGTGCTGGAGGATTTCCAACTAATGGAAAAAGCTGGGCTTTAAAAACCCTTGAAAGATGCGGTGATGTGTCAGGTATGATGACAGACGGGTAGGTTTACAAAAAAAAAAAAAAAAAAAAAGAAAGCTATAAAGGGTCTAAATACTGTTTTTTTTTTTTTTTTTTTTTTTTTTTTTAGGTTTACACAGTTATTAATAGATCTAAATTCACTTATGCACACATTTTGTCAAAAAAAAAAAAATAGTAGCCCCCAGAAGAAGGTCTCAGACTACAGCATGGGCTGGTCTCAGGCCCTGATGCAGCAAAGCAAGCCCAAATAATGATACTCCCTTAATTCATCATACTTTACGGATGGGATGATGATTGCATGGGGATGTGAAGACTCTTTTTATGTCAAGCTATAGTGCAACAATAGTTCAATCTTAGGAATAGATCAATCTGTCCACAAAAAAGAGTACCATTGTGGAGTATCAATATGTGCTACTGTATTTTGCAAATTTTAGGCATTAAGTAATGTTCTTTTAGTAAGGTGATATCTTGCCATGTACAACAGTTGTTCAGGGTTTTAAGGACTGCAGGCTCATTAACACAGATGTATTTCTGTCACTCAGGGTCACTTTTTGAGTCTTCCATAAGCTCCAATTATAGATTGTTTGCTTTAGTGTTGACTGGTAGACGTCTGGTTAAAGTCTGGAAATTACTTTGTTAACCTTTTCAGCTTCATGTAAATAATGTAAAAAAGTTTTCAATTTTAAGTTTCTCCAGCAACGAGACTGGAGCAGTATTAGCATTTCCCGCTAACCACAGCACTAGCTCTTTCGCCATTCAGAGGTGAGTATATTGGACTGTAGCCTTCATGTTTATCATGTTAAAAAATGTGGGATGAACTGCTAGCTGATTGTGCCTTGGGTTACCAAAATACTCAGCATTACTCAGTGTAGCGTTGTCGGGCGGCGTTTATTAGCGCTAAGCGCTGCTAACCGCACTAAAATATTGGAAGTCTAAGCTCACTGTGAGTAAATGGAAGCCATTTACTCACTGAAATAGACGGATTTCAGAGAGAAATCTGTGTAGATTAACATCCAGCTTTTGTTTGACTTTGAAATAATTTTTTAAAGAATTATCCCAGTGGCGAGACCAGAAAATAGATGTAAACTAATAGTGTGCCTTATAATAAGGTGTGCTTTATAGTGCGAAAAAAAAAAAATGGTACATTCTCTGAAAGCTCTTTTTGACATAGCATGGCTCATACTTCTTGCACAGAGCAAGAAGTCAAATTGGCTCTAGTCCACACCTCAAACTAGCAAAACTTCAGGTGTGCTAACACTCAATTCTAATAGCAACTCATTGATATTCAAGGAAGAAAAGGGCTACCAGGAACAATAAATACATTTTTTGTTGTATACACCAATTAAAAGCAGCACTAGTCACTAAAGATAATCCAATATCATTCATCGTTCCATAGTACTCTGCCAAGGCTACCCACCATGTTTTATTCCTGTTGTTCTATTCAACATCTTCTAGCTACAGCTAGAAACTATTCAATATTAAGCAGGTGGTGTTAATGCGTTGGCTGATTCCTAGAAACCTTTTTTAGTATAATAAAGAATATATTAAAGAATATCACTTACAGTGTGATATAAATCATTCAATAATCCAGATCTGTTGTTCTAGAATCTTTAAACTCTTTAAAGACTTCACATCATTACTGATGCACTAATCCAATACTGACGCTTATTAAACAGCTTCATTATCTCCCATATGTGACTGATTCACATCTGATACCATTTCTTAGTCATGGCTGTTATAAAATAGAGCAATTATGTAAAACATCATGTGGAGTATCATAAATCTAGAAATATTTAAAACATCAGCACAATTCATGTATTAAAACATACTGATTAATAAAACAGAGAAAATGCAAGAAACATGGCATTTACAGTATACACCTTAATAATATATATTACCCACAACTGTCCAAACTGTCAATGTTATATAAAATTCATTTATAGACTTAAAGGTAGTTTGTTTCATTAATAAATCATAAAACATTAATTAACGTTAATATTATACTTCACTCATCAGTAATACTTATGATTTTATCATTGTGTAGAGATTTAAAATAAGTTTAAAACAGCAATGTGTGTAACAGAGATGTGTAACAAAAAGAACGATATGTATTTATAGCAGTGGTGTAAAAGTGAATATATATATGACCAGTAAAGTCTAAAGCTAAACACCCAACATTAAAACGAGTTAAATGAGTCCAGACTTGCTGCATAAGTCCAATGTACTGTATCAAAAAATAATAATTCATTTTCTGTTCTTTTGATTTTGAACCATAACACACACACACAGACACACACCTCCGAAATATTTCCCTCACTCTGACACAGAACAGGACAGGGAGCCGTAAATGCAAATAAGTGGCCTAACACAGATCACTGACCTTCTGCTGGAGAAATAAAACACTGTCTACATGATGTACAAAAAGAGAAACAGAGCGAAGCGCTGCACTCAAAGCGCTCAATAAACTCATGCCACCGCCGCAAGGATCTGACACTTAAAGTTCTGCAGGCACTTAAGAAATGAATAAACGAATGGCGGGGATGGAGCGAGAGAGGGAGAGAGAGAGAGAGAGAGAGAGGGAGAGAGAGAAAGAGCGAGAGAGAGAGAGAGAGAGAGAGAGAAAGAGAAGGCTGCTGGTGCTGCTGTTGCTGATGCCGCTCCAGTGCCTTAAACTAAGGCATAACTCTCTCTCTTTCTGTCTCTTTCTCTGTCGTTCTGTGTCTCTCGCTCTTTCTCGGAACAAAAAAGCAACAATAAGAAATCTAAGGGACGGGAAGAAAAAAAGTGGGAGAAAAAAATGATTCTAGTCATTTAGAAAAACAGCTCTTTTTCCCCTGGGGCTGGGGCCCTAAGCCTGTCCCGGTTAGGCCTGAATGAAATCTTTGGAAGCTTCTTAAGCCCTGAATGTGGGTTTTGTTCCTGCTATTCCTTCGCTTGGCTGACAGAAAATAGGTAACTGGATTAGGCCTCAAATTCAGAGTAAAGTGAACTCCCAAAAAACTTCTGTATGCCACCCCCACCTCTCTCTCTTTCTCTCTCTTTTTCTTTCCGTGCCTCTCTCGCCCTTCTTTCTTCCTCTCTCTCCCTCGTCCACCCGGCCTCTCCAGAGACACTAGACGTGGGCCGTTGGGGCTGTGATCTTTCAGAGTGCCGGGAGATTATGCAGGGGCACTATGAGCCCCCCGGGGAGGGGCCCGAAAAAGTAAGAGTGCTAAAGGCAGTTAAGGGCTCCTTAACGAGGGTAAGGAAGCGTATTAATCAACTCAACTCCGGCCGGGACGGGGCTAGCCGGGCTCGCCGGAGCGACGTGCAGGTGGTCCGGCGCTCGGCGGGAAGTCAAGGAGGGGAGGAGAGGGGGTTGAGCCCGGCACAATAGCGCCATAAAAGATTAAAAAGTCTCGGAGAATGAGAGTGGGTGCGGCCCCGCCCCCTACTCTAGGCCCTGAGAGGATGGGTGGAGAAGAGGGAAAAACACACATGCGAATTCGCAAATACAAACACACACACATGCACACGCCTCTGAGCTGAACCTTCACACAGAGAGACGGCCGAGTGCTTTCAGGTGAAACCAGGCTAATAGGTGCAACAACCTGCGGGATTCTAACATTCAACGTCTATATATAAGCTAATACGAACGAATGTCAGGGCTTTCCTGTTTCCTGCAGGGATGGCCGATAAAAATGACAGAATATATACAGCATATATACAGCTCTGGAAAAAAAAGTTTCAAAAATTCAAATAAAGATATTGTAATTTAGAGCATTTATTTGCAGAAAATGAGAAATGGCTGACATAACAAAAAAATCCAGAGGTTTCAGACCTCAAATAATGCAAAGAAAAGAAGTTTATATTAATAAAGTTTTAAGAGTTCAGAAATCAATATTTGGTGGAATAACAGTGATTTTTACACACAGTTTTAATGCATCTTGGCATGTTCTCCTCCACCAGTCTTACACACTGCTTTTGGATAACTTTATGCCACTCCTGGTTCAAAAATTCAAGCAGTTCAGCTTGGTTTGGTGGCTTGTGATCATCCATCTTCCTCTTGATTATATTCCAGAGAGTTTTCAATTTGGCACAATCAAAGAAACTATACTCCTATATCTAGGAGAAAAGAAACTTCACCAGATGACTTGTTGCAATGGTGACATCCTATTACAGTATCACTCCCCTGGAGTTTAGTGAACTGGAGTTCAGAACAACACATTTGTTCACTAATAATTGTAAAGGCAGGTTGCATGGCATGGTTCTTTACTGTGTACACTTGCAGCAATGTGACTAAATTAAACACCTTTATCTAATTATTAAGAAGTGTGCCAGAATGCTTTTGTTAATTTAGTGTATTTATTTCCATGTCCAATGAGAGCTAAAGAATTCTGCACTGATATGTGGGATATGTGTGTGGGGCCTACTGAATTGAATATAGATTTGATTATTGAGTCGTTTGTCTGTTGGCATGGACAATTCTAGCCAGATGTCACTGGTCACAATCATTACCGCCCACTGCGCTGTCCACTAAGAGTGGTAATGTCTTCTATGACATCTTCTCTCTGGTCTCACTCATGTTGCCTTGCGTAGAGCAAGCTTGTCTTTGTTTACTTTCTTGCACAAGATAACATAACTAACATAGGTATATACATAAAATATATAGGTATATCTATCATATAGGACGTTTCTAAGCCATCCTCTGAGGTAACACTTTATGACCAATTCAAGTATAAGAGAGTTAAAAGCAAGTTTGGCATAAATGTGGCATGAATGGCTTTTATTTCAATTATAATTTTTGGTTCCAACTTTGTATAAGCCTGTGTGGTGATGCACTGAATGTGGGTTGGGAACAAGTATAGGTATAGTCAAAGCTCAGTAAAGGCTCCTTAAGTACAAGAGAATACATGCAGTGTGTGTGTGTGTGTGTGTGTGTGTGTGTGTGTGTGTGAGAGAGCTATTCTCTTGGTCCAAATGGCTCAATTGATTATTAATGATACAACCCTTGCCGAATAATTGAAAACAGTAGAATAACTGAACTCAGAGCACAAAACAAAAAACGCCTGAAGGTAAAACACAATGAAAAAAACAACAGAATCTCTATTTAGCATACATTAAGTAGACCCACCTTAACATAGAACAGAGTTCCAAAATCACAACTTTTTTTTTTTTTAAATAACTCACAGCCTCTTGGGAAGACAGAGCATTATAAATACAGTATTATAAAGCATAGCAACTTTCAGGTGTTCAAGTGCACAAGTTTGTTGGCTAGCAGCTGACGATCTCTCATCAGGAGGGGCACTACCCACGGGTAACTTCTGAAAGCATTTAACTGTAAACGGCAAGTCATCGCTTTTATTAAAGGGCCCAATCGACTCCAGAGGACAATAAATCACCCAACACACCCTGAAACCTGAGTTTCCCTGAGTTTCCAAGTCTGAAAGTGTGTTTGCAAAGTGAATTTCACAAAATCTGACTGCAACCCCCTCTTGTAAAGGGAGAGCATTATAAATATTATAAACTTTAGAAACTTGAGCGTTCTGAAGTTTTTACACTGCTTCTTTCACTTTCATGCCTCCTGAAAGAATTCTGTGTTCAGGTTTGTTGTTTAAGGCATGTCTAGCAGTTAACGATCTCTCACCAGAAGGGACACTACCCAAAAAAAAAGAGTAACTTCTGCACTTTTAAGTGCACCTGTGGCAAATCCCAGTGTCTAATAGGACCACACCTACAGTATAACCATTTATGTACAGTATCAAAGTGTACCCACAACTCCAGACTCCAATAACTCACAGTTACTCACAGTCTCTTGTAAAAGGCAGAGCATTATAAATATTATAAACTACAGCAACTTTCTCTTGCATTCTTTAGTTTACACTGCTTATTTCACTTTTATGTCTCCTGAAGGAATTCCGTGTGGGCAAACATGTGTAAGACTGCTCCAGTCTCACATGTGCGGCCCACGGTTGCTCAGTTGATGTCCTTGTGCTGGTTCCCGGCATGTATAATGCAAAGCGTGCTGGAGAGGAGGTCCGGCCTAATGTGGTCAGAGTGAAGAATACTTCATGGCCCCCCTACAGAACTGAGGCGGTGGGGGGGGGGGGGCTTGGCTCTAACGATCTCACGCTGCTAGCATTACAAAGTGCAAAAGGTTCTGGGGACGAGATGGAAGAAGAAGGGAGACAGAAAGAGAGAGAAAGAGAGAGGGAGAGAGAAAGACAGAAAGAGAGATGCCTCATTATATGAATCCTAAACTATTCCAGCTGAAATATTTATCAAGACATTAATGCGGCTTCTTTCCTTCATCTCCTCTAAGGATGAGTCTTTCTCTTGTCCTTTCGTCTCTTTCATTCACTCACCAACTCCCTCCCTCTCTTCTTTCTCTCTCTTACTTTCTATCTCCCTCACCCGCTCTCCGCTGTGACCACAGCAGCGCATGAAGATGTCAGCAGGAGGAAGTTGAGCTCCTATCCATATTGACAGGGTGTTTTCCCTCATCGGCGGCGCTCCGCAGCAGAACGCGCTCTCAACACGTACAGCGGTGATGAAAACGGCTCGGAGAGATACACCGAAGTGAGAAAACGGCTGAAGCGCCGTGGAATCACGGAAGATTCACACCCGCTGATGGCCATTTCACAGAATTCCTTGTCTACGTCTTACTTGTCTACGTGCGAGTGGTAAAAAAGAAGTACGAAGCTGAAACTTTCCTCATGTTCCTGTGCGGGAAAAAAAAAATCTAGAAGTAACATACATTACCATAAAGATATATATGTAAAACTAAAGAAGCAGTGGTACAGTTAATGTTACACACTAAGGGCCCTACATTGTGTAAGGTGTGTTGTGATGATCATTGCTATCTTACAACATGTCAACAGTCAATTTTCATGCCTTGTGCCTGCACCGTTAAAATAGCGCAGAGTTTAGAGTTTAGAAATAAATGTAAACTGATGGGTGTGGTGGTCTGGAAGTGAGGTGTGTTCAGGTAAATGTCTTGTGTGTTTTTATCTTGACGGCGGAAAATACGGAAAAGGTACGCAACTGACTGATTAAAACCCTGACAACACTCAATAGTTAGACGCCCAAACCTTACAAATAAATGCCCATGATTAATCATGATATTTAGTAAACGCCTTTTGCACTTTTCGAGCTCTTATTAGGGGCCCTATGTCATTTCCAACATGATTTTTATTGCAGTCAGGACAGGGATGTGATGCAATCTGGCAGAAAAAAAAACTGATAAACTCTTGCTGTGTGGGCGAGCATTATCCTGCTGAACAATGCCGGTTGGAAACCTTGCCATTAGAGCCAAAACAAATGTGGCTGTAGGACGTCCTGCACATATTGCTGTCCCTTTTTTTTTTTACTACTAAGGAGAGTTGACTTTTATACACAATGGCTGCCCAGTTCATCACACCAGTAGTTTGGAAAGTGTGTCACTCCATAGCAAAGACAGGATTGAAGCGTTCATAATTGAAGCTCTGTAATCAATCCTGATATTTGTTGGATTCCAAACAGATCAGTAACTAAGTCACTAAAGATAATCCGGTTCAAATAGGGCTGGACGATA